>NC_059220.1:53180807-53516164 GCF_020615455.1 Coregonus clupeaformis
GGGCATGCTTGGCCCTGGGGACGCATCGTAGGCCTGATGCGTGGTGCCGGAACTGGAGGTACCGGGCTGAGGACACGCATCTCAGGGCTAGTGCGGGAAGCAGCAACAGGGCATGCTTGGCCCTGGGGACGCACATAAGGCCTAGTGCGGAGAGCAGGAACAGGCCGGGCTGGGCTGGCGACGCGCACCGTCTCCCTGGTGCGGGTGGCCGGAACAGGCCGGGCCGGGCTGGCGAAGCGCACCGTATCCCTGGTGCGTGGAGCAGGAACAGGCCGGGCTGGGCTGGCGACGCGCACCGTATCCCTGGTGCGAGTGGCCGGAACAGGCCGGGCCGGGCTGGCGGCGCACCGTATCCCTGGTGCGTGGAGTAGGAACAGGCCGGGCTGGGCTGGCGACGCGCACCGTATCCCCTGGTGCGAGTGGCCGGAACAGGCCGGGCCGGGCTGGCGAAGCGCACCGTATCCCTGGTGCGTGGAGTAGGAACAGGCCGGGCTGAGCTGGCGACGCGCACCGTATCCCTGGTGCGAGTGGCCGGAACAGGCCGGGCCGGGCTGGCGAAGCGCACCCTATCCCTGGTGCGTGGAGCAGAAACAGGCCGGGCCGGGCTGGCGTAGCACACCGTGGACCTGGTGCTTGGAGTAGGAACAGACCGGTCCGTACCGGGAACACACACCACTGGCCTCAACCGAGGATCAGGAACGGGCCGGACCGGACTGGCAACACACATCAGTCTTTCACGCCGTGCCACAAACACTTCCCTCCCTCTACTCGCCAATGGCTCCCGTACTCCGTTAGCCTTCTCTCCTTTTCTCCCTGTGGCAGCCTCCTGCTGCCCAGCCGCCCAAGCCATGTGCCCCCCCCCAAAAATTTTTTGGGGTTGCCTTCCGTCCTTCCGACGATGGCCCTGCCGATGCCGTTGCTCCTCTCGCCGTCGCCTCTCCACCGTCTCGCTCCATGGTCGGCGATCCATACCATCCAGGATCTCCTCCCAAGTCCAGGACCCTTTACCGTCCAACAGTTCCTCCCATGTCCAGACCCTTTGCTCCTGGACGCGCTGCTTGGTCCTTTTGTGGTGGGTTTTTCTGTCACGATCGTCTGAGGAAACCGACCAATACGCAGCGCGTGGAGTGAACATGATGACTTTATTATTAAAAGCAACCACGAAAACAACAAACAAATGACGATAGTGAAGTCCTACAGTGACTATGACTGAACCTGGAACAAAAACCCACAAACACACAGTGAAACACAACAGTTTAAATATGGCTCCCAATCAGAGATAACGAGCCGACAGCTGACACTCGTTACCTCCGATTGGGAGTCAATGACCAAACATAGAAACCAACCCAACAGAAAAGCAAACATAGAAATACACCCAACAGAAAAATAACAACCCTGGCTCAAAATAAAAGTCCATAGAGCCAGAGTGTCACACCCTGGACCTTAGTGGGGAAGCTGGCGCGTATAGCGGTGCAATGACTAATCAAGGCTTGCTATAGTTTCAGCGTGTTGGATGGGCTGTTGATACAAGCATTACCTAGCATGTGGTGGGCTTGCTAAACACCCACATGGCGGTCAGTGTTGGTGATCAAGCATTCATTGCCTCTTATGGGAAGGTATGTTAGAGCTTATTCAGACACTCTTATATGCAGGCTTATCTAGTAATCTGTGGGGTCTATTTCTCTCGTTATCAGGTCATTTATTCTTTGCTCATGGCTTACCAGAATATACCATTAGACATTAGCCTTCAGCTCAAGTAGACAATTTGTAGGTCTAGGTTTTGATTATCAGGATACTCGCACTGCTGAGCAATTTCAGTAGGCTATTTAGATAAGGTGGGTATGTAGCTAACGTTATTTGCTTTTTTGGGGGGTTGTTAGTAATACTGTACGTTTCATGCTATGTGATGGTATGTCATGGCTGAGCTGTGCTGCTCTGCAGCAGTCTACTGTATGGTATTTTCTCTGTACAATGTCTTCTGTTTATACAGTGCCTTCGGAAAGTATTCAGACCCATTGACCTTTTCCACATTTTGTTACATTACAGCCTTACTCTAAAATTGATTAAATAAAACAATTTCCTCAGCAATCTACACACAATACCCCATAATGACAAAGCGATAACAGGTTTATAGAAATGTTTGCAAATGTATTAAAAATATCAAATGGAAACCCCTTATTTACATAAGTATTCAGACCCTTAGCTATGAGATTCGAAATTGAGCTCAGGTGCATCCTGTTTCCATTGATCATCCTTGAGATGTTTCTACAACTTGTCCACCTGTGGTAAATTCAATTGATTGGACATGATTTGGAAAGGCACACATCTGTCTATATAAGGTCCCACAGTTGACAGTGCATGTCAGAGCAAAAACCAAGCCATGAGGTCGAAGGAATTTGTTTGTAGAGCTCCGAGACAGGATTGTGTTGAGGAACAGATCTGGGGAAGGGTACCAAAACATTTCTACAGCATTGAAGGTCCCCAAGAACTCCGTGGCGTCCATCGTTCTTAAATGGAAAAAGTTTATAACCACCAAGACTCTTCTTAGAGCTGGCCGTCCGGCCAAACTGCGCAATCAGGTGAGAAGGGCCTTGGTCAGGGAGGTGACCAAGAACCCGATGGTCACTCTGACAGAGTTCTAGAGTTCCTCTATGAAGATGGGAGAATCTTCCAGAAGGACAACCATCTCTGCAGCACTCCACCAATTAGGCCTTTATAGTAGAGTGGCCAGACGGAAGCCACTCCTCAGTAAAAGGCACATGACAGTCCGCTTGAAGTTTGCCAAAAGGCACCTAAAGACTCTCAGACCATGAGAAACATGATTCTCTGGTCTGATGAAACCAAGATTAAACTCTTTGGCCCGATTGCCAAGCGTCACGTCTGGAGGAAACCTGGCACCATCCCTATGGTGAAGCATGGTGGTGGCAGCATCATGCTGTGGGGATGTTTTTCAGCAGCAGGGACTGGGAGACTAGTCAGGATCGAGGCAAAAATAAACAGCACAAAGTACAGCGAGATCCTTTATAAAAACCTACTCCAGAGCACTCAGGACCTCAGACTGGGGCGAAGGTTCACCTTCCAACAGGACAACGACCCCAAGCACACAGCCAAGACAATGCAGGAGTGGCTTCGGGATAAGTCTCTGAATGTCCTTGAGTAGCCCAGCCAGAGCCCGGACTTGAACCCGATCGAACATCTCTGGAGAGACCTGAAATTAGCTGTGCAGCGCCGCTCCCCATCCAACCTGACAGAGCTTGAGAGGATCTTCAGAGAAGAATGGGAGAAACTCCCCAAATATAGGTGTACCAAGCTTATAGGTCATACCCAAGAAGACTCAAGGCTGTAATCGCTGCCAACAGTGCTTCAGCAAAGTACTGCGTAAAGGGTCTGATGTAAATGTAATATTTCATTAAATAATTGTTTTTCTAAAAAGCAGTTTTGCTTTGTCATTATGGGGTATTGTGTGTAGATTGATGCGGGAAAAAAACTATTTAATCCATTTTAGAATAAGGCTGTAACATAACAAAATGTGGAAAAAGTCAAGGGGTCTAAATGCTTTCCGAAGGCACTGTCTAACCACATATGTCTTCTCTATTCCAACATGGGCAGCACCTGGCGAACCTCTGTTTAACATTGACCCAGGTAACCAATGACAAGATACTGGAACTCATAACGGCTCCAGTTCCTTTGTCAGCGCTGAGGGCTAGCTCTGAGCTATTGGCGCTTAATTCTACATCGTTTCTGATACTGCTTCTCAATTGATTCTGGCTTCACTCTGATCCTCTCCATGATCTCACGATTTTCTGATTTAATTATAGACACTCATATGTTCACCGTGTTTGTAAAGCATTCCCAAACTAATAGCACGGGTAAAGGTATGCCAGGTATCATTGCTCAAACTAACACTGCTTTCTGTCTTCTCTTCCATCTTATGCTACCTGCAATGGTGACCACTGGCCACGCCGGGTGATCCATTACTCATCACTGATGCTGTCAAACCAATGACGAGACACTGGTTTTCATTACGGCTCCGTCTCCTCTGCCAACGCTGCGGGCTATCTCCTGAGCTATACGCAGCCATTAATTTCGCATCGGCACTGCTACAACTGCTTCTCTATCTGTCGCTGCATCCACACTGAAGATCATGGGTCTTGGTCCTCTGCTTCCTACAAATGCCATATTAGATTAAACGCCAAGGACATTTTGGTTGCCAAGTGATGTGTTCATCTGCGAGTTCCATGCCTTACATAGTTTACTATGTCGGCATTCATCCCAGAGTCAATAGCATTGTTTTGGTGGTTATCGTAATAAAGTTCAATGCATATTAGCACAGGTGCTTGGCTGGGTGCTTATTGCTTAGGTTGCTTATAGTATATATTTAATGTAGGTGATTAGTGTGACTAGGCTACTCATATAGTTCAGTGACAGCACCCGGTGGTGCTTCTTTAGGGCGGCTGGGTTCACACTACTATGTGGCAGACGGTCACATGTGCCAAGATGAAGTTCATCTTGCCTCAAGCGAGGGTACCCAGCGATACGTCAGAAGAGATAGGAGTTCTACATCGCTCAGTATGCACATATGGTCAACATTCTACTTAGGATTCATTTGCATGATAGGATTACTTTAGGCGGTCATTTGATAACATTTAAATGGTGCTTCAAATACTTGTCTGGCGTAAGGTTCTGCTGTTTTGGGGGATTGGTATAGCTTACCGCACTCACTGCCCGTAGGCTATATTTTATATGTTACCCAGAAGGAGCTGAGCCTATGTCGTCAATACTTGCATTATTCATTGCTGAAGAAGTGGTTAAATATATTTCTACTGGAGTTTTCTTTCTGAAATTAAGCGGAGCCAGTTCAGAAAGGAAACCCGAGTTCCCCGCCTCAGCTGACACATCAGCTGAGATGGTACCAATTAGAGGCTAGTATCAATCACGCCTACCTATTGTGGTCGGTATTTTAGCTTTACGGATCTGCTCTCTCATCCAGCTGCAATTTGCTGCTACTGCTACTATGCGCTGGCTTCTTGCTCCCACCAACACCTGTTAGGTTCTGTTTTCCTGCCAGGGGGATTGGTATAGTTTACCGCACTCAATGCCTGTAGGCTATATTTTATATGGACGCCTTGCTCGGGCAGTGAGTTACCCTGAAGGAGCAGAGCTTACATCACCAAGACTTGCATTATTCAATGCTGAATAAGTGGTTAAACCTATCTCTACATTGCATTTTCTTTCTGAACATTGAAAATAGATTTGGTTGTAATAAAAATAACTTCTCCTTTAACAACTGAATAAAAAAATTACCAACAATACCGAGGTGAATATTTCAAAAGAAACGGCTAGGCTAATTTAACTTGGGTGAAATGAACAGTGATTAATTATGAAAGGTATTGGTCAGTGTTTCCCAATCCTGGTACTAGCGACCCAAAGGGGTGTTCGTTTTTGCCCTAGCACTAACACACTTGATTCAACTAATCAACTCACCAAGCCTTAGATTTGTTTTTACTAGGTCTGACTTTGTATGTGTATCTTAAGATGAATGCACTTACTGTAAGTCGCTCTGGATAAGAGCGTCTGCTAAATGACTAAAATATAAAGTGTGGTAATCCTAGAGCAACAACAAAAATTAATGTGCACCCCTTTGGGTCACCAGGACCAGGATTGGAAAACACATGGTGATCTCACATGATTGGGGTGTTTAAACACCGGGTAGGGTTCTCACAGTCGATCCCAGACAAAATATAATATCCATACAAAACATAAGCATGTTCACAAAGTATCCGTGGGATCAAAGTAGATGCTTCACATCACCTGGACATTCTCCCTTTTTTTCATGGAACTTCGACCTGCATAAATAAGGCATAATTTTTCCTCGTCATTGGCTGCATATAAACAGGCAGCCCAATCCTGACCTTTTCTTCACTACTTGGTCTTTTGACCAATCAGATCAGCTATTTTGCCAATTAATTGGGAAAAATATCAGCAGTGGACTGCCTGTATAAACTCAGCCAATGACGAGGAGAAATTATGCCTCATTTATAGGTCATAGTTCCAAGAGACTCCATCTTATACAGTGGGGGGAAAAAAGTATTTAGTCAGCCACCAATTGTGCAAGTTCTCCCACTTAAAAAGATGAGAGAGGCCTGTAATTTTCATCATAGGTACACGTCAACCTTGACAGACAAAATGAGAAGAAAAAAAATCCTGAAAATCACATTGTAGGATTTTTTATGAATTTATTTTCAAATTATGATGGAAAATAAGTATTTGGTCAATAACAAATGTTTCTCAATACTTTGTTATATACCCTTTGTTGGCAATGACACAGGTCAAACGTGTTCTGTAAGTCTTCACAAGGTTTTCACACACTGTTGCTGGTATTTTGGCCCATTCCTCCATGCAGATCTCCTCTAGAGCAGTGATGTTTTGGGGATGTCGCAGGGCAACACGGACTTTCAACTCCCTCCAAAGATTTTCTATGGGGTTGAGATCTGGAGACTGGCTAGGCCACTCCAGGACCTTGAAATGCTTCTTACGAAGCCACTCCTTCATTGCCCGGGCGGTGTGTTTGGGATCATTGTCATGCTGAAAGACCCAGCCACGTTTCATCTTCAATGCCCTTGCTGATGGAAGGAGGTTTTCACTCAAAATCTCACGATACATGGCCCCATTCATTCTTTCCTTTACACGGATAAGTCGTCCTGGTCCCTTTTCAGAAAAACAGCCCCAAAGCATGATGTTTCCACCCCCATGCTTCACAGTAGGTATGCTGTTCTTTGGATGCAACTCAGCATTCTTTGTCCTCCAAACACGACGAGTTGAGTTTTTACCAAAAAGTTATATTTTGGTTTAATCTGACCATATGACATTCTCCCAATCCTCTTCTGGATCATCCAAATGCACTCTAGCAAACTTCAGACGGGCCTGGACATGTACTGGCTTAAGCAGGGGGACACGTCTGGCACTGCAGGATTTGAGTCCCTGGCGGCGTAGTGTGTTACTGATGGTAGGCTTTGTTACTTTGGTCCCAGCTCTCTGCAGGTCATTCACTAGGTCCCCCTGTGTGGTTCTGGGATTTTTGTTCACCGTTCTTGTGATCATTTTGACCCCACGGGGTGAGATCTTGCGTGGAGCCCCAGATCAAGGGAGATTATCAGTGGTCTTGTATGTCTTCCATTTCCTAATAATTGCTGCCAAAGTTGATTTCTTCAAACCAAGCTGCTTACCTATTGCAGATTCAGTCTTCCCAGCCTGGTGCAGGTCTACAATTTTGTTTCTGGTGTCCTTTGACAGCTCTTTGGTCTTGGCCATAGTGGAGTTTGGAGTGTGACTGTTTGAGGTTGTGGACAGGTGTCTTCTATACTGATAACAAGTTCAAACAGGTGCCATTAATACAGGTAACGAGTGGAGGACAGAGGAGACTCTTAAAGAAGAAGTTACAGGTCTGTGAGAGCCAGAAATCTTGCTTGTTTGTACGTGACCAAATACTTATTTTCCACCATAATTTGCAAATAAATTCATTACAAATCCTACAATGTGATTTTCTGGATTTATTTTTCTCAATTTGTCTGTCATAGTTGACGTGTACCTATGATGAAAATTACAGACTTCTCTCATCTTTTTAAGTGGGAGAACTTGCACAATTGGTGGCTGACTAAATACTTTTTGTCCCCACTGTACTTACTCCCTGTAGAGTAGAATAGTCTTTAATATCCCCGGGGGGTCAATTCATTGTGCAGCATGAAGTAAAAACACATTGAACACATGACAATAAATATACACAAAAACAATACATACAGCAATATACACAACTAACAGTACTACTACATCTTATTGAGAAAGCTGCTAGCAGCTGGCATGAAGGAGAGTTTAGACCTGTTCGTTTTAAAGTCGGGGAGCCTGTACAAGGGATGATGATAGTCCATCAGAATGGCCTTGTGTATGACTCGTGTCAGATACAGGTGAGAAAAGTCAGTTAAGTACATACCAATGATCCTGCTACTTTGTTTCACAATGTTACCCAGCCTGTTCTTAGTTTAGATGACCAAAACAGCAGATCATATGTAACGTTAAAACTGATTCAATGAACGATCTGTAAAAGCCAGTCATCAGCATTGTATTAACATTTTAGTCATTTAGCAAATGCTCTTGTCCAGAGCAATTAGGGTTAAGTGCCTTGCTCAAGGGAACATCGGCAAGATTGTTCACCTAGGGGATTCGAACCAGCGACCTTTCGGTTACTGGCCCAATGCTCTCAACCGCTAGGCTACCTGCCACCCTGAAACTGCAGACTTTCCTCAGCAAGAACAAGCGCTGATTTCCCTTTGCACAGACAGCATCCACATTGGCCTCAAAACTCAGTTTAATGTCAAGGAAAGTGCCAAGATTTGTATCGATCAACGGTCTCCACTGGCTCACCATCTGTCCCCTGGTTTTGATCCCTTTCGAGCACATTTACATAACCTCACTTTCTCCCACACTCCTCTCTCAGTTCTCCCTCCCTGCCTGCTCCGCTCCCGCCACACAATCGGGCTAATCAGGGTAATCCCACATTTAATTCGCTTCCCATTAACCTTCTGCCATCATTTGTTTTACCATTACCCAGGCGCCTTAATTGCTTTCAGGACAAAATTGGAGTTTATTTCCAAATCGTAGCTGAGATATCCCCAGTTAACAAGATGGTTTTTGACTCTTTCCATCGCAACAGACACAAAGGTTGGCGAGGTTCTGTCAGAGCCATTACTGGATGGACAGTATGGAAGGAAAGAGAGGAGGGAGGGGTCAGGATGCGGTGGAGAGGAACAGGTGGGTTGTTAGACAACGACCACAATAATGGCAATATCAGCCATAATTAGCTAAAATACATGTTCAGTAAATATGTTGTATTTTGATTAGGTTTATATTACAGCCTGTTAGTGAATTAATCAACAACTAATTATAGTGGTAGGAAAAGTAGCTGTGTACATTACTTGTCTGAAGCAATTTCATTATGCTTATTTTAGACTCGAGGGAATCCACGGAAAGGATGAGATTTAATAATAAATAGCCATTTACCAGACACTTTCATCCAAAGCGACTTACAGTCATGTGTGCATACATTTTTACGTATGGGTGGTCCCGGGGATCGAACCCACTACCCTGGCGTTACCAGTGCAATGCTCTACCAATTGAGCTACAGAGGACCACAGACCAAGATTTGACTCCTCCAGGAACAATGACGTGTGAATATTAAAGTTATCCAACACAGGGGAGTCGTAGCCTATCACGATAAAAGCCTTGCTGTTTTATCACTTGACTCAAAGATGACAGGTTTGACTATTCAAAAGCATAAGCAGATAGAGAATAGGTTCACACAACAAAGAAGGTAATTACGAATTGACTGAAGGGACGACTTGGCTTTGTCACTTCCTCTTATTGCTCTCTTGGAGCAACAAGGTAGCACAGAAAACGTTTGATTTGAGAGAGGGAGGAAACACAGACATCCTAAAGTAATCCCAATTTCCAATGACATCAGAAGTTTAAAGTCTGTAAACAGTGGAAAGTATATTGGCATCTGCCAGAGTTTAAATCCACCAAAACACACCTCAGGTGGCTGCCGTGCAATATACAGAGATATTTATACATTGCATGAGGCTTTGTATAATCAATGGATCTTATGATTTTACCCTTCAGTCTAGATTTGGTTGAGGACATTGGCACATAAATAGACATGAAAGGCAGACCAGTACAGTTCTGCCTCCATATCACCCCTGACAGGTGTAGCCTATGCAACATGCATTGATCCAGGAGCTACTGGCTTTGAGACCGTTTGATTCCACACTGTGAGTATCGACAGGAGAATGCTGTCTTTGTGTCACCTCCTTTGACATCCTGTTGTTGACCTTTAATCCAGCCAGCCTGTGTTGTGGAGGAGTGGTAAAATGTCTTGAAATAACCAAATGTCTTGAATCAAATATGGCATTTGATGTTATCGTGAAACTAGTTGATTTAATTTGTGATCGGGGCAGCCGTGCTAGCAAGACGTCCTGAACATATTTGTCTTGACGAGCAGACAGGCTCTGGGCATGAGCGGCATATTTGTATCACTCAGGGGACTCATGATTATAAATGTCACGAGAATTTCTATCTCTAATTAAACTCGAGCTTGAATAATTCCCAGAGGTTGTAATGCTCTGGTTTTAATCATAAATTAAACAAGGTCCACAACCAGCAAGAATGATCTGTATTATTCAATCATGAGAGCTCTCCCGCTCAAAACATATACAGCCTTTATATATGCCTTCACACAAAGGAACTTTGCTCCGCCCACCTTTAGGCGGCCTGTACATTTCCACAGTATAGAATGTTTAAATAGGACAGTTTCTAAGTCTCCTTTCTCCTGGAATGTCTGTCTCAGCTGTTTCTAACCCCCTCGCCTCGGTTAGTGGTTTTACACTACATTATAACTATAACACAGTTCACACATTTATACTGTATTTGGGGTGAAATCCTTTAGTCATTATTTTAAAAATATAAATTCATCTATCAATCCACCCTTTGACATTTTTCACACTCAGGATGAATGTATTTACAAGCATGATTAACCTCAGATAATAGTTATATTATCTACTTCCACCCATAGGTCTTCTTTTTTAGATTTTTCCTATGACCTTCACACGTCAGAACCAATAAATGTTTAATCCAATTGCGGTCTATCAGGGTCAAAGTCCTTGTTATCCACCAAGCCTGGAGGATTGTTTTTCACATTCCACTGGTCAGAGTCCGGAGTCGGTCCATATCTCATCATCTGTTGAGACACTGCATTCTCCAACGCCTTACTCACCAACCCTCGGATACAGGGAATAAGACAACAACCACATAATACAAGAATACCAATACAAGCGATGGCTGCCCCCAAGATGGTGGTTGCTATGGTTTTCCATTTACCAAACATTTAATCAAACCATCTGTTCACAGAGGTATTGATTCCAGAATTCTCAGCCCACTCCTCGCTTAAAGCTGTTAACCCCATCAGAGCTCTAGCCACAGTACCATCTGGTGCTGTGTTGTTGGGGATAAATGTGCAACCATGGCCCACCATTCTATTGACACCGTCCCTTTCTGCCTGCAACATATCTAGAGCCAACCTATTTTCCCAAGTCATGAGTGAGGTGGCGGATAATTGTTCAGAGATCCCCTTTACTGCATCCCTAGTCTAGCCAATTGTTGGTCGTAATAGATATAATTAATCTCATCCACATTTTTGTTTATTGTCACCCACCAAAGGAACGTTGCAGTAAACCCCTCCCCTATTTGATTCATAACTTTGTATTCGTCTGGAACACCTCTGGGGACGCCTATACCATCTCCCCAAATTGGTCTCTCTCCTTCTTGATCTATATTTTTTCTCCTCCTGACTATTCCCCCTGTAACTGGTCTTTGATGACTAATTCTTACCGGTTGGACCAACAATACTGGGGCACAAGTACCTACCCACCCTTTTGGTATTCTCTGCCTTATACTGCCTTTACTGGCACACGCCCATCACACATCGGTTACAGGGGCTGTAAGGTTCAGAATTCTCTCCTGTGCTTCTGAACTTAAGTCAGTCACATTACTACTATCTCCAATTGATAATTGGTGATGTTTTTGTTTCTCTTTACCCCCCATCTGGATGTCCCGCCCGGTCTAATATCCCCGTCCCCAAGTGTGTTTAAACACTTGAGTCTAGGAACAATCTGCCGTGGGGCCCAAACACGAATATAATGGGATTTTATCATCCCAAATTGCTTATTGACATGTACCCCAACCGTTGGCTACGTCCCTAACCCTTATTTTGAATCCTATAGTCTGCCCTTTTCTGACTCCTATTTTGTAGGTTACTCTTCCCTGACGGTCAGTATGTTGGGTCGCTTCTCTTTTACTTCTTAACAATGGTAAGGGCATAGCGTACTTGGTGTGGTGGTGAATCTTGACATATCAGGACCATTGCCGAGACTCTGATGCAGCTCAGGTTACCTATATTCCCCAAAACCACCAACCCTCTCCTTCCCTTAGTCTTTCTGCTTGGTCCCACCCCATACTCACACCCTAAGAACACAGTACAGTGATGATAGGTCGGGGTAGGAGATCTTCATTAACAGAGGTGATCCCCAGACCCTATTGGTCCAGTTCTTCTCTCTGTTCAGTGGTGCTTGTATGTGTTCCTACCTTTTTGCAGTGGGTAACGTGGACCCAGGTTGCTCTTTCTGCTATTCTAATGGCAAAGGAGGTGACCAATATAACCTGATAGGGCCCTTCCCAACAGGCCTGCTTCCAGTCTTTCTTCTTTAGGGATCCACACCAGTCACCTGGTTGGATAGAGTGGTTCACCTTCTCCTTTAGTTCACCTGTGGGGCACAAAACCTTTGACATACGGGTGTGGTTAATTAACAACCTTCTCACGTGTTCTGCTAGGGTGCTCTCAATTTCTATTTCTGCCTGCTCCTGTGTGTTTTCCTTAACCCCTCTCTAATCATACCGTTCACATTAGTATTTCCTTTCTAGACAATCTATTTTTTTAAAGTATTTTGTCCTCTCCTTCGTCTATTTATCTTTAATCCTACCATCTACCATCATCCCCCCTGTTGACACATGGCTCTGCCCATGTGTCAATATTACCACCTACCTAAACAATCACTTATGTAATATTGGTAAATTATCCTTATGCCATCCCTTTTTTTTTAGACTGCCCCTTGCTTCTTTATTGCTCCTCCCACTTCCTTTGTCTATTATGGGGGCTAAATTTAACTTTAATTCAGAATCAATAGTAATACAATCAATCAATCCCTTATCTTGCAAAAACACTCATGTTTAGTTTGAACTCTGTTCTACCCCGGCTCTCCCGGGCTTGACCTGAAGACTGATGGTTGGACATGAAAGGTCCATACTTAAATCTTTCAAACCAAATAGCAAAGGTTTTAGCCTGAACTCTGCTCAACCCTGGCGACTCTTTCCTCTTTGTTTGAGGAGAAAAGCAAAAGGCCCCCTTCTGCTTTCATTCACTGATAACGTAGGACAGCCATGGATTTAAGTAAGAGAGAGCAATTTGACCCCACACACACCCACGCAGTGCAATGACTCAATGTCGTGTTGTATTTCGTCTCGGCATTTATTCCTTAACTCATCTTTTTTTCCCATATCTGGACAGCTAGTCCTTATCTTAAATTCTTCTATCTAGATTTCTATTATTATTATCATCCTGGTCTCATTACTGAATCCATGACCTAGGTAATAGCTGTTTCACATTAGATTGAGCCTTTCTCTGATTACTACAGCTCATTGCATTAATTTAGTTTCAAATACCAACTTATTGTTTAACAAATCTAGTACCTACATAAAGTTGGTGCTATCCCATCAGCTTAATATTTGAAACTACCTACACTCCACTACATTCTACCTTATACCTCAAATACATTTTCACCTAAAACATTTAATCTAACCCATAACACATTAATTACTACTGCTCATATTCTTGCTACAATAAGCAAATGTACCAATAAATCCTCTTACCATCATTACTACCCCCTTTTCTGAACACCTGAGTCACAATGTGATTCATGCTTTCAAAAACAAAATACCAACATTGTTTATTAAACCATAATAAAAATGAAATTAAAATGACAACATTTGATAATACCTCAACTTACTTCTATCCCGTAAAGTAATCCAAGATTAGTACAATTGACTAGCAACAGGTATCCCTCTCTCTCTCTTTTGTTATTTTATGGTTTGAATCATATATCATTACCAAATTATAAATTTCTTCACACTTTTCACATTATTATAAATTACCCTCAATTTGGTAAAATAAACTATCTTAAAGTCCTCCTCTCATGCCTTTAGAATTACCAGTGTGGATGATCAATTGACACCAGAAAGTCAAAACAGAGTTAAGAGGTCATTGAAATCATTCAACGAAATGTTCCATCCCATAGTATACTAAACATTACAATCATTTTAAAAATTTCATCAATGTTACTTATCCCAAGTGCACTTTAAGTCCTCATGACATTTATTCTCATAAGAAATCATGTATACCCAAAACTCAGTCAAAACAGAAAACGTCATAAAATTCACTGTGTGCTCCTTTAAGACTTATCACATTTGACCTGTTGAAAAACCCCTAAAATCAAAATAACAACCCTTTATAAACCTCATACTAGGTGTGTTGTGTTTTATTGAAAACAACAAACAAAAATAGCAAGGCCTTACTTAATGTGGTAGCTCCCTTTTACGACGTAATACTGCCTAACTTCACTAAACTGCTCTCCCTAGCCCTGGGCAACATCCCAATGAGATAAGCAAATCCCTCTCTCCTGGAAGAGAAATTATACATTTTGTTAACATTCAATTATAATCAGTAATCCAAAGATAGTAAGTACACACAAAACATGATACAGATATCCACAGTCCTATCTCATCAATTATCATTTGTATCAATCTAATTCCTCATAACTACTCCATAAAAAGATGATATACAGTGGGGAAAAAAGTTATTTAGTCAGCCACAAATTGTGCAAGTTCTCCCACTTAAAAAGATGAGGCCTGTAATTTTCATCATAGGTACACGTCAACAATGACAGACAAAATGAGGAAAAAAAATCCAGAAAATCAAATTGTAGGATTTTTAATGAATTTATTTGCAAATTTTGGTGGAAAATAAGTATTTTGTCAATAACAAAAGTTTCTCAATTCTTTGTTATATACCCTTTGTTGGCAATGACACAGGTCAAACGTTTTCTGTAAGTCTTCACGAGGTTTTCACACACTGTTGCTGGTATTTTGGCCCATTCCTCCATGCAGATCTCCTCTAGAGCAGTGATGTTTTGGGGCTGTCGCTGGGCAACACAGAATTTCAACTCCCTCCAAAGATTTTCTATGGGGTTGAGATCTGGAGACTGGCTAGGCCACTCCAGGACCTTGAAATGCTTCTTACGAAGCCACTCCTTCGTTGCCCGGGCGGTGTGTTTGGGATCATTGTCATGCTGAAAGACCCAGCCACATTTCATCTTCAATGCCCTTGCTGATGGAAGGAGGTTTTCACTCAAAATCTCACGATACATGGCCCCATTCATTCTTTCCTTTACACGGATCAGTCGTCCTGGTCCCTTTGCAGAAAAACAGCCCCAAAGCATGATGTTTCAACCCCCATGCTTCACAGTAGGTATGGTGTTCTTTGGATGCAACTCAGCATTCTTTGTCCTCCAAACACGACGAGTTGAGTTTTTACCAAAAAGTCCTATTTTGGTTTCATCTGACCATATGACATTCTCCCAATCCTCTTCTGGATCATCCAAATGCACTCTAGCAAACTTCAGACGGGCCTGGACATGTACTGGCTTAAGCAGGGGGACACGTCTGGCACTGCAGGATTTGAGTCCCTGGCGGCGTAGTGTGTTACTGATGGTAGGCTTTGTTACTTTGGTCCCAGCTCTCTGCAGGTCATTCACTAGGTCCCCCTGTGTGGTTCTGGGATTTTTGCTCACCTTTCTTGTGATCATTTTGACCCCACGGGGTGAGATCTTGCGTGGAGCACCAGATCGAGGGAGATTATCAGTGGTCTTGTATGTCTTCCCATCCTTATAATTGCTCCCACAGTTGATTTCTTCAAACCAAGCTGCTTACCTATTGCAGATTCAGTCTTCCCAGCCTGGTGCAGGTCTACAATTTTGTTTCTGGTGTAATTTGACAGCTCTTTGGTCTTGGCTATAGTGGAGTTTGGAGTGTGACTGTTTGAGGTTGTGGACAGGTGTCTTTTATACTGATAATGAGTGGAGGACAGAGGAGCCTCTTAAAGAAGAAGTTACAGGTCTGTGAGAGCCAGAAATCTTGCTTGTTTGTAGGTGACCAAATACTTATTTTCCACCATAATTTGCAAATAAATATATAAAAAATCCTACAATGTGATTTTCTGTATTTTTTTTCTCAATTTGTCTGTCATAGTTTACGTGTACCTATGATGAAAATTACAGGCCTCTCTCATCTTTTTAAGTGGGAGAACTTGCACAATTGGTGGCTGACTAAATTATTTTTTCCCCACTGTAAAATCTCTCAAAAGATGAAAACCACTCAAAATTCCTCGAGTATACAATGATTATGTTTAATTGATTACCCTTCAGATCATATCCTCTTTAAATCTCACAATGATTACTGAACCCCTAAATCTGCTCCATGTGATCCCATATAAAATGATCCATTATCGTTTACTTGATCAACACCATAGAAAAATCTGTTTCCCCCTCTACCGTTCCTGTCACCCCTGTAAATGTTTATTTCTTCATCAGCCTAATAGTAACAACTATCTCCCATTGTTCAACGTACCATAAACAGATTAGCATTTTTAGAATTAATGAACTGTCTGCATAACTCACTGTTGTTTTAAACAAACTATATAATGTAAAAATTATAATTACCAATTATCAAATAATGTTCCATATACAACTATCTCGATATGTTCTTCATATCATCCCAATTCGTCCTACATATGTCAATATAGCCCACTTATCACTACTTTCTTTCACCCTCTTACTAAATTATGTCATTAGTAAATTGTATCCACAAACCACTACTACCTAATAACATATTTTCATAGACCTTGCTAGAAATAATTATTTTAATACCAAACTACTTAAGCAATCCAACTCAACCTTTCACATCTCCCAATAAACCTACTTATTTTGTGACATAGGAACCCCTCTACCATATCTATCATTCTCTACCGCTTACTTTCCATCTAACGGTACTTCAACAGATGACAAATTATTTTTAATTATAGTCTAAACAAACAAAACATCTATTCACAGCAATGCAACTTTAATTACTATGTTATCCTATCCGCTATGTGTTGGTAAGACAATTCCTTTCACGTAAAGATTTGCTTTCTGTCCCTTCCTGGGCTCGAACCAGGAACCCTCTACACATATCGATAACATTTACCATCGAAACACCATTACCAGTCGCTCCACAAAATCCGCGATGCTTGCAAAGCAACTGCTTCCAGTTCACAGAGAAAGTTAGGTCACCACATGAAACCCCACTAGCTCTCACCGCTAACTAGCTAGCCATTTCACATCGATAACATTCAACCCCCTATGACTTCCTTCTCCATAGCAACCACTGATTCCCTGTACTCCTAATTTAACCCATTATGTCCCTTATAGCTTTCTCACGTTTCAGCGGCCCCAATGATTAACACCCGTAAACAAAAACTTGGAACCTCTTCCATTTTATTCCTAGTAGCCAAAATAAAATACATTCTCAAACTGTGTTCTGCCTTTACCTCTATCGTAGGGTTAAAAAACTAACGTAACAACATCAACCATCCTAACTTGCTGTAGTAACGTCATGTTTGGTTAGGTTTATTTATTACGATAGTATGTCCATAATACTTCTCTATTCTTAGTAGTTTTTTAACTCTCACCTCATTCGACAACACAAAAACTATCCCCCCCCCATTCCTGTTGAATAAGTGAGTCGTTCTATTTAAACCAAAACACGCTACAAATAAATCATAATAGTTCAATGAACCCTATATTGGCTTTGTACTATATTATACATTACGTCTATAACCACATTACTTATGGTCCGATTATTAATTGAACCTTATCACATGATCCAACAACGGTACAAACTTAGAAAACCCATATTAAGTACTTTCCCACCCATGACGTACGTTTACGTTTGGGTGAGCAAGTTAATACATATATAACGTTAGAAACTTATAGGTACTCACATCAAATAATCTCTTCGTGGTGTTTTTAACCAATTCTTAATCGACCAAAATCACTTCCTCTCGTCACCTTTCCTATTCTGCCTCCTCGCTTGGTAGCCTCCCTCTCTCTTCTCGGCTATCTCTCCCAATGTGGACATCAAATACTCTGCTCCCTTCTGTTCTTTTCTTGCTCGGTCTCTACATTTTCTGACTAGATATAACCTTTCTGCCCTCTGCTATTCTCTACTGAGTATTTTATACCCCCGTTTACTATATTGCTCCTAAGTGATGGATAGTTATTATAATTATTCCACTTTTATCCACTCTTTAATAATCAATTTCATCATTTTTTTATATATCTCTATCAACTAACCCATTCGTATTTCTAATGATTTTTTATTGCCACAAGTCATCTAGTTCCAATCGGACCAACATTAGCTACCTAAACCCTTCCCCCTCAGGTCATAAAATCCTCCCAGAATCTCACACTATTCTCTGATTAATTAATCCCCACGATTTTCATATCACATTCACACAACGCTAATTTCCCAACACACAATCAATATTAATGAATGCTAATTCTATCAACATTTGACCTTTACCTATGGTTACTTTTACCATAATTCCCTAAATGTACCGAAATACAATATGTTGACGTCATATGATCAACCCCGTAGACGTGACCTTTTTCTCAAATCAGGATACCCCTATAAGTATATCATACATTAAAGAGTTCTTCTTTCTATTGAGTCTTATTGATATTTCTAGAAAATCTAATACGTGCAGGGATTTACCCTCTACGGTTTAATCTCGATAATTCTAGAAAATCTCATACCTTCAGAATTGTTCTTCTTATACATTAGAGAGTCTACAGTACCAAGTGTCCCACTTATAGTTTCTATTGGTAATGGCCTCAACTACCCTGATCATTTCGGACCCACTGTTTCAACGGATCTCACCCGGTGCCGTTTTCTATTTATCCAAAATACTGGTGCATGGTTTTCTCTAGATAAACGTCTAAAAATGGTGTACCTGATGAATCCCCTTCTGATTATCGGTGGATCACTACCCTCACTACAGCAGATTTAAAATATTTCTATTGCAGCGCTCAGATATCAATCCCTCCCAAATCCATGAATAAATATTACTGACCTTATTCTTGCAGCTGGGATATTAATATTTGGTTAGATCTCGTCAACGTTTCTGTCGTTTAATCAGATTACTACCGGCCTGTATTGAACGTCAACGTCAAAGACCAGGACTTAGTCTATACGGATGCTATCATCCGCCCATGCACGGTTTTCAGTGTCCCCCCGAACGACAAAAACATATATTTGAGATCCGGCTCGAAGGATCAATTGTCACGAGAATTGATATCTCTAATTAAACTCAAGCTTGAATAATTCCCAGAGATTGTAATGTTCTGGTTTTAATCATAAATTAAACAAGGTCCACAACCAGGAAGAATGATCTGTATTATTTAATCATGAGAGCTCTCCCGCTCAAAACATACACAGTCTTTATATATGCCTTCACACAAAGGAACTTTGCTCCGTCCACCTTTAGGTGACCTGTCCATTTCCACAGTATAGAATGTTTAAATAGGACAGTTTCTAAATCTCCTTTCTCCTGGAATGTCTGTCTCAGCTGTTTCTAACCCCCTCGCCTCGGTTAGTGGGTTTACACTACATTATAACTCTAACACAGTTCACACATTTATACCGTATTTGGGGTGAAAAATATAAATTAATCTATCAATAAATGAGGGGATTCAGTGCGGTAGACGGAGGGGTTACTCCAGTGTGATCAGGGGTGGGGGGGAGACGAGGGGGACATGCAAGAGAAGCCAAACAAAACAAATGAAGACCGTGGGAGTAGTGAAAAGCACGATGAGTGTCACTTAGAGAGAGACCCTCCATATTTGTACAATAGACGGATAAACCGAGCGTAGCTAAGTGTTTCCCAGGTCAGGGGATCCACCAAAAGTAGTACCATAACCGCTGAAATGGAACACTATGGGTTCTATTACAGGGGAGGACAAGGATAAATGAAGTACCTCAGGAAAGGAAACACTAGATATGCAAAGAACATGGGAAATGGTATAGTTTTGCATAATATATTGGAATACAGTGGGGAAAAAAAGTATTTAGTCAGCCACCAATTGTGCAAGTTCTCCCACTTAACAAGATGAGAGAGGCCTGTAATTTTCATCATAGGTACACGTCAACTATGCCAGACAAAATGAGGAAAAAAAATCCAGAAAATCACATTGTAGGATTTTTTATGAATTTATTTGCAAATTATGGTGGAAAATAAGTATTTGGTCACCTACAAACAAGCAAGATTTCTGGCTCTCACAGACCTGTAACTTCTTCTTTAAGAGGCTCCTCTGTCCTCCACTCGTTACCTGTATTAATGGCATCTGTTTGAACTTGTTATCAGTATAAAAGACACCTGTCCACAACCTCAAACAGTCACACTCCAAACTCCACTATGGCCAAGACCAAAGAGCTGTCAAAGGACACCAGAAACAAAATTGTAGACCTGCACCAGGCTGGGGAAGACTGAATCTGCAATAGGTAAGCAGCTTGGTTTGAAGAAATCAACTGTGGGAGCAATTATTAGGAAATGGAAGACATACAAGACCACTGATAATCTCCCTCGATCTGGGGCTCCACGCAAGATCTCACCCCGTGGGGTCAAAATGATCACAAGAATGGTGAGCAAAAATCCCAGAACCACACGGGGGACCTAGTGAATGACCTGCAGAGAGCTGGGACCAAAGTAACAAAGCCTACCATCAGTAACACACTACGCCGCCAGGGACTCAAATCCTGCAGTGACAGACGTGTCCCCCTGCTTAAGCCAGTACATGTCCAGGCCCGTCTGAAGTTTGCTAGAGTGCATTTGGATGATCCAGAAGAGGATTGGGAGAATGTCATATGGTCAGATGAAACCAAAATATAACTTTTTGGTAAAAACTCAACTCGTCGTGTTTGGAGGACAAAGAATGCTGAGTTGCATCCAAAGAACACCATACCTACTGTGAAGCATGGGGGTGGAAACATCATGCTTTGGGGCTGTTTTTCTGCAAAGGGACCAGGACGACTGATCCGTGTAAAGGAAAGAATGAATGGGGCCATGTATCGTGAGATTTTGAGTGAAAACCTCCTTCCATCAGCAAGGGCATTGAAGATGAAACGTGGCTGGGTCTTTCAGCATGACAATGATCCCAAACACACCGCCCGGGCAACGAAGGAGTGGCTTCGTAAGAAGCATTTCAAGGTCCTGGAGTGGCCTAGCCAGTCTCCAGATCTCAACCCCATAGAAAATCTTTGGAGGGAGTTGAAAGTCTGTGTTGCCCAGCGACAGCCCCAAAACATCACTGCTCTAGAGGAGATCTGCATGGAGGAATGGGCCAAAATACCAGCAACAGTGTGTGAAAACCTTGTGAAGATTTACAGAAAACGTTTGACCTGTGTCATTGCCAACAAAGGGTATATAACAAAGTATTGAGAAACTTTTGTTATTGACCAAATACTTACTTTCCACCATAATTTGCAAATAAATTCATAAAAAATCCCACAATGTGATTTTCTGGATTTTTTTTTCTCATTTTGTCTGTCATAGTTGACGTGTACCTATGATGAAAATTACAGGCCTCTCTCATCTTTTTAAGTGGGAGAACTTGCACAATTGGTGGCTGACTAAATACTTTTTTTCCCCACTGTATATGCCAGAACAGCCAGAAATATAATGGTGAGGTACAAGTACATAGCCTACTTCACACAAGCCATAATCAGCGACATATCTCACGAGTACAAGTTTTTTTGTATACAGAAGTGGAAAGCCAAACAAGCTTTTTTCTCTCATGGAGCACACACACACACTGCACTCTAAAAAATGTTGGGTAAATATTGGACAGAACACAGTTTCGGTTATGTTTGACCGAGCCAGTTAGGTCACTTAGTTGGTTTATTGTGCTATGACCCACCGGGTCAGATCAGAAGACAGAAGATGTGGCTTAGTAGGTGCGTGCCTTAAATAAAGTTATTTTGGGACACCCGTGAGAGTAAGTGTCATTACTGTTAATCTGTTCTGTTGTATTGTCAATGCACATTAAGGTTGAGCACTGACACTTTTGTATCTTTAATGAGGCTTACAAAATAGTATAAGTTCCTCAAGTCCCTATCCCAATGTTGGGATAGATACCACTTATGATATTTGAATAATAATGTTAGTAGTTGTATATTAAAATATGTAATGTGAAAATAATATTGAAGGAACATTTCAGTTTGCACTTTTCAAACTTACCATCATGAACATTAATTAAATTTACTCTCACATGTGGCCAAAAGGAACTATCTGAAAGCCATGCCCCCATGTCTTGGACTTTTGGTGACAATACCAAAAGCCAATAAGTTCTGATATCTATAGTCACATCCGGCAAAACCCTGATCCCAGATCAGAGACAGTGAGCCATCTTGGAGCAGCTTGATTTGAGGGGCCCCTCAAAGCCTGCGACTAACAATTGCCAAATATTTGCACTGATAATTCTGGACAGACACAAAAAGGAGATGTCAACCTTGGACAATTGCATTCATTACATACAAATCATTTTATGTGTTTGTTTGTTTGTTTGTTTGTTTCTTCCCTGTAGTCCCGAAATGTGGATTATTATCTCCCTACTTTTAGGACAAAAGCCTATCACTGTACGTAATCGGCAAAGACAAGCTCAATCAATCCGCTCAGTTGAAGTACACACCAAAGGGTACATACAGTTCATCAGTTAGCTTCTGGCTTTTCTCTTCAGCACTCCATTGCAGTGGAGGCAGATTTTTTGCCACGATAAAGGCAAACTGTTTTAGATTGGGAGAGAAAGCGAAGTGTGTAGAGCAGTAAATAATATTTTTAAAGCGATTCCTCTGTTGTCAAATGTACAACTTGAAGAATTGTGTGGAACGTCTTGTTGAAAGGTTAAGTTGGAAAGAGTCACTGCCCAGGCCCAGTATTCAGTTTGATCCCCGCCTGTTGGCAATATTGATATTGTTTCTGCACAATAGCCTCCTCTCCGATAATCAGGTCATTGCAATGACATACAGTAAATCCTTTGACATTTTTGCATGTTGCGTTCATATTTTTGTTCAGTATACAATGTAAATGTGTTTATCCAACTTTCTTTTTCTTTTTCTGTTTGATGGAAACAGTTTGAGACTTCTAATTACATTCCAACTGTATTTAATGGTTTTACGTAATTACATTTTCATGTTTAGAATGTTGTATTGTAGTAACCCTCAATCATTTTTTTGCCATAAGGTAAGCACTATTTCATCAGCAGAATGTTTATGCTTAAAAATAATATTTGACTTTGTGCAGTATCTACAATCTAAATGTGTTTATCCAACTTTCTTGGATGGTGGAACAAAGCCGAAGTGCAGTAACTTCAGCTACTGCTGTTTGTCTTGGTTTTTACTTGGTTTTTGTACTTACTTCAAATTTCACACTTCATTTTCTCTGAAATGGAACATAATTGAACCAGGACATTTTGTCACAAGATACACAAGATACTACAAAGCCTGAATTTAGTCTTAACAAAATGTTGACCAAAAGTTTAGTTACTGCATTTTGCGTTTGTAGGGCAGTATAGGGCCTAACGTTGTGGAAGGTCCAAATAGAAATGTATTATGTAGAAGAGACATGCCTGTCTGTCATGTTAAGTAAGGCATTCCTTACATTCCATTTGCAAAGTTCAGTATAATACATTGTACCCTCCTGAACGCACCCCAACATTCCCATTATCCAATTATGTTGATTAGGATGAAGAATCGTAGTTGAACTTGCACTCGTTTAATCAATAAACCTGATTTCAAGACAATCCAAGACAAACCATGACTAAGCAAATATCCACTCAAGGAATGGATACCTCATTAACTCAATTTGGAAACGAGGGGGAAAAGTCGCCAACGTTTCCTCCAGCGTGGTCGTATTCTTAAGGCCAAACTGAACAGTTCCTCCTCGGTAGTGAGGCCATTTTCTTCCCTGAGGTTGACGTGGTTCATTTCCTGGGGTCCCGGGCTAAGCTCCACATCAGGGCACAGTTCGGTGCTGACGCCCCAGGGAGGGCCTACCTGACTTGACTGCCGCACTTCATGGGGACTCCAGGCCAGATCGCTCTGCTGGAACAGGTCGGCATTATCAAAGCTTTCCAGCAGCTTTTATCATTGTGTATTGGAGCACACAGGCCTGCTTTTGTGCCGTCTGTCCCCTATATGTGTGTGTGAAATCAAATCAAATCAAATTGTATTTGTCACATACACGTGTTTAGCAGATGTTATAGCGGGTGTAGCGAAATGCTTGTGCTTCTAGCTCCGACAGTGCAGTAATATCCAACAAGTAGTATCTAACAATTTCACAACATATACCCAATATGGGATTTAAGAATATATACAGATATGGACAAGCAATGACAGAGCGGCATGGACTGAGATACAGTAGAATATTATAGAATAGAATGCAGTATATACATATGAGATGGGTAGTGCAAGATATGTAAACATTATTAAAGTGACTAGTGTTCCATTTCTTAAAGTGGCCAGTGATTTCAATAGGCAGCAGCAGCCTCTAATGTGCTAGTGATGGCTATTTAACAGTCTGATGGCCTTGAGATAGAAGCTGTTTTTCATTCTCTCTGTCCCAGCTTTGATGCACCTGTACTGACCTCGCCTTCTGGATGATAGTGGGGTGAACAGGCAGTGGCTCGGGTGGTTGATGTCCTTGATGATCTTTTTGGCCTTCCTGTGACATTCGGTGCTGTATGTGTCTTGGAGGGCGGGTAGTTTGCCCCCGGTAATGCGTTCGGCAAACCGCACCATCCTCTGGAGAGCCTTGCGGTTGCGGGTGGTGCAGTTGCCATACCAGGCGGTGATACAGCCCGACAGGATGCTCTCAATTGTGCATCTGTAAAAGTTTGTGAGGGTCTTAGGTGCTAAGCCACATTTCTTCAGCCTCCTGAGATTCAAGAGGCTCTGTTGCGCCTACTTCACCACACTGCGTGGGTGGACCATTTCAGTTTGTCGGTGATGTGTACGTCAAGGAACTTGAAGCTTTCCACCTTCTCCACTGCGGTCCCGTCGATGAGGATAGGGGGGTGCACCCTCTGCTGTTTCCTGAAGTCCACGATCATCTCCTTTGTTTTGTTAATGTTGAGTGAGAGGTTATTTTCCTGGCACCACACTCCCAGAGCCCTCACCTCCTCCCTGTAGGCGGTCTCGTCATGGTTGGTAATCAAGCCTACTACTGTTGTGTTGTCTGCAAACTTGATGATTGAGTTGGAGGCGTGATTGGCCACGCAGTCATGGGTGAACAGGGAGTACAGGAGGGTGCTGAGCACGCACCCAGTGTTGAGGATCAGCGAAGTGGAGATGTTGTTTCCTACCTTCACCAGCTGGGGGCGGCCCGTCAGGAAGTCCGGGACCCAGTTGCACAGGGCGGGGTTCAGACCAAGGGCCTCGAGCTTAATGATGAGCTTGGAGGGTACTATGGTGTTGAATGCTGAGCTATAGTCAATGAACAGCATTCTTACATAGGTATTCCTCTTGTCCAGATAGGATAGGGCAGTGTGCAGTGTGATGGCGATTGCATCGTCTGTGGATCTATTGTGGCGGTAAGCAAATTGAAGTGGGTCTAGGGTGACAGGTAAGGTAGAGGTGATATGATCCTTGACTAGTCTCTCAAAGCACTTCATGATGACAGAGGTGAGTGCTACAGGGCGATAGTCATTTAGTTCACTTACCTTTGCTTTCTTGGGTACAGGAACAATGGTGGCCATCTTGAAGCATGTGGGAACAGCAGACTGGGAAAGGGAGAGATTGAATATGTCCGTAAACACACCAGCCAGCTGGTCTGCGCATGCTCTGAGGACGCAACAAGGGATGCCGTCTGGGCCGTCAGCCTTGCGGGGGTTAACATGCTTAAATGTCTTAATCACGTCGGCATTGGAGAAGGAGAGGCCACAGTTCTTGGTAGTGGGCCTCGTCAGTGGCACTGTGTTATACTCAAAGTGGTCGAAGAAGGTATTTAGCTTGTCTGGAAGCGAGAAGTCGGTGTCGGCGACATGGCTGGTTTTCCTTTTGTAGTCCGTGATTGTCTGTAGACCCTGTCACATACGTCTTGTGTCTGAGTCGTTGAATTGCAACTCCACTTTGTCTCTATACTGATGTTTTGCCAGTTTAATTGCCTTGTGGAGTGAGTAGCTACACTGTTTGTATCCTGCCATATTTCCAGTCACCTTGCCATTGTTGAATGCGGTGGTTCGCGCTTTCAGATTTGCGCGAATGCTGCCATCTTTCCACGGTTTCTGGTTAGGGTAGGTTTTAATAGTCACAGTGGGCACAACATCACCTTTACACTTCCTGATAAACTCAGTCACCGTTTCAGTGTATTCGTTAAAATTATTTCCGGAAGCTACCCGGAACATATCCCAGTCCGCGTGATCAAAACAATCTTGAAGCGTGGATTCCGATTGGTCAGACCAGCGTTGAATAGTCCTTAGCACGGGTACTTCCTGTTTGAGTTTCTGCCTATAGGAAGGGAGAAGCAAAATGGAGTTGTGGTCAGATTTGCCAAAAGGAGGGTGTGGGAGGGCCTTATAACCATCCTGGAAGTTCGAATAGCAATGGTCGAGGATTTTGGCAGTGCGAGTACAACAGTCGGTATGTTGACAGAACTTCGGCAGCATAGTCCTCAAATTTGCTTTGTTAAAAATCCCTGGCTACAATAAATGCAGCCTCAGGATATGTGGTTTCCAGTTTGCAAGTTCTTTGAGGGCCGCCGTGGTATCGGCTTGAGGGGGGATATACCCGGCCGTGACTATAACCGAAGAAAATTCTCTTGGGAGATAATACGGTCGGCATTTGATTGTGAGATATTCTAGGTCGGGTGAACAGAAGGACTCGAGTTCCTGTATGTTACTACAATTACACCATGAGTCGTTAATCATGAAACACACACCTCGCCCTTCTGCTTCCCGGAGAGATATTTATTCCTGTCTGCGTGATTAACTGAGAACCCGTCTGGCTGGACCGATTTCGACAGAATATCCCAAGAGAGCCATGTTTCCGTGAAACAGAGTATGTTACAGGCCTTGATGTCTCTCTGGAAGGAAATCCTTGCCCGGAGTTCATCGAGCTTGTTAACCAAAGACTGAACATTAGTGAGTAGTATACTTGGAAGCGGTGGGTGGTGTGCGCGCCTCCTAAGTTGAACCAGCAGGCCGCTGCAGGCGGCTGCCTCGATGTTTTGGGTCAGCCGCTGGAATCAGTTCAGTTGTAAAGAATCTGCTTCGGGAAAGTCGTATTCCTGGTCATAATGCTGGTGAGTTACCACCGCTCTGATGTCCAATAGTTTTTCCCGGCTATATGTAATGATGCAAAACACTTTCTGAGCTAATAATGTAAAAAATAATACATAAAAAAAAACAAAATACTGCATAGTTTCCTAAGAGCTAGTCGCGAGGCCGCCATCATCGTAGGCGCCAGGTACAGTGTATGTGTGTGTGTGTGTGTGTGTGTGTATGTGTGTGTTTGTGTCTGTGTGTGTGGGGGGGGGAGACATATGGCAAAGGGAAGACACTGAGATTGAGGAGTTTGTGAGAGGAATTTGTTGCAAGGCTAGATCCATACTATGTACACACCAGTGGAGGCTCCTCAGAGGAGGAAGGGGAGGACCATCCTCCTCAGTGAATTTCATTAGAGTATAAGTTTTGAAACATTAAAAAGTTATCATTTTTAGATAAAACTATATTAAATATTCACACATATCATACTGTTTTGCAATGAAGGTCTACAGTAGCCTCAACGGCACTCTGTAGGGTAGCACCATGGTGTAGCCGGAAGACAGCTAGTTTCCGTCCTCCTCTGGGTACATTTACTTCAATACAAAATCTAGGAGGCTCGTGGTTCTTGCCCTCTTCCATAGACTTACACAGTAATTATGACAACTTCCGGAGGACTTCCTCCAACCTATCAGAGCTCTTTCAGCATGAACTGACATGTTGTCCACCCAATCAAAGGATCAGAGAATGAAACTAGTACTGAAAGCATAAGCTACAGCTAGCTAGCACTGCAGTGTATAAAATGTGATGAGTATTTGACACAAAGATAGAGAAAGACAATAGTTGAACAGTTTTGAACAGATACATTTTTTCAAATGAAGTAGCAAGAGACAGAGAGAGATATATTTTGTTGTATTTTTTTACTTTCACTTACTTAGCTAGGGAATAACGCTAGCTAGTTTAGACTACTCAAACACCGGGCTCAAACAAATAGGGATGCTCTGTTAGCTACCTGGCTATGGTTATCCAACACTGGAATTCTTCCAAGTCAAGGTAAGGTTTATACATTTATTGCCACCGGGGCCCACTGGTGTAACTACTTGCTGCTGACTGTACACTGCACTGCATGATTGTAGCGGGTTTACTAATTAGCTATTTCTAGTAGCTATGTTGACTATGACGTTAATATGGTGACAACGATGTAGGCTGTGTGTAGCGGTTAGTGGTTATGATATGAAGGTTTGGCTTGTAAAGTTTTTTTTCACCTGGCCACAGACAGTTGATGTGTTGTGCGCTGAAGTCCACAAGCGAAGGGAAAATGTGAAAGAAGGAGAGCTCATAGACGCGAGAAGGAATTATACAACGATCAAAGGGATCATGCTGTGTGCATGTGGCTGCTATGAAAGTGAACCGTGTTTGCGTGTGATCAGGGGTATATTCATTCCTCCAATTCTGTTGAAAAACTTTTCTTAAACGGAAGGAAACGGAACGAAATGGGGATAAACATACCTGAATTTGTCCAAAAGAAACTCATTTGCAACTGTTGGACTAATGATTACACCCTAGATCAGCTAGATGCAGGCAAGAGTGTCAAGGCGGTATTGAATGTGTCAATGTCTATCACCTTTGATTACTCGCCAGACACATTCCCAGTCACTTTCTATCCAACAGTAAAATCCTTACCATTAGTTCCCCTGAAACTTTTATATGAGTGGGGGCAGTTGAATGCTCAGAGCTGCTCAACTGCAATTTAAAGGTATAGTAAAGGTCATAGCACTGAAAGGGTTCATTTAGGTTATGTTCAGTCCTGCTCGGTTCAGTATGGCATGGGTTAAACAATGACCTGTAATTAGTTTGATGGGGTTCGAGAATAAGTTACACTGAATATTAACTCTATGACAGCGACAGTTTAATAACCCCCTATATGATGAGACCCCGACTCAATCTCTCGGGTATGCATTGTGTTAACCCTTTAACTCCTAGATTAATCACACAACACGACAACGACACCGATGAGAGCTAAGTACGGACCAGCCATATATTCCGCTTGGCCATTGGTGAAAAAAGTCCTCGCCATTTCCGTTCTGAATAACAAACCTGAGAAAAATGGTGCATGAAAATGAAAGGACAAGAGGATTTAATTGGCTGGGTTGATGGCGGAGCACAAAAGTCGGAAGTGTACGCGGCATAGAGCCGCAGCTCAGTGAGATTCCCAGGTGAGAACACTGCTCGAGAATCTGTTAAGTCTCAGAGCAATTTACTGTGAACGTAGTGAGCGCGGATAACAGATGACTTACCACCTCCTTCTCAGACACCTATTAGCTTGCATCCCTCTCGCCCCTCGTAGCAACGAGCTAGTCGAAGATAATTAGACCACATTGTGAGAGACGCACAGACCCCTTCCCCCACAAATCCCCAACACAAACTCAGGGTTGTAAGAAGCCACCCCCTTTCCTTCTCTAAGATAATTCCTCTTCTTTCTTTATTTTTCCAAAGGGTGTAATGCACCCTGTCTGGATTTATGGACTGTCAGTTCCCAATGGTTCATCATAATCTTGCGGCGAGGTATTACACACTGCTGCATGGAAATGTGTTTGTGCAGGGGCATGGACACAATGATATAAGATTGCATTTGTGTTGTGGCTAACCATAGGCATGGAATAAAAATTAACTATCCAGTTGCTCAACGGCTATCCCACCCCCTTCCATTTTTTAAGACACGGAGTCTGATCTATCTAGCCAGAATGAGGAATGAAGCTATGTTTTAGGTGTTCTGTAATTGCCTTCAGTCTCGTGTGCAGAGTTGCGGTGAAAACCAAAAGCTTTTTTGGAGTGTTATATCACAGAGATTATTTGATTTTATATCCCAGAGAAAATGAATTGGACTTTGCTTTCTTGGTAGCAAAACCTTATTTCAGTACATGACTCAATTTGAGAAACAACATACGTACATTTACGTAAATCAAATAGATAATTAACACAATAAAAAAATGTAATTAAATGTTTTGATTGTGTTTATTGTCCATTTGATTTCCTTAAATGTACGTATGTTGTTTGTGACATTGAGTCATTTGTGTGGGTGGAAATTAATGAAGGCTTTGCTACAAAGAAAACAATGTGCAAAGACTTGGCAGTTTGCAATCTTCTAGACTTTACCATTGGTTTTTGTGACAGTAAGTTACGTTTTCTAGGAGCTCCCAGCAAGTCTCCCTCCGTCTGCCTTAAGAGAGCCTAGCGATTCAACCATTGAAATTCCCCTCATTCAGCTACAGAGAGAGTATTGTCAGAAGCCATTTGTAATGACGGGAATGGAAAGTAGTAATCAAAGCCAAGACAGAGCCAGGGAAAATTAAACAGAGCAAATGCAAATGAGTGTTGAACGAGACAGTCATTTAACAGTTCAGAGAGAGGAACAAAATACCTTTTTAAAGAAGTTGACTGTAGCCAGATGGTTCACATTATAGTGTGTGGGTTTAAAACATGGATCTCACACAGAGAAATAAACTGTGACTTTGAAGACAGCAGTATTAAGAGACTGAGATGCTAATAAGAGAAAGAGGCTGTTTTCCTGGATAGGTGTTTAACATACAGTGACTTGCGAAAGTATTCACCCGCCTTGGCAATTTTCCAATTTTTTTGCCTTACAACCTGGAAATAAAAAATAGATTTTTGGGGGGTTTGTATCATTTGATTTACACAACATGCCTACCACTTTGAAGATGCAAAATATTTTTTATTGTGAAACAAACAAGAAATTAGACAAAAAAACAGCAAACTTGAGCGTGCATAACTATTCAACCCCCCCAAAGTCAATACTTTCTAGAGCCACTTTTGCAGCAATTACAGCGGCAAATCTCTTGGGGTATGTCTCTATAAGCTTGGCACATCTAGCCACTGGGATTTTTGCTCATTCTTCAAGGCAAAACTGCTCCAGCTCCTTCAAATTGGATGGGTTCCGCTGCTGTACAGCAATATTTAAGTCATACCACAGATTCTCAATTGGATTGACGTCTGGGCTTTGACTAGGTCATTCCAAGACATTTAAATGTTTCCCCTTAAACCACTCAAGTGTTGCTTTAGCAGTATGCTTAGGGTCGTTGTCCTACTGGAAGGTGAACCTCCGTCCCAGTCTCAAATCTCTGGAAAACTGAAACAGGTTTCCCTCAAGAATTTCCCTGTATTTAGCGCCATCCGTCATTCCTTCAATTCTGACCAGTTTCCCAGTCCCTGCCAATGAAAAACATCCCCACAGCATGATGCTGCCACCACCATGCTTCACTGTAGGGATGGTGTTCTCGGGGTGATGAGAAGTGTTGGGTTTGCGCCAGACATAGTGTTTTCCTTGATGGCCAAAAAGCTCAATTTTAGTCTCATCTGACCAGAGTACCTTCTTCCATATGTTTGGGGAAACTCCCACATGCATTTTGGCGAACACCAAACGTGTTTGCTTCTTTTTTTCTTTAAGCAATGGCTTTTTTTCCTGCCACACTTATGTAAAGCCCAGCTCTGTGGAGTGTATGGCTTAAAGTGGTCTTATGGACAGATACTCCAATCTCCGATGTGGAGCTTTGCAGCTCCTTCAGGATTGTCTTTGGTCTCTTTGTTGCATCTCTGATTAATGCCCTCCTTGCCTGGTCCGTAAGTTTTGGTGTGCAGCACTCTCTTGGGAGGTTTGTTGTGGCGCCATATTCTTTCCATTTTTTAAATAATGGATTTAATGGTGCTCCGCCGGATGTTCAATGTTTCAGATATTTTCCTATAACCCAACCCTGATCTATACTTCTCCACAACTTTGTCCCTGACCTGTTTGGAGAGCTCCTTGGTCTTCATGGTGCCGCTTGCTTGGTGGTGCCCCTTGCTTAGTGGTGTTGCAGACTCTGGGGCCTTTCAGAACAGGTGTATATATACTGCGATCATGTGACAGATCATGTGACACTTAGATTGCACACAGGTGGACTTTATTTAACTAATTATGACTTCTGAAGGTAATTGGTTGCACCAGATCTTATTTAGGGGCTTCATGGGAAAGGGGGTGAATATATGCATGCACCACTTTTCTGTTATTCATTTTTTTGAATTTTTTTAAACAAGTTGTTTTTTTCATTTCACTTCACCAATTTGGACTATTTTGTTCCATTACATGAAATCCAAATAAAACACAAAGAATTGAGTAGAACAAGCATATATTTTGGGTTCTGATGGGGTATGACAGTCAGACTAAGCTCATGAGGCATTTATTGTATAAGTTATATTTAAGTGATAATGTCCTCCAAACACCGGCTTTGAGGGCATTATCACTTTTATACAACCTGTTACAAACATATTCAAATAATGATTAACATATTTTCATTAAAAACGTTATTTTTATGAAAGTATTCATACTTTTTCATCTTTCCACAAGATATAGTCCCGACACAAATCTAGGGTTGCTACCCAAGCCGGCTGGTTGTTCATTCTATCGGTTTCGTTGCTAGAGACGCCACCCAGTCTTTCAGTCTTTTTGTTCTGTATCTATGGACGCAACCCAGTCGTTCGTTCTAAATGTTTCATTGCCATACTGGCTGGCAACGTTCTTATCCCTTGCAAAAACCATTTGCATATGTTTAAGCTGTTTTCTAGTGACATTTATTTGGATACATCCATAACAATGAGCTAATGAAGCGCGACTTCGCCTGGCATAAAAAATGTGCTCACTCGTCAGGACACTGTTGTTCAGAGGAGCTAGCCAACAACACAGCAAGCACAATCACTTCAAACTGAAGCTGGAAAGACTGCAAAAGAGATGCACTTTGTTTCATTTTACCTTTTTTCAATTGACATTTCTTTGTATATATCCATAATAATTATGCCAGCTGATGATGATTTCGACTGGCTGAGAAACGCTGCCTGCCTGTCTGTCTCATCCTGACTCCCGAGACATTTATTACTATGTGTAGTATCTTAATATGCTTCTTAGATTGATGACACCGGACACGTAAGTACATTTTAGTATTTAATTGTAACTTAGAATAACATTACCGGAATGCACCTGGTGTAAGCTACCTGAGGCTTTTTCGAGCACGGTTCTATGGCAGACATTTAAATGGCTATGGATAGCGGAAAGCAAACTGCCATCTATTGGTAGAAATAATACCTAACATAAATATACCATGTTACAGCATTCCCACCTTTAAGGCTAATAACCCAACTTAATTCCTTTCTGAGATAGGCTGCCTACTAAACATTTATGATTTCCTCAATCACATGTCATTTGTATTATTATTATTATTTATATTTTTTTGTGACCTCAAGGAACATGATCTCCCTTAGGATCTGAAATAGTCTGGTGGAGGTCTCTATCTAATATAGTGTCTCAGAGGTGGTGTAGCTGGTGCCACCAGCACTTCACCACTTGATGGTAAAACAAAGTCCTTTTGTGGAGACTTCACAGGAGGTGATTGTCCCGGACTGGTGATCTCAGGAAGTTGAGCCTTGTTGGTCGCAGGTTGTTTGTCCAACTGCAACTCTAGGGAACGTTCCAATGTCCTGTCCTGTTTTTTAAGCATTGATTCAAGTCCACGGATGGAACTGGAATTCAAACTCGGATCTGATCCACGTGAATCCTTAGTCTTTGTCCACTTCCGATGATCACAGTATATGATACTGGTCCTGAGCAGTCCTCAATTCTAGCTGGAATCCATTTGGGACCAAACTCATCATTTCTTGTGTAGACATCGTCTCCAGGTGAGAAACTTCTGAGTTTGGCTCTGTTGTCATGATTCTGTTTTCGATTCCATTGCTTTTGTTGTATTTTCACATTCAGGTCTGGTCTGATGAGATCCAAGGTTGACCTTAACCTCCTTGACATCAGCATTTCTACAGGTGCCAACCCAGTTGTATCTTGAGGAGTGATCCTGTAGCTAAACAAGAATCTTGACACCTTTGTTTCAATGCTGTCCCCTTGCATCTTCCTCATCCCATCCTTCAAGGTCTTAACTGCCTGTTCTGCTAATCCATTTGAAGATGGATGAAAAGGGACCGACGTTACATGCTGAATTCCATTTTGTTTCATGAAACTTGTGAATTCAGTGCTTGTAATACAAGTAGCATTGTTGCTAACCAACATTTGAGGCAATCCCATGACACTGAAGCTTTGTCTCAAGTTCTCAATCATAGCATGCGATGTTGTCGTGTTCATGGGGTAAATAACCATCCACTTTGAATGAGAATCAATCAGCACGAGGAACATTTTCTCTAGGAAGGGTCCAGCGTAGTCCACATGTAGTCGTGTCCATGGTTTTTCCGGCCATTCCCATGGATGTAATGGCACGGTGGGGGGTGACTTCCTGTTACTCTGACAATCTGCAAATAGGCTAACCTCATTTTCCACATCCTGGTCCATCTTTGGCCACCAGACATATGACCTCGCTAGGCCTTTCATTCTCGACATACCTGGATGCGACTGGTGCAACAACTTCAGTAGCATACCCCACCCTTGTGGTGGGATAACTACTCTTGAACCCCACAGAACACACCAATCTCGAACCCTCAAGGCCAAGCGGCGAGCGTAGTAAGGCATGATGTGAGGCTCTGTTACTGTAGGCCATATTTACAGGATAAATTAATGTGATACTTGTGATAGCGTCACATCCTTTGAAGTCCATTGCCTGATTTATGCTGTGTTCACCGGTGCATCACCCAACACATAGATCATCAAGACTAGGTCATTTTCTCCTTCCTGAGAGATGATTTCTGGAACGGGCAGCCTACACAGAGCATCAGCATTCCCATGGTATCTACCTGGCTTGCAGACTATTCTGTACTCATAGGCCCTGAGCCACACAGCCCAACGTTGAACTCTTGGAGAGACCATTTGTGGTACTGGCTTTTGTTCATGAAACAGAGAGATCAGAGGCTTGTGGTCGGTCACAATAGTGTATGTTCTCCCGTATAAGTACTTGTGGAATCTCTGTATTCTGAATATGACAGCCAGTCCTTCCTTGTCCAGCTGGGAGTACTTTTTCTCTGCTGGCGACAATGTTCTTGACATGAACCAGATAGGTTTCTCTGCGCCATTCTCCATCCGCTGTGATAGAACCGCCCCCACACCATACGATGAGACATCACACGATAAGATGAGGTCTCTGTCTGCTGAGTAGTGCACCAGCACTCCTGCTGATTGCAGTAACTCCTTTGACTTTGCAAAAGCTTCTTCCTGTCTTTCTGACCATTTCCAGGCTACATCCTTCCTTAACAGTTGATGCAGTGGAGCTAAGAGGGTAGAGAGGTTAGGGAGGAAGCGATTGTAATAGTTCAGTAAGCCTAGATAGGCTTTCAGGGCTGTAACGCTTGTCGGAGCTGGAGCTTCCACGACAGGCCTCACTTTAGCTTTGACAGTGTTTAACCCCTTGGCGTCCACCTTCTGACCCAGGTACTGCACTTCATCAGCTAAAAGTCTACACTTGCTCCTCTTCAGCCAGAGACCGGCCTCTTCCATCCTCCTCAAAACTTCACCCAAGTTTCTGAGATGCTCCTCCTTCGTGACCCCCGTGACAAGAATGTCGTTGAGGTAAACTGCTACCTTGGGTATCCCCTGCAGAACTCCCTCCATGGTTCTTTGGAAGATAGCTGGTGCGGAGGACACCCCGAAAGGTAAGACTTTGTAGGTAAACATCCCTCTGTGGGTGTTTATGGTCAGGTACTTCTGTGATGCTTCAACTAATAGCACTTGCTGATATGCGTGACTCATGTCCAGTTGTGTGAACTGTTGGTCTCCAGTTAACGTTGAATGCAAATCCTCAACTTTGGGTATGGGGTACTGCACCAGTGATGAAATGCTATTTACAGTCAGCTTGTAGTTATCGCATAATCTGATTAAACCATCTGGTTTGAGAATGGGAACAACTGGTCCTGCCCACTCAGTGAACTTGACAGGAATAATTACAGTGGGGGAAAAAAGTATTTAGTCAGCCACCAATTGTGCAAGTTCTCCCACTTAAAAAGATGAGAGAGGCCTGTAATTTTCATCATAGGTACACGTCAACTATGACAGACAAAATGAGAAAAAAAAAATCCAGAAAATCACATTGTAGGATTTTTTATGAATTTATTTGCAAATTATGGTAGAAAATAAGTATTTGGTCAATAACAAAAGTTTCTCAATACTTTGTTATATACCCTTTGTTGGCAATAACACAGGTCAAACGTTTTCTGTAAGTCTTCACAAGGTTTTCATACACTGTTGCTGGTATTTTGGCCCATTCCTCCATGCAGATCTCCTCTAGAGCAGTGATGTTTTGGGGCTGTCGCTGGGCAACACGGACTTTCAACTCCCTCCAAAGATTTTCTATGGTGTTGAGATCTGGAGACTGGCTAGGCCACACCAGGACCTTGAAATGCTTCTTACGAAGCCACTCCTTCGTTGCCCGGGCGGTGTGTTTGGGATCATTGTCATGCTGAAAGACCCAGCCACGTTTCATCTTCAATGCCCTTGCTGATGGAAGGAGGTTTTCACTTAAAATCTCACGATACATGGCGCCATTCATTCTTTCCTTTACACGGATCAGTCGTCCTGGTCCCTTTGCAGAAAAACAGCCCCAAAGCATGATGTTTCCACACCCATGCTTCACAGTAGGTATGGTGTTCTTTGGATGCAGCTCAACATTCTTTGTCCTCCAAACACGACGAGTTGAGTTTTTACCAAAAAGTCATATTTTGGTTTCATCTGACCATATGACATTCTCCCAATCCTCTTCTGGATCATCCAAATGCACTCTAGCAAACTTCAGACGGGCCTGGCCATGTACTGGCTTAAGCAGGGGGACACGTCTGGCACTGCAGGATTTGAGTCCCTGGCGGTGTAGTGTTTTACTGATGGTATGCTTTGTTACTTTGGTCCCAGCTCTCTGCAGGTCATTCACTAGGTCCCCCCGTGTGGTTCTGGGATTTTTGCTCACCGTTCTTGTAATCATTTTGACCCCACGGGGTGAGATCTTGCGTGGAGCCCCAGATCGAGGGAGATTATCAGTGGTCTTGTATGTCTTCCATTTCCTAATAATTGCTCCCACAGTTGATTTCTTCAAACCAAGCTGCTTACCTATTGCAGATTCAGTCTTCCCAGCCTGGTGCAGGTCTACAATTTTGTTTCTGGTGTCCTTTGACAGCTCTTTGGTCTTGGCCATAGTGGAGTTTGGAGTGTGACTGTTTGAGGTTGTGGACAGGTGTCTTTTATACTGATAACAAGTTCAAACAGGTGCCATTAATACAGGTAACGAGTGGAGGACAGAGGAGCCTCTTAAAGAAGAAGTTAAAGGTCTGTGAGAGTGAGAAATCTTGCTTGTTTGTAGGTGACCAAGTACTTATTTTCCACCATAATTTGCAAATAGATTGGTGCATATACAGTGGGGAGAACAAGTATTTGATACACTGCCGATTTTGCAGGTTTTCCTACTTACAAAGCATGTAGAGGTCTGTAATTTTTATCATAGGTACACTTCAACTGTGAGAGACAGAATCTAAAACAAAAATCCAGAAAATCACATTGTATGATTTTTATGTAATTAATTTGCATTTTATTGCATGACATAAGTATTTGATACATCAGAAAAGCAGAACTTAATATTTCGTACAGAAACCTTTGTTTGCAATATTACAGAGATCATACGTTTCCTGTAGGTCTTTACCAGGTTTGCACACACTGCAGCAGGGATTTTGGCCCACTCCTCCATACAGACCTTCTCCAGATCCTTCAGGTTTCGGGGCTGTCGCTGGGCAATACGGACTTTCAGCTCCCTCCAAAGATTTTCTATTGGGTTCAGGTCTGGAGACTGGCTAGGCCACTCCAGGACCTTGAGATGCTTCTTACGGAGCCACTGTGTTTCGGGTCGTTTTCATGCTGGAAGACTCAGCCACGACCTATCTTCAATGCTCTTACTGAGGGAAGGAGGATGTTCGCCAAGATCTCGCGATACTTGGCCCCATCCATCCTCCCCTCAATACGGTGCAGTTGTCCTGTCCCCTTTGCAGAAAAGTATCCCCAAAGAATGATGTTTCCACCTCCATGCTTCACGGTTGGGATGGTGTTCTTGGGGTTAAACTCATCCTTCTTCTTGTTCCAAACACGGCGAGTGGAGTTTAGACCAAAAAGCTCTATTTTTGTCTCATCAGACCACATGACCTTCTCCCATTCCTCCTCTGGATCATCCATATGGTCATTGGCAAACTTCAGACGGGCCTGGACATGCGCTGGCTTGAGCAGGGGGACCTTGCATGCGCTGCAGGATTTTAATCCATGACGGTGTAGTGTGTTACTAATGGTTTTCTTTGAGACTGTGGTCCCAGCTCTCTTCAGGTCATTGACCAGGTCCTGCCGTGTAGTTCTGGGCTGATCCCTCACCTTCCTCATGATCATTGATGCCCCACGAGGTGAGATCTTGCATGGAGCTCAAGACCGAGGGTGATTGACCGTCATCTTGAACTTCTTCCATTTTCTAATAATTGCGCCAACAGTTGTTGCCTTCTCACCAAGCTGCTTCCCTATTGTCCTGTAGCCCATCCCAGCCTTGTGCAGGTCTATAATTTTATCCCTGATGTCCTTACACAGCTCTCTGGTCTTGGCCATTGTGGAGAGGTTGGAGTCTGTTTGAATGAGTGTGTGGACAGTTGTCTTTTATACAGGTAACGAGTTCAAACAGGTGCAGTTAATACAGGTAATGAGTGGAGAACAGGAGGGCTTCTTAAAGAAAAACTAACAGGTCTGTGAGAGCCGGAATTCTTACTGGTTGGTAGGTGATCAAATACTTATGTCATGCAATAAAATGCAAATTAATTACTTAAAAATCATACAATGTGATTTTCTGGATTTTTGTTTTAGATTCCATCTCTCACAGTTGAAGTGTACCTATGATAAAAATTACAGACCTCTACATGCTTTGTAAGTAGGAAAACCTGCAAAATCGGCAGTGTATCAAATACTTGTATGTTTATGTAACCAACTGCCAGTGTATGTTGACAGTATTATTTTTATGCAATTTGTTAATTGAAATTGTATTCTCAAGCAGCATTAGAAGATGTCATTGAAGAAATGTTGTTAACACTTTAGTTTTGTTGATCAAAACAAAACATTATTATCAAGAAAAATAGTAATATGCATGATGACATTTTATATAGCCAATCTAACACATGTCAATGGAAAAGAGCATAATTCAGAATTTCAAGAAGTCTTCATATTGTTTGATGAACTGGGGACATAAATGTCAGATGAGGATCATAACCATCAGCTGTAAGACATTGATTCATTCTCTCGCAGCAATTTAGTTAGTGAATCTGACAGGTTTGACATTAATAGTGTCATCATCTACTGAAGTGAATGTCTTCATGGTATAAACCTTGATGTATGGGCCATTTATAATGTCCATGATGTAATGGATTAATGTAAATCCAGTAACACTTTATATGAAGGGTATGGTTTAGGGGGACTTTTATTTTGAAAAAATATCCTGAATTATCAGACACACTTTCACAATTATGTCATATATAACATGGACGTGACAGAAATATGTTATAAAGGATGACACAACATTAATGAAGGTGTTATGAAGTCTTCATGTCAGATGTTTTGAATGTATTTTTTTTACTTCACCTTTACTTTGACAGGGATCGCCAGAGTTAGCCATCCCTGAAATCGGGTCTGGTGACTCGTATGTCTGAAATTTAACAATGAAGTAAGTTATGGCAGAAGTTTGCACTAGAGGGCCCTATAAACAAAAAGAGAGCAGTACATTGATCTACAATACTTAAAGGGATACTTCAAGATTTTGGCAGTGTGTGTCCAGTATGAAGGAAGTTAGAGGTAGTTTTGCGAGCCAATGCTAACTAGCGTTAGCGCAATGACTGGAAGTCAATGAGTATCTGTTAGCATGCTAAATACCAATAGACTTCCAGTCATTGCGCTAACGTTAGTTACCAATTGCGCTAGCGCTAGTTAGCAACTTCCTTCAAACTGCACACAGAGACATAAAAATTGCATCCACCTGTCTGGGAAGTAGATACAGCGCCTCATTGCCACAATCCTGAAGTATCCCTTTAAGAGAGGGCCAGCCTACTTTCTTATACAGAATACAGTAAAGTGTACTGAACCGATCGGCCATAATAAAGTGTAGTAAACTATGATAAACTGCGTCCAATGGCTTCAATACAGCGGCAACTGTATTCACATAGACAACATCACCAGTCTAAAGCCGGAAGGAATGTCAATTGAATGATTTGTTTTCTTCTATTTAACGAAAGGCATACCCTATTCCTGTAAAGGAAGCCAATTTTAATTCTTAACTTCTTAACTAACTCATCAATATGGTTTTTGTAAGACAGCTTTTCGTCAATGCCAGATACCCAGATATTTATAAGCAGGGACACAATAATCCTCCAAAACATTTTTTTGCTTTTTGGAAAATAACATATACTTAGTTTTACCTGCATTAAGTATACATTTCAGTTCGACAAAGGCTTTCTGTAAAGCAAAAAAGGCAGATCGTAGTTCTGAAAGAGCCTTGTTATCTCCCGAGTGGCGCAATGGTCTAAGGCACTGCATCGCAGTGCTAGCTGTGCCACTAGAGATCCTGGTTCGAATCCAGGCTCTGTCGTAGCTGGCCGCGACCGGGAGACCCATGGGGCGGTGCGCAATTGGCCTAGGGAAGGGAATAGCCGGCAGTGATGTAGCTCAATTGATAGAGCACGGCGTTTGCAACGCCAGGGTTGTGGGTTCGATTCCCACAGGGGGTATGAAAAAAAATAAAATGTATGCACTAACTGTAAGTCGCTCTGGATAAGAGCGTCTGCTAAAATGACCTAAAAAAAAAAATTTAACAGAAGGGGCAACAGAATACACAACTATGTCTTACAGACAAACCAATATTTTTTATATAGATAGTAAAAAGTACAGGGCCCAAAATTGACCCTTGAGTGATACCATATGTAATATCAAGGAAACCTGATGAAAATGTTACCCAGTAGGAAGCACTTCAAGTCGACAGGCACAACACCGGAGCACTAGTCGCCGGGTTACTATTGATTCATAGTGCAGCCCAATCATCCAAGCGAAACAGTATTGAGTGGCAACAAATCTGCCCAATTAGCTGATTTGCTTTCCGTACACCCACACCTTTCGACACACCCAATCGGCCATACTCCAGTCGCCATATCAGGCTGCAGCTACCCATACTTCTTGATGAGTAGAATAATTAACGTTAGTATTTGAAACCATCAAATCCTATGATTAAATGTCTATCATTTACAAAGCGTTATTTGTTTCTGGCAGTCATACCATACCTGATATAAAGAAAGGAAAATTCTAGATCGAGGATATCCACCTATAATCCTCCAACACATTTGAAAATACAGTACAACCCCAATCAAAGTACAAATTAAAAAATGTTGTTTACATTGACCCTATTCTCAATATTGTCATGATATGATGTTCTACTGGAAACCTGCCTTTATCTATGTACGTAGGTGTGTGTAATAATGTGTACATCTCCCACCAATGTGACACCCCCAGGTGCGATCCCTGCTTTGAGATGATTCTGGAGGAGGTGACCCGCTACACCCCTCGCTACATGGAGGAGATGGAGTATATCTTTGTCCAATCACAGGAGAAGAGGAAGATGACATCACCAACAATGAGAGGTAGGCTACACCTGCAGTCACTGTTACAAGGAGGGTGTGTGTGGATGTGGGCGGCCTTTCTTTATCTCATCTCTCACTGATCATTTCTGTCATGCCCTGATCTCTCACCCCCCTCTCTCTACTTCCCCTTTCTATCTTTCTCTCTCCCCCTTTTCTCCCCCTCTCCTTCTCTCTCCCAGTGTGAAGGCTGTGTATAATCAGTTTCACAGCACTCTCATGGCCATCAATGAGCAGGACAAACTGCGCTGGTGGAAGAACACCCAGACCGGACATGCCCACTGACTGGCCTCGGTTCCAGGTGCAACACACACACACACACACACACACACACACACACACACACACACACACACCACGGAATGTACTGTAAAATGGGATGGTGTAGACTTTCAGCCACTTTTGTTATTGTCAGAGTTAGTCTAATGTGGTGAACAGTGTAACAAGCTAATGTCGCAGACTGTATAACAGTAGCGTATGGTCCAACAATATGACCATTATTAGAGGCTACTGGAGGGTCATATAGTGTCTCTAGTGTCTCTCTCCTCACTGAATGAATGACGTTAATGATATAAACCAAATAGAAACTGATAATTGTGCACGACTTCACAATTGAATTTGAATGAACTGAATGATGAGGATGAAGAAGAGTGTGATTGAATTTAGAACAATAGTGGGTAACACTTTACCTTAAGTCGACATTAATCAATATGTAGGTAAATAGTCATTACTATGTAAATACTATGTAATTACACTGTATTAAGGGTTTAGCGTTATAGGTTATTACACAAGTGGAACAAGGATACGTAATTACAAATCAGCTTGTCGGAGGTTATTCCACATGTGCAATTACTCATAATTTATGTATATGTAATTACAAGATGTCTTGTTCCAAATGTAACTAACATGTTCTGTAATTACACTTTTGCAGTCTCCTGTGTAGCACCATGTTAACAATGCATCCTAATATGTAACCTTGTTACATGTAACTACATAAATCACTACCACCAAAATAAGCTAGGCTAGGACTCTGTCAGCTTTTGTAACAATGCACACCCTATCATTAACTACAGCTTAAGTTGTCTTATTTCCATATTATTTGGCTTAAAGGATGTACTGAATTAAATGTAAAAGCAATGTATTTACAATGAATATGCATGGCACTATAATGTACCCACCCAGGTTCAAGGACTTAATGTAAAGTGAACACATAATGGTATAACCTTTGTAAATACTATGAAACTGCCTTTGATAGATACATAGATTTAAGGGTTTATTTCCCTGACTTAAAAAATGTAAGTGAAATGTTGTTCAAAATGATATCATGTATAATGTTAATGTAGGTAGTCATTAGCAAACAGCTTCAAGTAAAGTAAAACACAGTAGGGTAAACCTTTTTATTACAATCATTGGAAAAATACAACGATGGCAAACACCCAGTACAGTAGTACTTTTAGTTGTGATCAATGGCAATCCATGTCAATCTGGAAAGAATGTCACTTTTGTACTTTGCAGGGTATATCACAGTTATTACAATGTCGTTATAAAGAAAAGTTTTGTAATTACAATGTTTCTACACAGGAACAAGCAAGTTAATGTAAAGTGAAACACATTGTGAATCTCAGGTAATTACTATGTAGTTACTATGTGACAACGATGGCAGACACCCAGTACAGTACTTGTAGTTGTGATCAATGGGAATCCATCTCAATCTAGGAAAAACGTTGTTACAGCACCTTAAAGTGTAATTACTATTTACTTTCAATATTATTAAATATTTTGCAGGGTAGATAAAATTGAGTTATTACAATGTCGTTATCAAGAAAAGTATGGTAACTTAAAAAATTCTACGCAGGAACAAGCAACTTAATGTAAATTCTGTGATTATTTTTCTTGGAACATGTACAGACTGCTCTCTCCACTGCACATCTGGAGCAAGCGTCAACCACTCACAATATTTTGTTTATTTTTTATTCGAATTTACAGCCAGAACATGCTGTATCCTTAACAGTTAAACATAAAGGTGTGCAAAATAACGTTTATAGGGGATATGGAGCCGTTCCATGCACCTCATTTCCAAAAACAGACTAACACATTTTTAAAAAAATTTACAGCGGGAACACACTATCTTACTCGTACTTTCTCTCAATCTAGTGTATGTGTGTGGGCAGGTGTGCATAATCAGTGTTTATTTGAATTTAAGTGATAGGGAGCAGTTCATTACGCCTCTTCTCTTTTATTACATTTTAGTCATTTAGCAGACACTCTTATCCAGAGCGACTTACAGGAGCAATTAGGGTTAAGTGCCTTGCTCAAGGGCACATCGACAGAATTTTCACCTAGTCGGCTCGGGGATTAGAACCAGCGACATTTCGGTTACTGTCACAACACTCTTAACCACTAAGCTACCTGCCGCCCCCATCTCCGCTCATCTCTGCTGTTGCATTTTTGGTGATCCTCCTTGCATATTGGTTGAGCGTCTCTTTAGAGCTGTCAAACACTGGCTGTGAACGAAGGAACTCTGGCGCCACTAGCATGATCTCTGCCAGAGGGGCACTCATTGCCACAGTGTTGCGAGCCACACCGACGCTGTGGAAAGCAGTGGATATGCTTCCTCTCTTTTTTAGGTCGTCAGGACCTTCTTGTACTTTTTTGCTATGTCGTCTGGGGTTTTGGCTGTTAACGTATACAACATAAAACAATTAATTAACATGCTTCCTGAAATCAGAACACAATAGCATTTATTCTAAACATACATATTGATATATTTCCTTCTGCCATAACTCAAATAAAGCTAGAAAACCAAATCAACTTCAGCATATACAGAATGATTGAGGATGTTTAATTAGAAAACATGACTACACTTATCCTTAAGTTGATATAGTTATATAGTAACTACATAGTAATGCTCTTAGTAACAACCACGTAGGTAAATAGTAATTGCAATGCAATTACAGTTTGGTGACATGTTATTACAGGACACCTCCCCCTGAGTCCTCCCTCCACCATACCCTGTTCCACCTGTGTAATAACCTATGGCTCTAAACAATATAGCTATGTAATTACATACTTGCAATTCCAATAAAACTACAACGTTGCTAACAACATAATTACTATCTAGTAACTAATACTAAGTAGTTGCAATTAAAGATTTTAAGTCTGGGAAAACTCCAGGGTGGGATGGCATACCAGTCGAGGTATACCAAACCTTTTTTGATATACTAAGAGGACTGTTATTAGCATGTTTTAACCACTCCTATGTAAATGGTAGATTATCTGACACTCAAGAAGAAGGTCTGATCTCATTATTACTGAAACAGGATACAAGTGGAAAATATAAAGATCCAGTCCATTTTAAAAATTGGAGGCCCCTTACACTTCAGTGTTGTGATGCAAAAATTCTAGGAATATGTATAGCGCATAGAATTAAAAAGGTATTGTCGGATATTATTCATTCTAATCAGACAGGTTTTTTACATGGAAGATACATTGGAGATAATATAAGGCAAGTATTGGAAACAATAGAACACTATGGAAAATATGGGAAACCAGGCCTGCTATTCATAGCAGACTTCGAAAAGGCATTTGATAAAGTACGACTGGGGTGTATATATAAATGCCTGGAGCATTTCAATTTTGGAGAATCTCTTTATAAAATGGGTCAAAATCATGTATAGTAACCCTAGGTGTAAAATAGTAAATAATGGCTATTTCTCAGAATGTTTTAAACTGTCAAGAGGAGTGAAACAAGGTTGTTCATATCGGCATATGTATTTATTGTGGCCATCGAGATGTTAGCTATTAAAATCAGATCCAATAATAATATCAGAGGATTAGAAAACCAGGGCTTAAAAACAAAGGTGTCATTGTACGCTGATGATTCATGTTTTCTTTTAAATCCACAACTAGAATCCCTCCACAGCCTCATAGAGGATCTAGATACATTTTCTAACCTCTCTGGAATACAACCAAATTATGACAAATGTACTATATTACGTATTGGATCACAAAATAATAGAATTTTTACATTATCATGTAGTTTACCAATAAAATGGTCTGATGGTGATGTGAATATACTCGGAATACATATCCCAAAGGAAATAAATGATCTCACTTCAATACATTTTAATAGAAAGTTAGCAAAAATAGATAAGATCTTACTACCATGGAAAGGAAAATACCTGTCAATTTGTGGAAAAATCACCCTGATTAACTCTTTAGTATTATCCCAGTTTACCTATTTGCTTATGGCCTTGCCTACGCCTAGCGAACAGTTTTTTAAATTATATGAGAAAAAAATATTCAATTTTATTTGGAAGGGCAAGCCAGACAAAATTAAAGGGCCTATTTATATAATTAATATGAATTCGGAGGACAGAAATAATTAAATTTTAAAGCATTAGACCTATTACTAAAAGCTTCAGTCATACACAAGTTATACTTAAATCCGAACTGGTTCTCAAGCAAATTAGTAAGATTGTCTCACCCAATGTTCAAGAAAGGCCTTTTCCATTTATTCAGATTACAACAACTCATTTTCAGTTATTTGAAAAGGAAATCATCTCCCAAATATCACTATTTCTAAAACAAGCCATAGAAAGTTGGTTACAATTTCAATTTAATCCTCCAGAAACGACAGAACAAATAATGCAACAAATATTGTGGTTAAATTCAAATATACTAATTGACAAAAAACCTTTATTTTTTGACAGAATGTTTAAAAAAGGTATAATCTTCGTAAATGATATCATCGGTAGGACTGGTGGAGTTATGTCGCACATGCAGCTAACAAAAACATATGGAAATGTCTGCTCTACCCAAAATTACAACCAAATAATTGCAGCCTTACCGCAAAAGTGGAAGAGGAAAGTGGAAGGGGGAGAAAGTAAGGAACTTGTCTGTCGGCCTTGCATTAAAGAACATAATTGGTTAAGGAAAACTGTGATAAATAAAAAAGTATATCAGTTTCACTTAAGGACCAAAGGATTGACAGCCGTCCCATATAGATTGCAAAATAGTTGGGAAGAGATTTTTGACGTACCGATCCCATGGCATAGTGTTTATGAACTGACACGCAAAACGACACCGGATTCAAAAATAAGAATCTTTACATTTAAATTATTATATAAAATTATTGCTACCAATAGAATGTTATTGATATGGGGGATACAATCTTCCCAGCTCTGCAGATTTTCCTGTGAAGAGACAGAATCATTAGATTATTTGTTTTGGTTCTGTCCATTTGTAGCTTGTTTTTGGACACAGGTCCAGGAATGGCTAAAGGATTGCAATATTTACCTGGAGCTAACCTTGCAGATAGCATTACTGGGTGATCTGAAAAGTCATAGTCAATCGATCAATAATATAATAATACTTTTAGCAAAAATGTTTATTTTTAATTCACAATCTGTAGAAGCAATGAAAATAGAAAGGTTCAGAACTTTTGTAAAACATCACAGTACGGTTGAAATATATATGGCAAATAGAAATCCTATATGGATGGTGTTAAGAGATAGATGGGAGGTATTGAATGGAGTTGAAGGATGGGACTAATAACAAATAACAACAAATAATAACAAGATAACTAATAATGTAAGCATACTGTGTCCATAATTAGTATATAGGTTGTATGTTGGGAGCTTTTGGGAAAGAGCACAGTTAGAAAGATATGGCATATAGAAGCAAACCGGATGGACATCATGAAAATGATCGGAGAGGTTGAGAATAGAAGAAGTTCAGGAGAAAAAAAAACAAAAAAACAAATGAAATAGAATTATTGTAAAATTGACTATGTCCATAAGGTGTAGATAGTAAGTATAGGCTGGAAGTAGAGGCCTGGGCATTGTTGTTCACTAATTTACCCCAAGTAGGGAAAGGATGGCAGGGTTGAGAAGTAATAAAGGGGAGTATATATGTAAAAAAACATGGGGGATTGGAAGTGATGAAGACAATTACATTGATAGAAGTTACAATCTATCTGCAATATTAAGCTGATCTACCCCCAAAAAATTATAATAAATATATATATATATATATATATATATATATATATATATATATATATATATATATATATATATATATATACTAAGTTGTTACTTTTACAACTCAGGTAATTTGTTCATTTTATACTTTAAGCTATATCAAACATGCCATATGGCTTTTGCCAAGGGGTGTTTGGGTCCAAAATTATCAGAGTGTAGAGTAACATTAATTAAGGTGTTGGAAAACCGAGTGGTAGTAGTAATGTAAATGTAATGTAAATGCCCTTCATATGTTTCTACTGCATCTGGACCTTGTTTCAGAATACCCATAATACACTATTTTCTGACAGCAGTAACCCAAGCAACAAAACAAGCCTAACTCATGCTAGCTCAAAGTTTACCATCTAATGCCCCTTTGCCGGCTAGCAAGTGCAGGAGTGAGCTAGCTGCACTTCAAAATTATTTTTTAAGGGGGTAGATCAGCTTTAATATTGCAGACAGATTGTAGCTTCCATCAATGTAATTGTCTGCATCATTTCCAATCCCCCATATATTATTTTGTAAATATTGTATATATATATACACTACCAGTCAAATTTGGACACACCTACTCATTCGAAGGGTTTTTCTTTATTTGTACTATTTTTTTACATTGTAGAATAATAGTGAAGACATCAAAACTATGAAATAACGCATATGGAATCATGTAGTACCCAAAAAAGTGTTAAACAAATCCAAATATATTTTATATTTGAGATTCTTTAAATAGCTACCCTTTGCCTTGATGACAGCTTTGCACACTCTTGGCATTATCTCAACCACTTTCACCTGGAATGCTTTTACAACAGTCTTGAAGGAGTTTCCACATATGCTGAGCACTTGTTGGCTGCTTTTCCTTCACTCTGCGGTCCAACTCATCCCAAACCATCTCAATTGGATTCAGGTCGGGTGATTGTGGAGGCCAGGTCATCATCACTCTCCTTCTTGATCAAATAGCCCTTACACAGCCTGGAGGTGTGTTGGATCATTGTCCTGTTGAAAAACAAATGATAGTCCCACTAAGGCAAATATGACTGTATGCGACATGAACACAGCTAGTCATGAATGTGTCATTTCACATCACAAAAGGGGCGGGCCCAGGTACACAAATGCATTCATTCATGATCCCATTTTGGTAGAAATGTGCTGCCTGTGTAGACTACTGCCTGATTGGCTTGGCTGCATTCATGCAGAAAATAAATTAGGTAATTTCATGGAGGTATTATAATAAGTGTGCTTGCTGAAAGCAAGAACACTTCTGTTGTTCTCCATAATTATTATTTTTCCTCTTCCGCCCACATTATGTGCTCCCTATCTACTTTAAAAACAGTTTAAACTGTTTACCTGCTATTTCCAGCTATGACTTTTCTTCTTGATACTACTTTTACTTTTTAGGCTACATACCTTTTAATACCCCAAAAGCCAAAGCCCCCTGATGGGAGAGCATAATATACAAATAAATTATCAAAGCTGCTAATGATAACCTTGAGGACCTTGTACCTAGCCGGTGGGGATTCCGGTGGGGTGCCCCCACCCAGGTAATGGCAATGCTGGCAACACTAGCTGCAGTAACTCATGCGGAGGGATCCCCATTAGCTGCTGCCAAGCAGAATACTCTTCCTGGGGTCCAGCAAAATGAAGGCAGTTATACATTTTAAAAACATTGTAATACATTCATAACATATTTCACAATATATTAAGTCTTATCTATAACACAAAATCCATGTGTATGTTATTGTGTGTTTGTATGCATGTGTCTGTTTGTGTTGCTTCACAGTCCCCACTGTTCCATAAGGTGTATTTGTATCTGTTTTTTAAATCTAATTTTACTGCTGGCATGAGTTACATGATGTGGAATAGAGTTCCATGTAGTCATGGCTCTATGTAGTATTGTGCGCCTCCCATAGTCTGTTCTGGATTTGGGGACTGTGAAGAGACCTCTGGTGGCATATGCATGGGTGTCTGAGCTGTGTGCCAGTAGTTCAAACAGACAGCTCGGTGCATTCAACATGTCAATACCGCTCTCAAATACAAGTAGTGATGAAATCAATCTCTCCTCCACTTTCAGCCAGGATAGATTTACATTTTACATTTTAGTCATTTAGCAGACGCTCTTATCCAGAGTGCATACATTTTTCAAACTGGCCCCCTGTGGGAAACAAACCCACAACCCTGGCGTTGCAAACGCCATGCTCTACAAACTGAGCTACACGGGACCATAGATTGCCATGCAGGTGCGAGAAAACTAGGGCCTGTAGTAGCTGCCTTTGTTGATACTGCTGTTAAGAAAACAGAGCAGCACTTTATTATAGACAGACAGAAGTCATAGCTGGAAATAGCATGTAAACCTGGACTGAATATAGTTTAAGTGGTGATAATAGTTTAAACTGTTTTTAAAGTAGATAGGGACCACAGAAAGTGGGCGGAAGAGGAAAAATAATAATTATGCAGAACAACAAGAGTGTTCTTGCTTTCAGCAAGCACACTTATTATAATACCTCCATGAAATTACCTACTTTCCCCATCCCAGCTACTGTTGTATCAATATGTTTTGACAATGACAGTTTACAATCCAGGGTCACTCCAAGCAGTTTAGTCTCCTCAACTTGCTCAATTTCCACAATATTCATTACAATATTTAGTTGAGGTTTAGGGTTTAGTGAATGATTTGTCCCAAATACAATGCTTTTAGTTTTTGAAATACTTAGGACTAACTTATTCCTTGCCACCCATTCTGAAACTAACTGCAGCTCTTTGTTAAGTGTTGCTGTCATTTCAGTCGCTGTGGTAGCTGACGTGAATAGTGTTGAGTAATCCGTATACATGGACACACTTTACTCAATGTCAGTGGCATGTCGTTAGTAAAGATTGTAAAAAGTAAGGTGCCTAGACAGCTGCCCTGGGGAATTCCTGATTCTACCTGGATTTTGTTGGAGAGGCTTTTATTAAAGAACACCCTCTGTGTTCTGTTAGACCAGTAACTCTTTATCCACAATATAGCAAGGAGTGTAAAGCCATAACACATGTGTTTTTACAGCAACAGACTAAGATCTATATTTTATTAATCAAATGTTTTTTGTGTGTGTAAAAAAGTTAATGTTAAAATACATATCACATTACACATTTAGTAAGGACAGCATTTGCTTTCCAAACTGCGATTGTATTTAGAAATGTGCGAACGGCAAACTGACAGGCACAACCAACCATAGACATATAATCCATAGATGGCAGTTCCCATTCAAGTCAAGACTGGCAGCCATTACTAGTGTACCCATGAGTTTCTCAGTCAGATTGCCAGGGTTAGAGGTTCCAAAACCGTTCTATAGATGATATGTCTATGGCCACAATGCAACAAGCTGTACCACAAGGAGTGGGAAAAATATGCTTTTGCATTGATAAGCACACCAAAGACATCATTAATGATAAGTAATAAGATAAAGACGGAACATCTAAAAGCTTATTTCACACTATAGCCTGCTGAATTTGCAAGGTAACTTTTCTTGCGTTTTGATTTTGGCACAAATTAAAATGTGGCACTGACTCACCCATGGATTGATGTTTCAGCTTTGTCTCAATGAAGAGTTTGCATTCGACTAGCCATGTGAGACATGAACGCGCAGTTACAAGCCTGCTAGATTTAGCGGCAGGCAGACAAGCAATATCCACCGTCATAGTACGAATGAAGCCTGACCTGGAATGTGAAGCTAACTGAAGCTGGCTAGCTTCATAAAAGCCTGAGTAGATCTAGCTTGCTTCGTAAAATACCACTCTGGTGAGACACACACTGACAGACACACTAACCACCATTCCCTTGTATCGCTCTCTGTTAGTTTACCGGCTGAGATGCCAGTGAGATGTTCAAATAGGAGACGTATGGAGTCATCTCCACCTATGGCTTCCTCTCCATGTACATGCGAGTATCCTCCCCTCTGCTCCTCAATGGCTCCTATATCTCTTTTGAGATTGAGGAGCATTCCATTTCCAACCAGAATACCTTTATTTGTACTGGTATATCTTACTGATGAGTAAGATATTTGTACTGTCAATTTTCTCTCCTTCCCATCTATCCCTCTCTCCCCCCTCAATGTTCCTCTGTAGAGGCCTGCCTCGGATGAATGAGACCGATGGCAACCCCCCCAATACCACCACCTCGTCGCACTGAATAACGATGAAGGCAAGACTGAGGAGTACAGTACCGTGGTTGTTTTCAAACTCTCATAAGAATGTTTCAGATGAACTACATGTTCACTCATTAGATGGTTCTCCAATTGAACGTGTTCCCGCATATAAATACTTACACATTTGGATTGATATGGATTTGACGTTTCAAAAACAGATAGATAAGCTGGTTAAGAAGCTAAGATTTAAAGTTGGCTTTTCTCTAAGCAGTAGGAAGCAGATTATTCAGTCAACCTTTTCTATCTGTTCTTGATTATGGTGATATTATTTATCAGTAGCAGCTGCTACTACTCTTAAACCTTTGGATGACATCTAGCATAGTGCCCTTCATGTTGTTACATGTGACAGTTTTGATACTTATCACTGCATCCTGTATCAAAAGGTTGGCTGGACTTTCTAAAGACCCATAGATCTCTATGTTACTCCCTTTTTGTTTACAAAGACCTACTTCATAAACTTCTGTCTTATCTAACTTTGCTATTGAGGGTATATACACCTGAGTTGCCTAACCTGTTTACAGTATTGGTTAACTCTTGAGGTTCCTAGGGTCTCCACCGAGCTAGGTTAATCTGCTTTTAGTTTAAAGAACCGTATTGCTGGAACAAAATTCAAAATACATTTAATCTTAATGTTTTGGTGCCGTTCGGGCAGTTTAGAGTATTGATTTGGGACATATTTCTGGAGGAATGTAACTGTTTTTCTAGGTTATTTGTGATGTTTTACTTGTACTTCCCATGACTGTGTTTTTTTTGTTGAATGTGTGTGTGTATATATACAGTGCATTCGGAAAGTATTCAGACCCCTTCCCTTTTTCAACATTTTGTTACATTACAGCCTTATTCTATAATGTATTAAATAATAGTTCCTCATCAATCTACACACAATCCCCAATAATGGCAAAGCAAAAACAGGTTATATATATTTTTTGCAAATGTATTACAAAATGAAAAACAGAAATACCTTATTTACATAAGTAATCAGACCCTTTGCTATGAGACTCAAAATTGAGCTCAGGTGCATCCTGTTTCCATTGATCATCCTTGAGATGTTTCTACAACTTGATTGGAGTCCACCTGTGGTAAATTCAATTGATTGGACATGATTTGGAAAGGCACACACCTGTCTATATAAGGTCCCACAGTTGACAGTGCATGTAAGAGCAAACGAAGCCATGAGCTCCGAGACAGGATTGTGTCGAGGCACAGATCTGGGGAAGGGTACCAAAATATTTGAGTCGAAGGTCCCCAAGAACACATAGGCCTCCATCATTCTTAAATGGAAGAAGTTGGGAACCAACAAGACTCTTCTTAGAGCTGGCCGCACGGCCAAACTGAGCAATCGGGGGAGAAGGGCCTTGGTCTGGGAGGTGACCAAGAACCCGATGGTCACTCTGACAGAGCTCCAGAGTTCCTCTGTGGAGATGGCGGAACCTTCCAGAAGGACAACCATCTCTGCAGCACTCCACCTATCAGGCCTTTATGGTAGTGGCCAGACGGAAGCCACTCCTTAGTAAAAGCCCGCTTGGAGATTGCCAAAAGGCACCTAAAGGACTCTCAGACCATTGAAACAAGATTCTCTGATATGATGAAACCAAGATTGAACTCTTTGGCCTGAATGCCAAGCGTGACGTCTGGAGGAAAAACTGGCACCATCCCAATGGTGAAGCACGGTTGTGGCAGCATCATGCTGTGGGATGTTTTTCAACGGCAGGGACTGGGAGACTGGTCAGGATCTAGGGAAATATTCATGGAGCAAAGTACAGAGAGATCCTTAATGAAAACCTGCTCCAGAGCTCTCAGGACCTCAGACTGAACCCGATCGAACATCTCTGTAGAGACCTGAAAATAGCTGTGCAGCGACGTTCCCCATCCAACCTGACAGAGCTTGAGAGGATCTGCAGAGAAGAATGGGAGAAACTCCCCAAATACAGGTGTGCCAAGCTTGTAGCATCATATCCAAGAAGACTTGAGACTGTAATCGTTGCCAAAGGTGATTCAACAAAGTGCAGGGTAAAGGGGTCTGACTACTTTCGATTATTTGACATTGACTTTCGACATCATTTGAGTCAATTGGAGGTGTACCTGTGGATGTATTTCAAGGCCTACCTTCAAACTCAGTGCCTCTTTGCTTGACATCATAGGACATTTTTAAGAAATCAGCCAAGACCTCAGAAAAGTCTGGTTCATCCTTGGGAGTAATTTCCAAACACCTGAAGGTACCACGTTCATCTGTACGAACAATAGTACGCAAGTATAAACACCATGGGACCACACAGCCTTCATACCACTCAGGAAGGAGACGTGTTGTGTCTCCTAGAGATGAACGTATTTTGGTACAAATCAATCCCAGAACAACAGCAAAGGACCTTGTGAAGATGCTGGAGGACACAGGTATAAAATATCTATATCCACAGTAAAACGAGTCCTATATCAACATAACCTGAAAGGCCGCTCAGCAAGGAAGAACCCACTGCTCCAAAACTGCCATAAAAAAGCCAGACTACGGTTTGCAACTGCACATGGGGACAAATATTGTACTTTTTGGAGAAATGTCCTCTGGTCTGATGAAACAAAAATAGAACTGTTTGGCCATAATGATCATCGTTATGTTTGGAGGAAAAAGGGGGCTGCTTGCAAGCCGAAGAACACCATCCCAACCGTGAAGCACGGGGGTGGAAGCATCATGCTGTGGGGGTGCTTTGCTGCAGGAGGGACTGGTGCACTTCACAAAATAGATGGTATCATGAGGAAGGAAATGTATGTGGATATATTGAAGCAACATCTCAAGACATCAGTCAGGAAGTTAAAGCTTGGTCGCAAATGGGTCTTCCAAATGGACAATGACCCCAAGCATACTTCCAAAGTTGTGGCAAAATGGCTTAAGGACAACAAAGTCAAGGTATTGGAGTGGCCATCACAAAGCCCTGACCTCAATCCTATAGAACATTTGTGGGCAGAACTGAAAAAGTGTGTGCGAGTAAGGAGGCCTACAAACCTGATTCAGTTACACCAGCTCTGTCAGGAGGAATGGGCCAAAATTCACCCAACTTATTGAGGGAAGCTTGTGGAAGGCTACCCAAAATGTTTGACCCAGGTTAAACAATTTAAAGACAATCCTACCAAATACTAATTGAGTGTATGTAAACTTCTGACCCACTGGGAATGTGATGAAAGAAATAAAAGCTGAAATAAATCATTATCTCTACTATTATTCTGACATTTCACATTCTTAAAATAAAGTGGTGATCCTAACTGACCTAAGACAGGGAAATTTTACTAGGATTAAATGTCAGGAATTGTGAAAAACTGAGGTTAAATATATTTGGCTAAGGTGTATGTAAACTTCCAACTTCAACTGTATATATGTGCATGAATATTTTGTACATAATGTGTATATTTGTGTTGTATTGTGCAGGGCACATTTGACAAAGAGTCTCAATACGTCTTCCCTGGTAAAATAAAGGTACAAAAATATATTTTGCCCTCAGAACAGCCTCAATTCGTCGGGGCATGGTGTAAAAAGCATTCCACAGGCATAATGGCTCATGTTGACGCCAGTGCTTCCCACTGTCAAGTTGGCTGGATGACCTTTGGGTGGTGGACCATTCTTGATACACACAGGATACCATTCAAAGGCACTTCAATAGCACACATACACAATCTGTGTGTCAATTGTCTCACGGCTTAAAAATCCTTCTTTAACCTGTCTCCTCCCCTTCATCTACACTGGTTGAAGTGGATTTAACAATTGACATCAATAAGGGATCATATTCTTCACCTGGATTCACATTGGTCAGTCTATGTCACGGAAAGAGCAGGTGTTCATAATGTTTTGTACACTCAGTGTAGCTATAACATTCTACTTCTGGTTGATGAAACTGTTGCGGCATTATTCTATTGTATGTCATTTTGAGCAGTGGTTTGATTAGCTAACTAGCTAGCTAGCTACGGTGGAGAGGTCGATTTCATGCAACAAAATGAACATTTGTAGCTGATCCGAGCTTATGCCTGTTAGATAGTTCATCGGCCTTAAATTTAATTGTGAATATTGCTGAGATAATTGGAAATAAATAAGTATATTGAGGGTCAATGTTGTCAAGGTAAAACGAGTTAGGTAACGAGTTAGCTAGCCAGCTAGCCAGCTTGTGCTATAGCTGTGCTACTCGGACAGGACGTGAACCCGGGGCTGTATTGCATTAGTGGAAACTAAGACAGTTCTCAGGGCAGGGTTGACTAGCAGAAGTGACTTTTCATAGCACAGGTTAGGTGAACTTAAGCAGAAGGTTAGGATAATGAATGTGGCATGTTAGGAGAATTAGGTTAAGGTTAGGAAAAGAGTTAGCTAAAATGCTAAAATTGTCCCCGATGTGACTCGAACATAGCTAGCTACAACCAGGCCTGCCCTGAGAACAGTTTTGGTTTCCACTAATATGATGATGCGAACCCGGGACCCTGGCTAACGTTACATCAACTAACAAAACATATACAATTTCAATAATGGCTAACTGGCTTGAATTTCATTTTGAATATGGCTGAGAACAAAAATATTTTGAGCGTTAATGTCAGGATATAATGTTACCTAGCTAAAAACATATGTAGCTAGCTAGCTACTGTTGCTAAGATACGAGAGAGTGGCTATGTTTCAGTGTTGTGTCACAGCTCGGTACCAATGAAGACATGCTGCATTTCTCACTTTGAATGAGACTGTATGATCTTTAATTCTAATTTTGTCAGTTTTTTTCTGTTTCTCCTTCAACAAGAATGAAATATTAGCCTGTTCGCCCCCATTTAATTAGTTAGCTTTCCTTCATTATTTGCTGTTAAAGGTAGCAGAGAAATTATAATTGTAATTAAATCAACAACACCTTTTTCGAATATTCGAACGGAAGTAGGTGGTAATAATTAATCGTTCTCTGTGATTCGAGTGTCACTGTTGACAACTTTGTGGAATTTCTTGGAGGTCATTTCAAAAAGTGCCTATTGCATAATGCTAATAAATTAAAACCCCTTTTTGCAAGAAAACTAGTGAACCGATCACGGCGCCATCTGGTGACCATTTAAGGAATTAAGTTCTCAGCTGAGGTCCAAAATGTCATTCAGGAATATTGAGTATTGACCGAGAAAAGAGAAAGGGAAAAACTCACTTTAACATGCATTGGCCAATCAAAACCTAATATAGACAAATTAGTTCCTCAAGTGCCTATGCATATCCCAATGTTGGGAGAGTTTTAATAAGGATGGCCTATTGGGGGCATGGCTTTCAGAAAGTTCATTTTGGCCACCCATGACAGTAAATGTCATTCCTGTTCATCATGTTAATTGTGTACACCATAAGCTATAAAAATAAATAAAAGAGAGTCACACACTCTATGTATACTGTATAAACTCCCGGTAATTTATTGGGTAAAACACAGTTTTGGCATAGCTGTGCCTTGTTCTTCAATTTTGTACACTGCAAATTAAAATGTTCCTATAATACATTTCCACATTATATGTTAATATAATTGTAATAACATGATTTAAATATTATAAGAAAGTGGTAACTACCCCAACATTGGGATATACACAGTCACTTGAGCTCAAACTCTTGTGTAAGACTCATTTAAGCTACGAAAGTGTCAGTGCTCAACCTTAACATGTGATGACAATACACCAAAGCAGATTAACCTGAATTAAATTTACTCTCATAGGTGGCCAAAAATAACAATCTCAAAGCTGCATTTCTGCAAACCACGCCTCCAGTCTTAAAAAAAACAACCCAACTAAGTGACCCAACTGGCTGGGTCAAAATAACCCAACGTGTGTTCAGTCCACTATTTACCCAGCGCTGGGTTGTTTTTAACCCAGCATGTTTTTGCGTAGTTGTCCTGTTGCATCGTATCCTAGCACGAGTTGTATATCAATTGTCCATCATTACAAACTTTTTTAAGAGGTTCCAACTTTTGAAAGAACAGGCCAAATGTTGACTCGAAGAGTTAATTCTGCATAGGAAAGAACAGTTTGCATGCTGTTTTTTAAAGCAGTCATGGCCAGGAGATAGAGAGCAGCGAGCTGGGACGCGGGAGGCTTTTGATGAGGCCCCAGGAGTGTCTCTAATGAGAACCGATGTAAGGGAAACAGATTCTCCTCCCGTCGCGAGTGCCGCTGTGGTGTTGCTGTGTTACTAAGCCACTGTCTGTTTCCAAAGAAATAACCAACAGCCTCAATTAAAAATCACAAAATCACCATTCAGGTCAGCACCGCCACCTCTTTGAGCATACTTCTGGTGGACAGGATGCAATAAGGCATACATATGTTGCCGTTAAGGGTTTTTCCATAAATTTAAAGCAATACAATGTTCGGTAACACTAGGCATTAAGTTGCATTAATACTTGTGTAGCAACAATGTAATTACACCAGTAAAAACAATAACTACAGCGTTAATACACAGGTATAAGAGAAGCTTAATGTAAAGTGTTACCCATTCTTATTTGAGACTAATAACACTCAGGTGTTAAATTATAAATCGAATAAAACAGAAAACAAAATAGCGTCCATGGTATATTATCACCAATCACTGATTTTTCTCTCAAAGTGTATCTTGTTTTCCTTATTTCATTCATCTTTCTCCTCAGATGGGAGTTTCCATTTGTGTTTCCCAAGTTACACTGGTTTCACTGGTTGTGCTATTTCGGAATGCTGCCTCGTTTGACCCTTGCTTTGTCATAAGGTCAATTTTTTTATTTGCCTGGTCTGTCATGATATGTGTTTATTTCTGTGTTATAATAATTCTGTAACTTACTTCCACAAAGAAGTATGAGGCATCATGGAGCTCCAACCTGTTCTAATAAATACCGGGATCTGAACGCACACCATGGCTCTACCTGTAACACACCAACACATGTGTGCACACACACACACCATGGCTCAATCTTTAGCACACATACTTTCCCATCCAATGTCACTGTTCCATTATTCACCTCTAGGCATTTAGATTGGCCAATAAGTGTTCTCATTAGCCTTTTCTAGTCAGTTTCAAACCAGGAGAACCCCTATATCTCCTAAATTCTACAGCTGCACCATCGAGAGCATCCTGACTGGTTGCATCACCGCCTGGTATGGCAACTGCTTGGCCTCTGACCGCAAGGCACTACAGAGGGTAGTGCGTACGGCCCAGTACATCACTGGGGCAAAGCTCCCTGCCATCCAGGACCTCTATACCAGGCGGTGTCAGAGGAAGGCCCTCAAAATTGTCAAAGACTCCAGCCACCCTAGTCATAGACTGTTCTCTCTGCTACCGCACGGCAAGCGGTACCGGAGTGCCAAGTCTAGGTCCAAAAGACTTCTCAACAGCTTCTACCCCCAAGCCATAAGACTCCTGAACAGCTAATCATGGCTACCCGGACTATTTGCACTGCCCCCCCACCCCATCCTTTTTACGCTGCTGCTACTCTGTTAGGGTATTTATGCATAGTCACTTTAACTCTACCCACATGTACATATTACCTCAACTACCTCAACTAGCCGGTGCCCCCGCACATTGACTCTGCAACGGTACCCCCCTGTATATATAGCCTCCCTACTGTCACTTTATTTTACTGTATATATAGCCTCCCTACTGTCACTTTATTTTACTTCTGCTCTTTTTTTCTCAACACTTTTTTGTTGTTGTTGTTTTATTCTTACTTTTTTTGTTTAAAATAAATGCACTGTTGGTTAAGGGCTGTAAGTAAGCATTTCACTGCAATGTCTGCACCTGTTGTATTCGGCGCATGTGACCAATAAAATTTGATTTGATTTGATTTGAAATGTTCCAATTTTAAACACTAGTGTTTGCTTTTCCAATCATCCTGTTTAGAATGCGTTTAGTCATTAGAAATTGATGTGACTTTCCATTCCTTTTATTCAGATCAGTGTTACCTACCTTTTAGCACAACTGAACAGGACATTTGATATCATATTGCACAGCATGCTTTGTTACAGGTAGATTTTTTAGAATAGTTAGTTTTAATATCTTTGTTTTCTCATGCACATTGATTGATTAATTGATCTTATACTATACAAAAATAAATTACTTACATTGTTCTAAACTAATCCAATCATTAATGGGTTGGACTTGCACCCGTTACTGAGATAGTTGTTTCAGTTTAGATGGTTTATGAAGTCTTTGATGTGTCCTTCACTTTAGCAGTCATTATGTTTGTTGGATTTGGGTGATATAATATTAAAATGCTATGATATCTGTTCTCTGGCTGGATTCCAACAGGAATTACTAATCACTTCACAAACCAGCATATTGTGACTTGCAGGTCTGATGTGGCCCATGAGCCAGGCATTTCAGACCACAATGTTGAGGAAAACTTGGCCATAATAAAAAGCCTTATGAAATGCAAAATATGTGGTCATAAAGGGTTTTCTTTTTATTGAAACACATTAATTTAGGAAGTCACTTGGTGAATCCTTTAGGGGTATAAGTAATTACCGTCCGGCCCCTCGGCCTTGCAAGTGTTGACCAGATTAAAAACCTTACGTCAGCCTCGGAGAGCGAGATCACCCAGTACTCTGGGGCGGTAACAGCCCTCATGCACGGCTCGGTTTTGTTTTTGTCGAAGCATGCATAAAATGCATTGAGTTCGTCTGGAAGAGAGGCATTGTTGGGCAGATCACGGCTAGGCATTGTTAATTTTGTCAGTCTTTTTTTAGATTAAGTCTAGTCAGTCATTTTGACAAATGTTTTATTAAAGGTCACAAACAGTCAGTTTTTCATGAAATGTGATGTTATTTGGACAAAACCAGACCAAAGTATGATGACCGAAGTATGGAAAATGACTGTTGCTTCTACATTGATAAAGTTTGATCATAAAGTTACTGGTCCCCTCCCCCATGTCAAACACTTGGATGAGGAGGCGGGATTATTAAGGGGATAGGGTGACATCACCCTAGCATTCATTTTAATACACCAATGGTAACATATTCTCTTGCCTAATTTAAATAAGTACCGCCTTGTAACCAACATCTGAGAAGGCATGTTTGTGGAGGGGCGTGGTTTATATAGCTAGATAGCTACTATACAGGTGCCAACATTTGACCGTACGGTGTCAGAAAATTACTGAAGAAATATATAAATGCAACATGCAACAATTTCTAAGATTTTACTGACTTATAAATTAGTTCATATAATGAAATCAGTGAATTGAAATAAATAAATTAGGCACTAATCTGTGGATTTCACATGACTGGGAATACAGATATGCATCTGTTGGTCACAGATACCTTAAAAAAGAAAGGTAAGAATCTGAAAACCAGTCAGTATCTGGTGGACCACCATTGCATCTCCTTCGCGTAGAGTTGATCAGGCTGTTGATTGTGGCCTGTACAATGTTGTCCCACTCCTCTTCAATGGCTGTGTGAAGTTGCTGGATAATAACGGGAACTGGAACACAATGTCATACATGTCTATCCAGAGCATCCCAAACATACTCAATGGGTGACATGTCTGGTGTGTATGCAGGCCATGGAAGAACTGGGACATTTTCAGCTTCCTGGAATTGTGTACAGATCCTTGCGACATGGGGCCATGCATTATCATGCTAAAACATGAGGTGATGGCGGCGGATGTATGGCACGATAATGGGCCTCAGGATCTCTTCAAGGTATCTCTGTGCATACAAATTGCCATCGATAAAATGCAACTGTATTCGCTGTACGTAGCTTATGCCTGCCCATACCATAACCCCACCGCCCCCATGGGGCACTCTGTTCACCACAATGACATCAGCAAACCACTCGCCCACACAACGCCATACACACTGTCTGCCCTCTGTTCACAGTGGGAAAACATCACACACTTCCACGTTGCCGTGCTGCTGTGCTGTTTGTTGCGACTTGGCTACCTGGCTACCTGCCAAATGTTTTTTTTACTTTTAATAACCGTTTAATCAATACTCTGCATTTAACCCATTTACCAACGTCTTAGTTTTTTCCTCGTTCAACTTTTTTTCATTTAACTTTTTCACCCCGGACGCTTTAGTACCTGGATACCAACAACCGAGCCAGGCTACCAAGAGCTCAACTCATACAATGCTCTCTATAGAACTACTGAAGGAAAGTGCTTATTTATATATTTGTATTCAGACACTTTACTCAGTAGTTTGTTGAAGCACCTTTGACAGCGATTACAGCTTCAAGTCTTCTTGGGTATGACGGTACAAGTTTGGCACACCTGTATTTGGGGAGTGTCTCCCATTCTTTTCTGCAGATCCTCTCAAGTTCTGTCAGATTGGATGGGGAGCGTCGCTGCACAGCTATTTTCAGGTCTCTCCAGAGATGTTCGATCAGGTTCAAGTCCGGGCTATGGCTGGGCCACTCAAGGACATTCAGAGACTTGTACCGAAGCCACTCCTGCGTTGTCTTGGCTGTGTGCTTAGGGTCATTGTCCTGTTGGAAGGTAAACGTTCGCCCCAGTCTGAGGTCCCGAGCGCTCTGGAGAAGGATCTCTCTGTACTTTGCTCCGTTCATCTTTGCCTCAATACTGACTAGTCTCCCAGTCCCTGCCGCTGAAAAACATCCCCACTGCATGATGCTGCCACCACCATGCTTCACCATAGGGATAGTGCCAGGTTTCCTCCAGACGTGATGCTTAGCATTCGGGCCAAAGAGTTCAATCTTGGTTCTCATGGTCTGAGAGATTTCAGGTGCCTTTTGGCAAACTCCAAGCAGGCTGTCGTTTTCCTTTTACTGAGGAGTGGCTTCCATCTGGTCACTCTACCATAAAAGCCTGATTGGTGGAGTGCTGCAGAGATGGTTGTCCTTCTGGAAGGTTCGCCCATCTCCACAGAGGAACTCTAGAGCTCAGTCAGAGTGACCATGAGGTTCTTGGTCACCTCCCTGACCAAGGCCCTTCTTCCCCAATTTCTCAGTTTGGCCGGGTGGCCAGCTCTAGGAATAATTTTGGTTGTTCCAAACTTCTTCCATTTAAGAATGATGGAGGCCACTGTGTTCTTGGGTACCTTCAATGCTACAGAAATGTTTTGGCACCCTTCCCCAGATCTGTGCCTCGACACAATCCTGTCCCTGCGCTCTATGGACAATTCCTTCAACCTCATGGCTTGGTTCTTGAACTGACATGCACTGTCAACTGTGGGACCTTACATAGACAGGTGTGTGCCTTTCCACATCATGTCCAATCAATTGAATTTACCTCAGGTGGACTCCAATCAAGTTGTAGAAACGTCTCAAGGATGATCAATGGAAACAGGATGCACCTTAGCTCAATTTCGAGTCTCATAGCAAAGGGTCTGAATACCTATGTAAATAAGGTATTTCTGTTTTTATTTATTATAAATATGCAAACATTTCTAAAAATGTGTTTTCACTTCGTCATTATGGGGTATTGTGTGTAGATTGCTGAGGATTTTTATTTATTTAATCAATTTTAGAATAAGGCTGTAACTCTACAAAATGTGAAAAAAGTCAAGGGGTCTGAATACTTTCCGAAGGAAATGTATGTGTATATATATATATATATATATATATATATATATATATACACACTACCAGTCAAAAGTTTGGAAACACCTACTCATTCAAAGGTTTTTCTTTATTCTTACGCTTTTTTACATTGTAGAAAAATAGTTAAGACATCAAAACTATGACATAACACAGATGGAATCATGTAGTAAACAAAAAAGTGTTAAACAAATCAAAATATATTTTAAATTTGAGATTCATCAAATAACCTCCCTTTGCCTTGATGACAACTCTTTACACACTTGGCATTCTCTCAACCAGCTTCACCTGGAATGCTTTTCCAACAGTCTTAAAGAGTTCCCACATATGCTGAGCACTTGTTGGTTGTTTTTCCTTCACTCTGTGGTCCGACTCCTCCCAAATCATCTCAATTGGGTTGAGTTCGGGGGATTTTGGAGGCCAGGTCATCTGATGCAGCACTCCATCACTCTCCGTCTTAGTATGGTAGCCCTTACAGAGCCTGGAGGTGTGTTGTTCATTGTCCTGTTGAAAAACAAATGATAGTCCCACTAAGCCCAAACCAGATGGGATGGCGTATTGCTGTAGAATGCTGTGGTATCCATGCTAGTTAAGTGTAGCTTGTATTCTAAATAAATCACAGACAGTGTCACCAGCAAAGCACCCCCACACCATAACACCTTCTCCTCCATGCTTTACGGTAGGAAATACACATGTGGAGATCATCCATTCATTTCTATTTGCCATTTGTTTTTCCACTGTGCTGTTCTGAACTTTTCTATTCTCATAGTTTCTACAGATTGTAAATTAAAGATACATTTTTAGCTAAAAGTATTATATTGTTGATCGATTGACTATGACTTTTCAAATCACCCATTAGTCTGCAGAGTTAGGTCCAGGTAAATGTTGCAATTCTACAGCCTGACTTGCTTCGTAGTATACCACTCTGGTGTCAGACACAGTTAAACACACACTGACACACACACTAATACTGTTAGTCTAATGGTTGGGATGCCAGTGAGAAGTTGTTACGAGGATTTTGTTATCTCAGTGGTTGAAGTCAACTACTTCTTCAATCTCTGAATAATTCCCAAAAGGTTGTAAATCTCTTAGTTTAAATAAATGAAACAAAGACTCAATCCTGCAATGGTCAGCATATTTATTAATTGAGAGCACTCTGAAACAAAATGGTTGTACAATATTTTTATACGCACACGTCAGAGGAAAAATCCCACCCCTCTTTAGGCGGGCTGTAGTTTTTCACTGGAAAACTGCTCTCCTGACCATCAGGTCACACACACACACACACACACACACACACACACACACACACACACACACACCCACAGACATACATGTTCTTGTCATAGGCTGCATTCCTTAGTTATCGCCTCCTCACAATATCCTGCAAGCCTTTCACTCCCCTTTCCCTGTGTGTTTTGGGAACCAGTCTATACTCTTGCTGGGATATGAACACATTTGATTAATTCTCTATGTGCAACAGATTTAAGAACATACTGTAAGCTCACTCCACAGCTAGGTTGAAATGTCGCAGATGGTGCCATCCAATTGATACCTTTTGGGTGGCTCAAACCGTTGGTTGTCAAGGAGGACGGTCACGTGTATTTGCGAGCAGAGGAGCACTGGTTTGAGCCCAGTGTGGGACAGGGACAGAGGAGGGAGATATACTGTTTTTGCATTAGCACTGCACACCTGATTCAAATCATCAACACGTGATGATAAGTTGATCATTTGAATCGGCTGTGTAGTGCTAGGGCAAAAACAAAAATGTGCACCCCTTTGTGTCCCCAGGAACAAGCTTAAGAAACTTTGTTCTATCTAAACTAATCACATTCCCCACCTCTCTCTGGCTACCGTATGTAGACATGATCCAACTCTGTGAACACATTGACTATACTTCAATTAATGTTTGTTACGTGTACCTGTTTGCTTTCTTTGCCGGCCACAGGCATGTATGTTAGATACGATAGCATTGTTAGATGTTTTTAAAGTTTCAGTGTTGCTATAGTAATTGGGGTGCTATATATGTTTTTCAGGTGGTTCTCTAGAGGACTCTAATCCGGTGTTTTAGCTGGGGCTAAAGTGTGACACCAATCAGGCCCCTGAGTGCTGGAGTACCACGATGAGGATGACCAGATCGAAATGGAATTAACAGACTTGACGTAAGATACAGCTTTATCTTATACAGGGCTCTCCTGGAGAGTTAGCGTCTTGTAGGATTTCTCCAACCCTAATTTAGTGCACCTGATTCTAATAAATAGCTGGTTGATAAGCTACAGGAGGGTAACTCTCCGTGAGATCTGAACCTCCACCTAGTCCCCCAACCCTTTTCTCTTGTAACCTCTCTCCCTCACATATAGCTGTCTTTGGTGATTGGACTGAGAGGGATGTAAACACAGACAGCTTGCAGCTACCACATTTAACAATGTGTGATTAATACACCCTTACATAAAGTGAATAAAGTGAATAATCTTTGTTTCATATTCTTGTTTGTTTGTGCTAAAGAGGTCCAGTAGGTTAATATGAATAGTACTGATGACTGTATTACAGTGATGTTGGTAAGGTTGACTTGAGTGAAATATTGTTTTGATGTTTTGGTATTGTAATACTTTCTGTAACTGGTCTCACCACCTGTTGTTGCATTTCAATAGCTGTTGTTCATGAATTAGACAAAGGGACGGCTCTAGCCTATTGGGGGCCCTTTGCAAGATTTGATTGGGAGCCCCCCACCTACATTTTAGTCATTTAGAAGATGCTCTTATCTAGCGTGGCATATAGGAGCAATCAGGGTTAAGTGCCTTGCTCAAGGGCTCATCGACAGATTATTAACCGGGCCCCCTGGAGGTCAGGGCCCCTGGGCACGTGTCCAGTTGGTATTCGTTCATGATTACTACAAGTTTAGATAGCTGGCCAGAATAACTACCAATCTAATAATTGTTAGCTGACATGGCAAAATGAGTGACTGTCAGTGACAGACATAACATATACTATTCTTACTCTCAATAGTAAGCTGAGACCCCACTGAGTTCCTCGGGGAAAAAGTAAGGTTTTGTGTTGGGGCCCCCTAGCAACCGCTTATGTCACTTATGCCTGGAACTGGCCCTGATTACACAATTGCCAGAAAGTCAGGTTAAATCAGGCATCAGTCAACAGCCATCTTAGTGCAGAACAACATTGCCTGGACACTGATTTTGTGATGAGACTCCAAATAATATTGGAGATATGGCCGAAGAGCAGCTAATACCAATGATCATAGACTTAGCTTTAACATTCTACTTATGTTTGATGAAACCGTCACGGCAATATGCTATTCTACGTATGTTTAGTGCATTGTTTTGATTAACTAATGTAGCTAACTAGCTAGCTACGTACAGTGGAGAGGTTGGTAAAAAAATAAAAAATAAAATAACATCTGAGCTCCTGCCTGTTAGATAGTTAATCTGCCTTGATTTTAATTGTGACTATGGCTGAGATAATTGAACAAAGTATGTTTAAGGTCAGTGTTGTCAAGGTTAAACGAGATAGCTAGCCAGCTGGCATACTTGTGCCATAAGTGGGCTGCTCGGACGAGACGTGAACCCGGGAGCTGGCTAGCAAGCGAGAAAGCTAGCTAGCAACTGACGTTACAATGGCAACTAAAGAAACAGATACAATTTCAATAATATAGGCTATCTGGCTTGAATTACATTTTGAATATGGCTTAGATGTGGCTAAATAACAAACATATATGCCATCTGTAAATACGAATCAAATTGTTAAATTATGAGTCCAGTTGGTTTAGCCATGGAAAAAGACAGCAACCTTCCCGCTAGCCATGATTGGCTGAGATAATGAGTGGGCTGGACATGCCGAGAGATGAGTTTGGATTGGTCTGCCATGTAGCACACTTCTGTCTATAACATGATCTTGTCAGTATGTGTAGGTAATCCTTTCTAACACAGATTTTTTTAAAGATATCACATAGTAGAACTGCATAAGTGTTGCTCTCCACTTTCTGGAGGACCGAGCTTTGAAATCTGTATAATTAGAGTACGATAGCTAAGGAGAAGGAGAAAATTCAGGTGTTTGATTGCAAATATGCAGACGAAGTCAAAAAGAGAACACACAGAAGGCTGTTGTATAAAACACCTGTCTCTGGATTACATCTTCAAACTAAAGGCAACAATGGCATCCGTGACAGAGAGGGAGAAGCATCCATCCATGTATATGGGTAAGAGTCTTGCTAGCTATATTTTCAGATATTACACATTTCTAATTTTGTCAGAAAGTCGTATTCATTTTGTATCATTATTATTATTATTATTATTATTATTAATATTATTTTGGGGAGGGTAGATCGGCTTTAATATTGCAGATAGATTGCTACTTCCATCAATGTAATTGTCTGCATCACTTCCAATCCCCCATATGTATTTTTTTCTCGCAAATATACAGTTGAAGTCGGAAGTTTACATACACCTTAGCCAAATACATTTAAACTCAGTTTTTCACAATTCCTGACATTTAATCCTAGTAAAAATTCCCTGTCTTACGTCAGTTAGGATCAACACTTTATTTTAAGAATGTGAAATGTCAGATAATAGTAGAGAGAATGATTTATTTCAGCTTTTATTTGTTTCATCACATTCCCAGTGGGTCAGAAGTTAGTAAGTACACTCAATTAGTGTTTGGTAGGATTGCCTTTAACTTGGGTCATACGTTTTGGCTAGCCTTCCACATGCTTACCACAATAAGTTGGGTGCATTTTGGCCCATTCCTCCGGACAGAGCTGGTGTAACTGAGTCAGGTTTGTAGACCTCCTTGCTCGCACATGCTTTTTCAGTTCTGCCTACAAATGTTCTCCTGCAGCAAAGCACCCCCACAGCATGATGCTGCCAGCCCTGTGCTTCATGGTTGGGATGGTGTTCTTCGGCTTGCAAGAACCCCCTTTTTCCTCCAAATATAACAATGGTCATTATAGCCAAACAGTTATATTTTTGTTTCATCAGACCAGAGGACATTTCTCCAAAAAGTACAATCTTTGTCCCCATGTGCAGTTGCAAACCGTAGTCTGGCTTTTTTATGGTGGTTTTGGCGCAGTGGCTTCTTCCTTGCTGAGCGGCCTTTCAGGTGTGGTGTCGAGAAAACGTTGCTAATTATGCTGTGAAAACAAGGAAATCCGCTGACGCTGTACTTTGATTATAAAAGTTTATTTAGATCAAAGGGTTCCAGCATCAATTTACAGATATCTGCAGAATATCTGGAGAATAACCGTCCAATCTCAAATATGATTATTCTAACCTCCTTTGTTTTAACCGTGGTATTTATATCCTATGCCCTATGTAACATAATATGGGTGTTTTCCTACGGACCAATCCCAGGACTCCTACATAGCAGACTCTCCTCTGTTTTAGGGTGCCCCTATAATAATGTTTTCCAGATGTTTCCGCAAGCAGAGCCATGTTCCTCTAACACACCATTTGCAAACGTCAGCAAAATCATAAATTCCTTAGACACCACATAGGTTATGTCGATATAGGACTCGTTTACAGTGGATATAAATACTTTTGTACCTGTTTCCTCCAGCATCTTCACAAGGTCCTTTGTTGTTGTTCTGGGATTGATTTGCACTTTTTGCACCAAAGTATGTTCATCTCTAGGAGACAGAGCACGTCTCCTTCCTGAGTGGTATGATGGCTGCGTGGTCCCATGGTGTTTATACTTGCGTACTATTGTTTGTACAGATGAACGTGGTACCTTCAGGCTTTTGGAAATTGCTCCCAAGGATGAACCAGACTTCTGGAGGTCTACCATTTTTTGCCTGATTTATTTTGATTTTCCCATGATGTCAAGCAAAGAGGCACTGAGTTTGAAAGTAGGCCTTGAAATACATCCACAGGTACACCTCCAATTGACTCAAATTATGTCAATTAGCCTATTAGAAGCTTCTAAAGCCATGACATTATTTTCTGGAATTTTCCAAGCTGTTTAAAGGCATAGTCAACTTAGTGTATGTAAACTTCTGACCTGCTATAATTGTGATACAGTGAATTATAAGTGAAATAATCTGTCTGTATACAATTGCTGGAAAAATTACTTGTGTCATGTACAAAGTAGATGTCCTAACCGACTGCCAAAACTATAGTTTGTTAACAATACATTTGTGGAGTGGTTGAAAAACGAGTTTTAATGACTCCAACCTAAGTGTATGTAAACTTCCGACTTCAACTGTATATATGTGTAAATATATATTTATTTGTGAAAAAACAAACAAACATGTGGGATTGGAAGTGATGTAGACAATTACATTTATGGAAGTCACAATCTATCTGTAATATTAAAGCTGATCTACCCCCACAATTATTATTATTATTATAATTATAATTATTATAATAATAATTATTATTATAATTATTATTATTTTTATTATTATTATTTATATATTTTTAAATCAGACCTTCTTGATTGTCTGATAATCTACCATTTACATATATTATTATTATTATTATTATTATTATTATTATTATTATTATTATTATTATTATTATTATTATTATATATATATGTATATATTTATTTTTTTATCAGACCTTCTTGAGTGTCTGATAATCTACCATTTACATAGGAGTGGTTAAAACATGCTAATAACGGTCCTCTGAGTTTATCAAAAAAGGTTTGGTAAACCTCAACTGTTATGCCATCCAACCCTGGAGTTTTCCCGGACTTAAAGTCTTTAATTGCCTCCAGAAACATAGATATTAAAACAAACTATTCTAGAAATCTACCTGCATCAAAGCATTCTGGGAAGAATGATGAGCGCCCTCCTAGGGCTGTGCCGACATAGCCATGCTTGTAATCATATCCATACATTGACAGTTGATAGTCGGATCGGATGATACTCATGATCGAAAAAAAAACTGAAGTGTTTTAATATGCCTAAGTAGATGTTGGCAAAATACACTACATGACCAAAAGTATGTGGACACCTGCTCTTAGAACATCTCATTCCAAAATCATAGGCATTAATATGGAGTTGGTCCCCACTTTACTGCTATAACAGCCTCCACTCTTCTGGGAAGGCTTTCCACTAGATGTTGGAACAGTGCTGCTGGGACTTGCTTCCATTCAGCCACAAGAGCATTGGTGAGGTCGGGCACTGATGTTGGGCGATTAGGCCTGGCTCGCAGTCGGCGTTCCAATTCATCCCAAATATGTTCGATGGGGTTGAGGTCAGGGCTCTGTGCAGGCCAGTCAAGTTCTTCCACACCGATCTCGACAAACCATTTCTGTATGAACCTCACTTTGTGCACGGGGCATTGTTATGCTGAAACAGGAAAGGGCCTTCCCCAAACTCTTGCCATAAAGTTGGAAGCACAGAATCGTCTAGAACGTCATTGTATGCTGTAGCGTTAAGATTTCCCTTCACTGGAACTAAGTGGCCTAGCCCGAACCATGAAAAACAGCCCCAGACCATTATTCCTTCTCCACCAAACTTTACAGTTGGCACTATGCATTCGGGCAGGTAGCGTTCCCCGGACTTCCACCAAACCCAGATTCGTCCATCGGACTGCCAGATGGTGAAGCATGATTAGTCACTCCAGAGAACGCGTTTCCAATGCTCCAGAGGCCAATGGCAGCGAGCTTTACAGCACTCCAGCCAATGCTTGGCATTGCACATGGTGATCTTAGGCTTGTGTGCGGCTGCTCGGCCATGGAAACTCATTTCGTGAAGCTCCCGACAAACAATTCTTGTGCTGACGTTGCTTCCAGAGGCAGTTTAGAACTCGGTAGTGAGTGTTGCAACTGAGGACAGACACATTTTACGCGTTATGCGCTTCAGCACTCGGCGGTCCAGCTCTGTGAGCTTGTGTGGCCTACTCCTAGACGTTTCCACTTCACAATACCAGCACTTACCGGGGCAGCTCTAGCAGGGCAGAACTTTCATGAACTGACTTGTTGGAAAGGTGTCATCCTATGACGGTGCCTCGTTGAAAGTCACTGAGCTCTTTAGTAAGGCTATTCTACTGCCAATATTTGCATGGCTGTGTGCTCAATTTTATAGACCTGTCAGCAACGGGTGTGGCTGAAATAGCCTAATCCGCTAATTTGAAGGGGCGTCTACATACTTTTGTATACATAGTGTACCTCCCTGCACATTCTCACTGCAAAAAACCTGCAGATTAGGAGCAGCGTGCGGAGGGGTGTGTGTCTGTGTGTGTGTCTCAATTTGCAGTGTGCAGCCAAGTTTGCTGTCACTCAGTCAGAATGCGCATTTCATATTTTTTTCTCTGCCCTCGCCCCGCTTGTTAGATATTATGCTTTGCTCATTGATAGCTTGATAGCCCCCCCCCCTTTCTACGCACGCACATACACACACACACACACAAACACCCTTCCTGGGGCTAATATACTCAGATGAAGAAGCAGATTGTTATTAATTTGGTGTGCATGTTTGTTCATGCGTGTGTGGGTGCGTGTGACTCTTGATTACACTTTAATGTTCAGTGGGCTGTCGTTGAACCTCCCAGAGCTTGATTAGGATTGTAAAGTGAACTGATAGGCAGCATATGAATTAGATTCCGTTATCATTAGCCATTTATTATAAATATTTTAACCAATTTAGTTATTTGGGAACAATACACTGTGCCATACATTTTGGAAGCATACGATGTTCCTATGGAGCATTACATACGTTTGGTAGAATCATTAACTGTTAATGTATTAGTGTTGCTATGATGTATTGTCTATTTGTGTCCATAACATTTTCAACTCTGTGTCATGTGATGTAGACTTATGGTCCCAAACATGTAGTGGAGTTGAAAGGGGTAGTTTCAGTATTTTGAAAGCTTGACTGCTGTTTTTGAGTAAACTATCCCTTTAACTCACTGTTGAAACTTTACACACCAAATTACCTTAATTCCACATTCAGCCTTTACTGTTCAGTGTTTACCCACCTTTATTTTTAACATGATATCCCTGGTCCTCATACAATGAATGGAAACCACTTTGAAACATACTGAAGTGAAAAATGCTATATAAATTCAGTCAATCCGAATCTATTAAATCTCTATGTATTTAATTCCCTCTCCACCATTTCAACTCTTAATCAAACTCTTACTTGACATTGCAGTTGTGCTGGCATCTGGTCAGACAATATCCCCCCTGAAAGAAGTGAACAATAAAACCAATATGCTCACGTGAAAATGGTTCTATGCCAATAATGTCTCTCTCACTGGTCATAACACTCTTTTAGGGCCCTAGCAGTGAAAGCATATCTGTGGGTCATTTTAAGAGACCATCTGTTCATACTATTACCGCAACACACAAAAAATACCCACAAATCCTTCTTCTGGGAAGAACCTGAATCGGGGACCTTAAAGCAGTTACTACACACTAAACAACCAACCAGAGTTAAAGATACACTATGGAAGTTTTAAAAAATTGTCTAAGTCAAATTTAGGCTTGAATGTCAGCTATATGGTTCAAGCACAGGTCTCAGTGGCAAAACATTCATAAAGCCTCTGAGTTTGGGGAAGTAGTGACAGAACAGGGAAGGTTCTTGGTTTCTGGTCAGTGACCATGGCATTTAGTGACTCTCTGGGTGGTGAAGGGGAGAGTGTGGTTTCCATGGCAACTTCCATCATTTTACACTTCAGCAGACGCTCTTATCCAGAGCGACTTACAGTTAGTGAGTGCATACATTTTTCATACCGGCCCCCCATGGGAATCGAACCCACAACCCTGCTGTTGCAAGCGCCATGCTCTACCAACTGAGCTACAGGAGGCACTAGATATCTGATACCCACCCCAAATATCCCAGCCAAGGACTGATTGAGTCACCGGTGCCAGCGCAGAGGAAGTTTGGATGACTGGTTGAGTCTAACGTTGGGACAACTTAAAGGGATATTACACTTTCAAATCAAAGTTTGTCAGACGTTTTCAGACATACAAAGTAGTCTAATTTTAAGATTAAACCACATCCCGCGACATACACTACCGGTCAAAAGTTTTAGAACACCTACTCATTCAAGGGTTTTTCTTATTTTTTTAAACTATTTTCTACATTGTAGAATAAGAATGAAGACATCAAAACTATGAAATAACACATATGGAATCATGTCGTAACCAAAAAAGTGTTAAACAAATATATTTAATATTTGAGATTCTTCAAATAGCCACCCTTTGCCTTGATGACAGCTTTGCACACTCTTGGCATTCTCTCAACCAGCTTAATGAGGAATGCTTTTCCAACAGTCTTGAAGGAGTTCCCACATATGTTGAGCTCTTGTTGGCTGCTTTTCCTTCACTCTGCAGTTGAATGTAATCAGAGGGCTGAATCCAGAATTGGGATACGCTTGCATGATTCAAACAACCATGCTCATCGTACTTGTCTGCAACAGGATTTGCACAAAATATATTGTGTGTGCATGTGTGTGTAGTCAAGATCCGGCCCGCAAAGCATATGCCTATACGGGGGTTATAAGCTGCAAGCTGCAAGCAGGTTTCATTTCTCTATTGACCTCTGCAACACTACAGTACATTGCTATCACTTGTTATCCCTTACTATAAATAGCCTCTGACACTTGCCTTGTGTGACTCCACTTCATTGCCCGCTTAGTACCTCCTGACAGGGCCATGAATGATATGTAAACACTTCCTCCCAAATAACAGCCTATTCCCTATATAGCACACAGCTTTTAAACAGGGCCGATAAGGCTTAGTTCAAAAACATTGCACAAAAAATTAATGGGGTGCCATTTGGGATACAGACAAAGCCCCATGGGAGGAACACTTGACTATTTTCTCCACATCCATTCAATGGCTGCCTACACAGTTGTATTCAGCCTGGTCACAGAGTCAGATATGTGTTGTTGTCTCTTTGAGTCCATTGAAAAAGCAGCAGCTAGCCGACTGACTTAGTCTCTTAGGGACTGTACACATTACATTTGTGATCGGAATTTTAACCCCCAGGGTGTTAAATTGAACACTTTCTTAGTAATTATATGTGACTCGTTTCAGGAAACTAGGCGTATGTCTTGCATCACTACTTCTCAGGAGAGGCACTTCAACGTAATCATTAATTTTTTTATCAAAATGCGTTTTTTTGCAGAAATGCCTCCTGGAACATGTGAACTTTCATGTGCCTTAATAACAAACTTGTATGCCATCTGTAAATACGAATCCAGTTGTTAAATTATGAGCCTAGTTGGTTTAGACTCGTAAAAAGACAGGAACCTTCCCGCTAGCCATGATTGGCTGAGTTAATGGATGGGCTGGACATGCCGAGGGATGAGTTCAGATTGGTCTGCCATATAGCACGCTTCTGTCTATAACATGAGCTGAGAAGCGTTCATCCATGTATTCAGGTAAGAGAGTCTAGATAGCTACATTTTCAGATATTATACATTTCTAATTTAGTCAGAAAGTCATTATCATTGCAAGTTAAAGCGTATGGTTAGCTCGCTAGCTAATGCTACGTGTATGGCCTTTGTAGTAATACTATTTATATCTCAGAACCATTTGCATTGCTAGTTATAGCCTAATGTTAGCTAGCTAACATTTAACCTAGTTGGTTAGCTACCTGCAGATTCATGAAGGGTAGTAACATTATGAGATTATGGTTCATTGTTTAGCTAGCTAGGATATAATGTTATGCCAACGAGACAGTTCTAAAATTCTCTGTTAGAATGTCCAGCTTTTATTTAGTCATACTTTCAACCACAAGCTATTTTCTGTAATTAGCTCGCCATTAACTTGTAAATTTGGATCTTGTTGTGAGTATTTTCATGTAATAATGCATACAAATTAGCTAAAGTTAAGATGTTGTCAGCTATTTGATATGGTCATTATATGAACTGGCTAGCCAGCTAAACAAACCAAAACATTGTTTAGAAAGTTTTTATAGTAGCCTGGTTTGCTAGATTGACATTTACTAAATGCATTTTTAAACAGATGGCTTTATTGGTGTTAAAATACACCAGTGATGCTATTTTGGACCACCAGGCTACTGATGTCATGCAACCTGTCGTTTTTGAGTTCGATGTCGGACGACAATAGAATGTTCATGATGTCACTGCAACAACTATCTACAGACATGTCGATAGACGTAGTATAAACCAACCTTCAGTCTTGAAATCTTTGGTTGTTTAGTACACTACCGTACTCACTCTGTTTAGCACGTGTGAACAACTTAATTTGATTTTGATTTGTTAGGATCTCCATTAGCCGACGCAAATGGCGACAGCTATTCTTACATGGGTCCGACATACAACGAAAAATACATTACAGACAAAATATTTTACAAATTACATACATTTAACATGTAGTGTGTGTGTGTGAATCTATCAGTTACACATACATGTCAGTACATAAACACAACAAGTAGGTCAAATGGGGGAGAGGTGATGTACCGTGAGATGTTGCTTTATTTGTTTTTTTAAACCAGGTTTGCTGTTCACTTGCATTACACAGTGCATTCGGAAAGTATTCGGACCACTTCCTTTTCCCCACATTTTGTTATGTTACAGCCTTATTCTAAAATTGATTGAATGACATGGTTTCCTCATCAATCTACACACAATACCCCATAATGATGAAGTGAAAACAGGTTTTTAGAAATACCTTATTTATATAAGTATTCAGACCATTTGCTATTAGACTCGAAATTAAGCTCAGGTGCTTCCTGTTTCCATTGATCATCCTTGAGATGTTTCTACAAACTGATTGGAGTCCACCTGTTGTAAATTCAATTGATTGGACATGATTTGGAAAGGCACACACCTGTCTATATAAGGTCCCAAAGTTTACAGTGCATGTCAGAGCAAAAACCAAGCCATGAGGTCAAAGGAATTGTCCGTACAGCTCTGAGACAGAATTGTGTGGATAAACAGATCTGGGAACACAGTGGCCTCCATCATTCTTAAACAGAAGAAGTTTTGAACCACCAAGACTCTTCCTAGAGCTGGCCTCCCGGCCAAACTGAGCAATCGGGGGAGAAGGGCCTTGGTCAGGGATGTGACCAAGAACCCGATGGTCACTCTGACAGAGTTCCTCTGTGGAGATAGGAGAACCTTCCAGAAGTACAACCATCTCTGCAGCACTCCACCAATCATGCCTTTATGGTAGAGTGGCCAGACGGAAGCCACTCCTCAGTAAAAGGCACTTGACAGCCCGCTTGGAGTTTGCCAAAAGGCACCTGAAGACTCTCAGACCATGAGAAACAAGATTGTCTGGTCTGATGAAACCAAGATTGAACTCTTTGGCCTGAATACCAAGTGTCACGCCTGGAGGAAACATGGCACCTTCCCTATGGTGAAGCATGGTAGTGGCAGCATCATGCTGTGGGGATGTTTTTCAGCGGCACGGACTGGGAGACTAGTCAGGATCGAGAGAAAGATGAACGGAGCAAAGTACAGAGAGATCCTTGATGAAAACCTGCTCCAGAGCGCTCAGGACCTCAGACTGGGGTGAAGGTTCACCTTCCAACAGGACAACAACCCTAAGCACACAGCCAATACAACGTAAGAGTGGCTTCGGGACAAGTCTCTGAATTCCCTTGAGTGGCCCAGCCAGAGCCTGGACTTGAACCCGATCGAACATCTCTGGAGAGACCTGAAAATAGCTGTGCATTGACGCTCCCCATCCAACCTGACAGAGCTTGAGAGGATCTGCAGAGAAGAATGCCAAACTTGTAGCGTCATACCCAAGAAGACTCGAGGCTGTAATCGCTGCCAGAGGTGCTTCAAGGAAGTACTGAGTAAAGTGTCTGAATACTTATGTAAATGAAATATTTCTGTTTGTATTTTTTAATACATTTTTCTACCATTTCTTAAAACTGGCTTTTGTTTTGTCATTATGGGGTATTGTGTGTAGATTGATGAGGGAAAAAAACAATTTAATCATTTTTAGAATAAGGCTATAACCTACCAAAATGTGGAAAAGGTCAAGGGGTCTGAATACTTTCCGAATGCACTGTATAAGAAGGAAGGTGTTCCATTCACTCATGGCTCTGTGTAATACTGTACGATTCCTTGAATTTGTTTTGGGAAAAGACCCCTGGTGGCATGTTTGGTGCCGTAAGTGTTTGTGTCAGTGCTGTGTGTAAGTTGACTATGCAAACAATTTGGAATATCCAACACATTCATATTTCTTATAAAAACATGAAGTGACGCTGTCAGTCTTTCCTCAACTCTTAGCCAAGAGAGACTGGCATGCGCAGAGCCCTGACATTAACCCCATCGAACGCCTTTGGGATGCCTCACTAATTTTCCTGTGGCTGAATGGAAGCAAGTCCCTGCAGCAATCTTCCAACATCTAGTGGAAAGCCTTCCCAGAAGAGTGGAGGCTGTTACAGTAGCAATGTGGGACCAACTCCATATTAATGGCCATGATTTTGGAATGAGATGTTTTAAGAGCAGGTGTCCACATACTTTTGGTCATGTAGTATATATATGGAAGTAGTTAAGTGCCTAAAAAAGGGGTTAAATATGTGTAAAAAAAAAAACACCCTGATCTTTCTTACTGTATATCTCTCAGATATACAGTGAGGGAAAAAAGTATTTGATCCCCTGCTGATTTTGTAAGTTTGCCCACTGACAAAGACATGATCAATCTATAATTTTACTGGTAGGTTTATTTGAACAGTGAGAGACAGAATAACAACAAAAACATCCAGAAAAACGCATGTCAAAAATGTTATAAATTGATTTGCATTTTAATGAGGGAAATAAGTACTTGACCCCTCTGCAAAACATAACTTAGTACTTGGTGGCAAAACCCTTGTTGGCAATCACAGAGGTCAGACGTTTCTTGTCATTGGCGACCAGGTTAGCACACATCTCAGGAGGGATTTTGTCCCACTCCTCTTTGCAGATCTTCTCCAAGTCATTAAGGTTTCGAGCCTGACGTTTGGCAACTCGATCCTTTAGTTCCCGCCACAGATTTTCTATGGAATTAAGGTCTGGAGACTGGCTAGGCCACTCCAGGACCTTCATGTGCTTCTTCTTGAGCCACTCCTTTGTTGCCTTGGCCGTGTGTTTTGTGTCATTTTCATGCTGGAATACCCATCCACAACCCATTTTCAATGCCCTGGCTGAAGGAAGGAGGTTCTCACCCAAGATTTGACGTACATGGCCCCGTCCATCATCCCTTTGATGCGGTGAAGTTGTCCTGTCCACTTAGCAGAAAAACACCCCCAAAGCATAATGTTTCCACCTTCATGTTTGACGGTGGGAATGGTGTTCTTGGGGTCATAGGCGGCATTCCTCCTCCTCCAAACTCGGCGAGTTGAGTTGATGCCAAAGAGCTCTATTTTGGTCTCATCTGACCACAACACTTTCACCCAGTTCTCCTCTGAATCATTCAGATGTTCATTGGCAAACTTCAGACAGCCCTGTATATGTGCTTTCTTGAGCAGGGGGAACTTGCGGGCGCTGCAGGATTTCAGTCCTTCACGGCGTAGTGTGTTACCAATTATTTTCTTGGTGACTATGGTCCCAGCTGCCTTGAGATCATTGACAAGATCCTCCCGTGTAGTTTTAGGCTGATTCGTCACCGTTCTCATGATCATTGCAACTCCCCGAGGTGAGATCTTGCATGGAGCCCCAGGCCGAGGGAGATTGACAGTTCTTTTGTGTTTCTTCCATTTGCGAATAATCGCACCAACTGTTGTCACCTTCTCAACAAGCTGCTTGGCGATGGACTTGTAGCCCATTCCAGCCTTGTGTAGGTCTACAATCTTGTCCCTGACAACCTTGGAGAGCTCTTTGGTCTTGGCCATGGTGGAGAGTTTGGAATCTGATTGATTGATGGCTTCTGTGGACAGGTGTATTTTATACAGGTAACAAGCTGAGATTAGGAGCACTCCCTTTAAGAGTGTGCTCCTAATCTCAGCTCGTTACCTGTATAAAAGACACCTGGGAGCCAGGAATCTTTCTGATTGAGAGGGGGTCAAATACTTATTTCCCTCATTAAAATGCAAATCAATTTATAACATTTTCGACATGCGTTTTTTCTGGATTTTTTTGTTGTTATTCTGTCTCTCACAGCTCAAATAAACCTACCATTAAAATTATAGGCTGATCATTTATTTGTCAGTGGGCAAACATACAAAATCAGCAGGGGATCAAATACTTTTTTTCCCTCACTGTACCACTTTCTATCTCTGAGTCTCTAATTTTATCAGATGTAAAAAACACTTTCATATTTTGCTAAATAAGACCGAATTGAGCCATCGACCACATAGGTTAGAGGTGAAGCTGTTACACTTTCTCAGTGTTAGGGAATTAACACCTGTGGTGTCACTCGTTGCTTTAACACTGTAGGGCAGGGTTTCCCAAACTCCGTCTTTGGAACCCCAAGGCACATTTTGGTTTTTGCCCTAGCCCTTCACAGCTGATTCAAATAATCAACTACTCATCAAGCTTTGATCATTTGAATCAGCTGTGTAGTGTTAGGGAAAAAAAAAAAAAACATGCACCGCTTGTTGTCCCGAGGACTGAGTTTGAGAAATGCTGCTGTAGGGTCTATAGCCTTCTTTGTATATTTATTTCCCAGGGTGCCTTTCAAGTGAATTTTAGAGGTACAAGTAAAACTCATCACTGTGTTTGCTAGTGACAGAGACAGGCTTGTTGCAGTCCATTTCTTTGAGTCCTGTACCTTCACCAACTGAGTGCAGCTGCCACCACAACCTACATTTTCTGCGACTCACATTCCATCCCTACAGTACAAATCAAATCAATTGTACTGGTCACAACCACATATTTAGCAGATGTTATTGCGGGTGTAGCGAAATGTTTGTGTTCCTAGCTCCAACAGTGCAGTAGTATCTAACAATTCACAACAATACACACAAATCTAAAAGTAAAAGAATGGAATTAAGAAATATATAAATATTAGGATGAGCAATGTCGGAGTGGCATTGACTAAAATACAGTACAGTAGAATGCAGTATATACATTTGAAATTAGTAAAGCAGTATGTAAACATTATTAAAGTGACTAGTGTTCCATTAATAAAGTGACCAGTGATTCCATGTCTATGTATTTAGGGCAGCAGCCTCTAAGGTGCAGTGTTGAGCAACCAGGTGGTAGCCAGCAAGTGATGGCTATTTAACAGTCTGATGGCCTTGAGATAGAAGCTGTTTTTCAGTTTCTCGGTCCCAGCTTTGATGCACTTGTACTGACCTCACCTTCTGGATGGTAGCGGGGTGAACAGGCCGTGGCTCGGGTGGTTGATGTCCTTGATGATGTTTTTGGCCTTCCTGTGACATCGGGTGCTGTAGGTGTCCTGGAGGGCAGGCAGTGTGCCCCAGGTGATGCGTTGGGCAGACCTGCACCACCCTCTGGAGAGCCCTGCGGTTGCGGGCGGTGCAGTTGCCGTACCAGGCGGTGGTACAGTCCAACAGGATGCTCTCAATTGTGCATCTGTAAAAGTTTGTGAGGGTCTTAGGGGCCAAGCCAAATTTCTTCAGCCTCCTGATGTTGAAGAGGCGCTGTCTCTGTGGGTGGACCATTTCAGATTGTCACCACACTGTCTGTGTGGGTGGACTATTTCAGATTGTCAGTGATGTGTACGCCGAGGAACTTGAACTTTTTCAACTTCACTGCGGTCCCGTCGATGTGGATAGGGACGTGCTCCCTCTACTGTTTCCTGAAGTCCACGATCAGCTCCTTCGCTTTGTTGAAGTTGAAGGAGAGGTTATTTTCCTGGCACCACACCGCCAGTGCCCTCACCTCCTCCCTGTTGGCTGTCGTATCATTGTTGGTAATCAGGCCTACTACTGTTGTGTTGTCTGCAAACTTGATATTGAGTTGGAGGCGTGCGTGGCCACGCAGTCAAGGGTGAACAGGGAGAACAGGAGGGGGCTGAGCACGCACCCTTGTGGGGCCCCTGTGTTGAGGATCAGCGAAGTTGAGGTGTTGTTTCCTACCTTCACCACCTTGGGACGACCCGTCAGGAAGTCCAGGACCAAGTTGCACAGGACGTGGTTCAGACCCAGGGCCCCGAGCTTAATGATGAGCTTGGAGGGTACTATGGTGTTGAAGGCTGAGCTATAGTCAATTAACCACATTCTTGCATATGTATTCCTCTTGTCCAGATGGGACAGGGCAGTGTGCAGTGCGATGGCGATTGCATCATCTGTGGATCTATTGGGGCGGTATGCAAATTGAAGTGTGTCTAGGGTGTCAGGTAAGGTAGAGGTGATATGATTCTTAACTAGCCTCTCAAATCACTCCATGATGACAGAAGTTAATGCTACGGGGCGATAGGCATTCTAGAGTACAGGAACAATTTTGGACATCTTGAAGCAAGTGCGGACAGCAGACTGGGATAGGGAGAGATTGAATACGTCCGTAAACACTCCAGCCAGCTGGTTTGCGCATGCTCTGAGTACGCGGCTAGGGATGCCGTCTGGGCCAGCAGCCTTGCGAGGGTTAACACGCTTAAATGTCTTACTCACGTCGGCCAAGGAGAATGAGAACCCACAGTCCTTGGGAGCGGGCCGCGTCGGTGGCACTGTGTTATCCTCAAAATGGGTGAAGAAGGTGTTTAGCTTGTCCGGGACCAAGACGTCGGTGTCCGCGACATGGCTGGTTTTCCCTTTGTACTTCGTGATTGTCTGTAGACCCTGCTACATACGTCTCGTGTCTGAGCCGTTGAATTGCGACTCCACTTTGTCTCTGTAATGACGTTTTGCCATTTTGATTGCGTTACGGAGGGAATAACTACACTGTTTGTATTCAACCATATTCCCCGTCACCTTGCCATGGTTAAATGTGGTGGTTCGCGCATTCAGTTTTGCGCGAATGCTGCCATCTAGCCACGGTTTCTGGTTTGGTTAGGTTTTAATAGTCACAGTGGGAACAACATCCCCTAAGCACTTCCTGATTAACTAAGTCACTGTGTCCGTGTATACGCCAATGTTATTCTCAGAGGCTACCCGGAACATATCCCAGTCCGCATGATCAAAACAGTCTTGAAGCATGGATTCCGATTGGTCAGACCAGCGTTGAATAGACCTTAGCACGGGTACTTCCTGTTTGAGTTTCTGCCTATAGGAAGGGAGGAGGAAAATGGAGTCGTGATGATAACCATTGCTCTAAATGCTAAAAATCCAATCTTACTGAAACATATATAGTATCACTTGTTGGCCTATCACTCTGTATTGGTACAGCTGTACTACTCACACCACTCCTCTCAGGATCCCTCACTCTTGACCCATCTTCCTCTACTTTCTTCTCTGCCTCAGCATACGACAACTTCTACACTACTCTAACCCTGGAAACCTCAACCTGCCTCTCTCGCACCGGACATTTCTGATCCCCAGCCCATCATGGGCACCCCTACAATTAACACATACCATTTACTTTCCCCAATGCTACACATTCCTTTGTCTCATGCCCTTCTGCACACTTCTCACACCTTGGAAACTTCCTCCTACACACTGCTGCCACATGCCCATAAGCTTGACACCAGTAACAACGTAATGTATTCAGCACAAAAGCTTGTACGGGATAACTTATATATCATAACATCACTTTGTCAGGCAATGACTCAACATCAAAACTCAAAAGGACAGACAACGACTCTTCCGTGTCAACACTCACACCAACCTGTCTGTGTCGCACCAAACGACGAGCATCACAAACACCGGGAATCTTCCCCTTCAGTTGGTCAACTTTCACATTTACTGCAACCCAGTAATCACTCCTCTCAATGGTGCCCTTTCCTTGATTGCAAAACAATTCACATCTCTTGTCCCCATTCGTTTAACGCGGAGCGCTGCTCCCTCTGACCAGCAGAAACACAAACAATTATCACAAGACCACTTCTGGTTACTTTCACCGATTCCACAGCACCCAATTTTGTTTTCACCCACCCTGAAACCACAAATGAATCAGCCAAAAGGCAAGGGTCCACTTTTTCAAAAAATGTCACTCCTACTGTCACTCCCTCTGTAAAAGCCTCGGGCTCCGAGAACTTCACCACACCTACCACGTCCGATACTTCGACCTCATTCACTTCCATTTCTCCTCCTGTCTTCGATTTGGTGTTCAGCTCACTCTGCTTACACTTTCTACCATTCTTCTTTAACCAATCATCTCCCTTTTTTCCACCATTTTTAACCGATTCAAGCTCACCCTCTTCCTCCCTCTCTCTCTCTTCGACCTTCTCTGCCTCTCTTTTTCCCTCCTTTCCTCCTACGTATTCCAAGTATATGTCTCCTTATGATAATACTGCACTTCGTCTGACATACATCTTGTTCTTGCCCTCTCATGGGACGCCGTTTAACCGGCTGTCACAATCTCCGTACAATCAGCACGAACCCCTCAGGACGAAGCGCGCTCAGTGAATTCCATTTGTACAGGAGCTGCTTCGTCTTCATGCTCTTCTTTGTTAATAGCTACCGTGAAGATTTTCCATTTCAAACAAGCACGCTCTTCCAACCACCATCCACTTCCTTGTCAGGGGTGGAGTGTAGTGGGATGTGGAATCACACGCAGGACACAGAGAATAAATCCAAAGCTCTTTAGTGAAGTCCGTAGTGCACGCCAAAACCGGCAACAGGCCACAGGCGAAAACAAACGCACACTAGACAGTCAAAGTAAGTATGCACAACGTGCAGGACTCTCTATTACAACCCGAAAAATAAGAGAGAACAAAATACAGAGGACCAAACAACCACACGACAGCAGAACAATTACACACAACCCCTGACCTAACACAAGGAACTAAATAGGTTGCCTAATGAAACTAAACAACGAACAGGTGTGACAAACAGACAAAACCAATCAAACAAGAAACATCGAACGGTGGCAGCTAGTACTCCGGAGACGACGACCGCCGAAGCCTGCCGAACAAGGAGAAGGGGCCGCCTCGGCCGAAACCGTGACATTCCTGAGGTACGACAGCACTATCTTGACTTCTCCCTCTCTATGACACTGTTAAAATTGCTGCAAAGGTAGAGCATATTAATACATGAGACAAGCTAAACCATCTAAACTGGCACAACCATCTCAATAACGGGTGAAATCAGTCAATCCACTTGCAGATTGGATTGGTTAAGAAAAATGTATGTTTTTATCTTTGTGCAGTATAAGATCAATTAATCAATCAATCAATGTGCATGCAGAAATATTTAAACACTATTCTAAAAAGCAACCTGCAACCAAGCACGCTGGCAAAAATGATAATGTGCCACTCCCATGTCTTTTTCACTCTGACAATGTTAATGGTCATGAACAGTCCAAATCAGTTTTTTTATGAAGTTGGATGATATTTGGATTAAACCAGATAAAATGATGATGACCAAAGTATGAAAAATTACTTCTGCTTCTACATTGATAAAGTTTGATCATAAAGTTACTGTTCCCCTCCCCAATGCTAAACACTTGGAGTAAGGAGGCGGAATTATTAAGGGGATACAGCGACATGACCCTAACTCTCATTTTAATATACCAATATTCTCTTACCTAATTTAAATAAGTACCGTCTTGTAACCAACATCTGAGAAGGCGTGTTTTGTTCAGGGGCGTGGTTTATATGTATAGATAGATACTTTACTGGTGCAAAAAAAATTGACTGTAGGGTGTCAGTAAATATAATTAAAAGTTTACACTATTCATCTATGGCAAACATACTTTCATCTGCGTAGGTATGTTGCGTAGGTAGGTTGTCATGTCAACACATCCAGCAGTGCTGCTGTCAACCGCATCACAAGAGACGGGAGATGTATAAAAACAAAATAGACATCATTGAGGCACAGATCTGGGGAACGGTGCCAAAACATTTCTGCAGCATTGAAGGTTCCCAAGAACACAGTGGCCTCCATCATTCTTCAATGGAAGACGTTTGGAAACACCAAGACTCTTCATAGAACTGGCCGCCTTGCCAAACTGAGCAATAGGGGGAGAAAGGCCTTGGTCAGGGAGGTGACCAAGAACCCAATGGTCACTCTGACAGAGTGGGAGATTCTTCCCTAAGGACAACCATCTCTGCAGCACTCCACCAATCTGGCCTTTATGGTAGAGTGGCCAGAGGGAAGCCACTCCTCAGTAAAAGGCACATGACAGCCCACTTGGAGTTTTCCAAAAGGCACCTAAAGGACTCTCAGACCGTGAGAAACAAGATTATCTTGTCTGATGAAACCAAGATTGAACTCTTTGGCCTGAATGCCAAGCGTCACATCTGGAGGAAACATTGCACCATCCCTACGGTGAAGCATGGTGGTGGCAACATCATGCTGTGGGGATGTTTTTCAGCAACAGGGACTTGGAGACTAGTCAGGATTGAGGGAAAGATTATCAGTGCAAATTACAGAGAGATCCTTGATGGAATCCTGCTCCAGAGCGCTCAGGACCTCAGACTGGGGTGAAGGTTCACCTTCCAACAGGACAATGACCCTAAGCACACAGCCAAGACAACACAGGAGTGGCTTCGGGACAAGTCTCTGAATGTCGTTGAGTGGCCATACCAGAGCACGGACTTGAACCCGATCTAACATCTCTGGAGAGACCTGAAAATAGCTGACAGAGCTTGAGAGGATCAGCAGAGAAGAATGGGAGAAACTCCTCAAATACAGGTGTGCCAAGCTTGTAGCGTCATACCCAAGAAGACTCAAGGCTGTAATCGCTACCAAAGGTGCTTCAAGAAAGTACTGAGTAAAGGGTCTGAATACTTATATAAATGCGATATTTCATTTTTTTAAATACATTTGCTAAAATTTCTAAAAAACAGTTTTTGCTTTGTCACTATTGGGTATTGTGTTTAGATTGATGAGGGAAAAAACTATTTAATCAATTTTAGAATAAGGCTGTAACGTAACAAAATGTGGAAAAATCAAGGGGTCTGAATTCTTTCTGATTGTACTGTATATTACTAATACTATATAAGCCTACTATCAGTATGTGCACTATTTATGAGTAGTTTATTAATTCTTATTCATGAAACTAGATTAATCCTTGTCCTATATTGTTCTTCACATTTAGCTGAGAATGGATAACACATGGGGATATGCATTTGCCGAGCTCATCACATTGGGTCACAGTCCTATGGAACTGTTTTATTTGTGAAACTTCCCTCTCTCTCTGGAGGCTTGAAACCGTTTTCAAAATGTGGCATCCTCCACCAACTACCTACACTCTTAGAAATAAGGGTATGGTTAGGGTTTATTATTATTCCACTGGGTACAAAATTATTAAAATACACATAATGTACCTTCAGAGGAACACATAGTTGCAAAAATTAATGTACCCAATATTTTGAATATAAAGGTACAATCATCACACTCCCAAAAAAAGAGGTACGGTGTAAAGGTACAGTGGGGAAAAAAAGTATTTAGTCAGCCACCAATTGTGCAAGTTCTCCCACTTAAAAAGATGAGAGAGAACTTGAATGTTCATCATAGGTACACGTCAACTATGACAGACAAATTGAGAAAAAAAAATCCTGAAAATCACATTGTAGGATTTTTTATGAATTTATTTGCAAATTATGGTGGAAAATAAGTATTTGGTCACCTACAAACAAGCAAGATTTCTGGCTCTCACAGACCTGTAACTTCTTCTTTAAGAGGCTCCTCTGTCCTCCACTCGTTACCTGTATTAATGGCACCTGTTTGAACTTGTTACCAGTATAAAAGACACCTGTCCACAACCTCAAATTGTCACACTCCAAACTCCACTATGGCCAAGACCAAAGAGCTGTCAAAGGACACCAGAAACAAAATTGTAGACCTGCACCAGGCTGGGAAGACAATCTGCAATAGGTAAGCAGCTTGGTTTGAAGAAATCAATTGTGGGAGCAATTATTAGGAAATGGAAGACATACAAGACCACTGATAATCTCCCTCGATCTGGGGCTCCACGCAAGATCTCACCCCGTGGGGTCAAAATGATCACAAGAACGGTGAGCAAAAATCCCAGAACCACACGGGGGGACCTAGTGAATGACCTGCAGAGAGCTGGGACCAAAGTAACAAAGCCTACCATCAGTAACACACTACGCTGCCAGGGACTCAAATCCTGCAGTGCCAGACGTGTCCCACTGCTTAAGCCAGTACATGTCCAGGCCCGTCTGAAGTTTGCTAGAGTGCACAGAAGTGGATTGGGAGAATGTCATATGGTCAGATGAAACCAAAATAGAACTTTTTGGTAAAAACTCAACTCGTCGTGTTTGGAGGACAAAGAATGCTGAGTTGCATCCAAAGAACAGCATACCTACTGTGAAGCATGGGGGTGGAAACATCATGCTTTGGGGCTGTTTTTTCTGCAAAGGGACCAGGACGACTGATCCGTGTAAAGGAAAGAATGAATGGGGCCATGTATCATGATATTTTGAGTGAAAACCTCCTTCCATCAGCAAGGGCATTGAAGATGAAACGTGGCTGGGTCTTTCAGCATGACAATGATCCCAAACACACCGCCCGGGCAACGAAGGAGTGGCTTCGTAAGAAGCATTTCAAGGTCCTGGAGTGGCCTAGCCAGTCTCCAGATCTCAACCCCATAGAAAATATTTGGAGGGAGTTGAAAGTCCGTTTTGCCCAGCGACAGCCCCAAAACATCACTGCTCTAGAGGAGATCTGCATGGAGGAATGGGCCAAAATACCAGCAACAGTGTGTGAAAACCTTGTGAAGACGTACAGAAAATGTTTGACCTGTGTCATTGCCAACAAAGGGTATATAACAAAGTATTGAGAAACTTTTGTTATTGACCAAATACAACTTTTCCACCATAATTTGCAAATAAATTCATAAAAAATCCTACAATGTGATTTTCTGGATTAGTTTTTCTCATTTTGTCTGTCATAGTTGACGTGTACCTATGATGAAAATTACAGGCCTCTCTCATCTTTTTAAGTGGGAGAAGTTGCACAATTGGTGGCTGACTAAATACATTTTTTCCCCACTGTACATTTCTGATTTCTAGGGTACAAATGTATTTTGTGAACCATTAATACCCTCAATACCCAACATAAGGTACAGGGCTGAATTTCTACACCTAAAAGGAACAAATGGCCTTTTCACTGTGGTGGTACACTAAAAAGGCACATTTATACCATAATCATTATCATATTTCCCAGCATGCTCTACTGCGGGTATATTTAAAACTAAATCTATGATTTGCATGAACTGTACATTGATTGATTGATTCATTTTATGCTACACAAAGATAAATACCATAAATGTTTCTAAACTAATCCAACAATTAGTTTGATTTGTTATGCACCCGTTACTGAAATGGTTGTTCCAGTTTAAATGGCTTATGTAGTCTCCTAAACGTTGCAGTCATTCAAAATTCAGGTTGCTAGTGAAGTCTAGCTGTTGGATAATCTCTCTCAAACTGAATTCTGATAAAAATGTACACATCACTTTATAAACCAGGTGACTTGCATGTAGGGTGGCAAAGTCCTGGAAAGTTTTCCGGAAATGCCAGTTTGAAGATTTCTCAAAAACCAGGTAGGGAGTCCAGAATCCTTCAACCAGGATTTCTGGAAATTTTGGGAATTTTTTTGGAAATATGCAATCCTACTTGCATGCCTGATGTGGCTTGAAAGCCATGAGTTTCAAGCCACAGTATTAGGGTAAAACTAGGCCTCAAAATAAGGCCTTGTGAGATACATATTTTCATAAAAAGTTTAATTTTAAGGATAACGTTCACTTAGGAACTCAATTGTTGGCCACAGGACTGAAAATAAAAAAATTCAACAACCATGTCTCTGTCACTAACAAATACAGTCATTGGTGGTAACTCTACAATTCACTCGAAAATGGCACACTGGGAAATAATACTGGTGGCGTGGCTTAATGTGGGCGTGGTTTTTAGTTCATTCTTTTTGGTCACCCATGAGTGGAATTGTTGTAACAATTTAAGTGGTCTATGGTAGAGTACATGTTTATCACTTTGGTGGTAGTCCAGTTTGGCGGTACCCCAATTCATACCACAGATAGTATCTTTCTTATACAGTTGAAGTCGGAAGTGTACATACACCTTAGCCAAATACATCGAAACTCTGTTTTTCACAAATCCTGACATTTAATCCTCGTAAAAATTCCCTGTTTTAGATCAATTAGGATCACCACTTTATATTAAGAATGTAAAATATCAGAATAATAGTAGAAATAACGATTTATTTCAGCTTTTATTTCTTTCATCACATTCCCAGTGGGTAAGAAGTTTACATACACTCAATTAGTATTTGGTAGCATTGCCATTAAATTGATTCACTTGGGTCAAATGTTTTGGGTATCCTTCCACAAGCTTCCCACAATAAGGTGGGGGAATTTTGGCCCATTCCTCCTGACAGAGCTGGTGTAACTGAGTCAGGTTTGTAGGCCTCCTTGCTCGCTCACACTTTTTCAGTTCTGCTCACAAATGTTCTATAGGCTTGAGGTCAGGGCTTTGTGATGGCCACTCCAATACCTTGACTTTGTTGTCCTTAAGCCATGTTGCCACAACTTTGGAAGTATGCTTGGGGTCATTGTCCATTTGGAAGACCCATTTGCGACCAAGCTTTAACTTCCTGACTGATGTCTTGAGATGTTGCTTCAATATATCCACATCATTTTCCTTCCTCATGATGCCATCTATTTTGTGAAGTGCACCAGTCCCTCCTGCAGCAAAGCACTGCCACAGCATGATGCTGCCATCCCCGTGCTTCACGGTTGGGATGTGGTTCTCCGGCTTGCAAGTTTCCCCTTTTTCCTCCAAACATAACGATGGTCATTATGGCCCAACAGTTCTATTTTTGTTTCATCAGACCAGAGGCAATTTCTCCAAAAAGTACAATCTTTGTCCCCATGTGCAGTTGCAAACCGTATTCTAGCTTTTTTATGGCGGTTTTGGAGCAGTGGCTTCTTCCTTGCTGAGCGGCCTTTCAGGTTATGTTGATATAGGACTTGCTTTACTGTGGATATAGATAATTTTGTACCTGTTTCCTCCAGCATCTTCACAAGGTCCTTTGCTGTTTTTCTGGGATTGATTTGCAATTTTCGCACCAAAGTACGTTCATCTCTAGGAACGACTCCTGTAAAATGTTATAGGAGTCGTCGGGTGAGGTTGTGTCTCTCTCTGGCTGGAGGTAAGCTTGGCTTATATGGCTTATATACATAGTTTAAGCTTTGTTGAGTAAAGCTTAAACTATGTATTTAGATTGTAGTTAGGTATTGTAGGTAGTTATCGAGGGTTGTTGTATGTAATTATTGTAGGTAAGTATTGTATTCGGCTGAGCCCGGTGAAGCACGAAGCTAGCTAACCCACTACCTGGACTAGCTAGCGGGTAGCTACTGATAACTATTAGCAACTGTGGATAGTTGTTTCACGCCTGAGGGTACCTGTAATTACGCCAGCTAGCTGCCTACAATAATTACATATAATAATGCCTACCATTCAGCTGTTTCTCTAACCTCATTGTCTGAAGCATTAACGTTAGGTAGTAAGTAGCTACTGTGCTCAAAATGTAGCTAGCTTGTTGCTACCTGGATACCTACTAAACAATAGCTGAAACGACCTAGCTAACAGACGCGAACTGGCCGAATCGATTCAGTGCCTAGCTTTGCACTTGGCTAGCTAATAGTAGCTGCTAGGGGTAAGTTATAACCTACATTTGTGTTTTGTTTTTACATACTGGTAGCCAGAGTCATTCAAGGGAATTCGGGACACTGTCTCGCTCAAGCTGTCGGGACTAACCCACAACGTTAGACACGGACACAAATTATCTGCTTGGCGTGTTGACACACTGGTGGTTTGTTGTGGCTGAGTATTGGTGCTAAACCGTGTTGTTGGAGGCCGGCATGCTAGTTGGCTGTGGCGTCATATGACTAGGTGCCCTGGACAGTTTTCACAGAAGAATACTGTACCAAGTTAGCTAGCTGAATAAACTAAGTTAGTCTATTCCTAGAAAACATTGAACCGCTGTAGTTTACAACAATTATAGTTTCTGAGGTGGAAGTTGGGAGAGTTATATTTGGGTGTTTCAGTGAAACGTAAGAGAGGGAGGCCCCGCTCTTTCACTTTCCCAGATGTTTAGTTCATTTTATTCCGATCTCCTTTGCATTATTATAGCAATTTTCTGTAGCCTGTCAACTATGCCTTTGTCTATCCCTGTTCTCTACTCTCCGCACAGGCTATACAAAGGCAGACAAGGCAGAGTTAATCTCAGCCTATGCTACCCTCCAGTCCCTCGACTTCTTGGCACTGACGGAAACATGGATTACCACTGAAAACACTGCTACTCCTACTGCTCTCTCCTCGTCTGACCATGTGTTCTCGCATACCCCGAGAGCATCTGGTCAGCGGGGTGGTGGCACAGGAATCCTCATCTCTCCCAAGTGGACATTCTCTCTTTTTCCCCTGACCCATCTGTCTATCTCCTCATTTGAATTCCATGCTGTCACAGTCACTAGCCCATTCAAGCTTAACATCCTTGTCATTTATCGCCCTCAAGGTTCCCTTGGAGAGTTCATCAATGAGCTTGACGCCTTGATAAGTTCCTTTCCTGAGGATGGCTCACCCCTCACAGTTCTGGGTGACTTCAACCTCCCTACGTCTACCTTTGACTCATTTCTCTCTGCCTCCTTCTTTCCACTCCTCTCCTCTTCTGACCTCACCCTCTCACCATCCCCCCCTACTCACAAGGCAGGCAATACGCTTGACCTCATCTTTACTAGATGCTGTTCTTCTACTAATCTCACTGCAACTCCCCTCCAAGTCTCCGACCACTACTTTGTATCCTTTTCTCTCTCGCTCTCCTCCAACACTACTCACTCTGCCCCTACTCAGATGGTAATGCGCCGTCGCAACCTTCGCTCTTTCTCTCCCGCTACTCTCTCCTCTTCCATCCTATCATCTCTTCCCTTTGCTCAATACTTCTCCCTCCAATCTCCTGATTCTGCCTCCTCAACCCTCCTCTCCTCCCTTTCTGCATCCTTTGACTCTCTATGTCCCCTATCCTCCTGGCTTGACGACTCATTGCGAGCTCACAGAACAGGGCTCCGGGCAGCCGAAGCGGAAATGGAGGAAAACTAGACTCCATGCGGACCTGTCATCTTTCCACTCCCTCCTCTCTACATTTTCTTCATCTGTTTCTGCTGCTAAAGCCACTTTCTACCACTGCCTCTAACGCTAGGAAGCTCTTTGCCACCTTCTCCTCCCTGCTGAATCCCCCCCTCTCGGTGGATGACTTCGTCAACCATTTTGAAAAGAATGTTGACGACATCCGATCCTCGTTTGTTAAGTCAAATGACACTGCTGGTCCTGCTCACACTGCCCTACCCTATGCTTTGACTTCTTTCTCCCCTCTCTCTCCAGATGAAATCTTGCGACTTGTGATGGCCGGCCACCCAACAACCTGCCCGCTTGACCCTATCCCGTCCTCTCTTCTCCAGATCTCCGGTGACCTTCTCCCTTACCTCACCTCGCTCATCAACTCATCCTTGACCGCTGGCTATGTCCCTTCCATTTTCAAGAGAGCGAGAGTTGCACCCCTTCTCAAAAAACCAACACTTGATCGCTCTGATGTCAACAACTACAGACCAGTATCCCTTCTTTCTTTTCTCTCCAAAACTCTTGAGTGTGCTGTCTTTAGCCAACTCTCTTGCTATCTCTCTCAGAATGACCTTCTTGATCCAAACCAGTCAGGTTTCAAGACTGGTCATTCAACTGAGACTGCTCTTCTCTGTGTCACGGAGGCTCTCTGCACTGCTAAAGCTAACTCTCTCTCTCCTCTGCTCTTGTCCTTTTAGACCTGTCTGCTGCCTTTGATACTGTGAACCATCAGATCCTCCTCTTCACCCTCTCCGAGTTGGGCATCTCCTGCGCGGCTCACTCTTGGATTGCGAGAATCTGTCTCCGCACCACATGCTCTCACCACTGGTGTCCCCCAGGGCTCAGTTCTAGGCCCTCTCCTATTCTCGCTATACACCAAGTCACTTGGCTCTGTCATATCCTCACATGGCCTCTCCTATCATTGCTACGCAGACGACACACAACTAATCTTCTCCTTTCCCCCTTCTGATAACCAGGTGGCGAATCGCATCTCTGCATGTCTGGCAGACATATCAGTGTGGATGACGGATCACCATCTCAAGCTGAACCCCGGCAAGACGGAGCTGCTCTTCCTCCCAGGGAAGGACTGCCCGTTCCATGATCTCGCCATCACGGTTGACAACTCCATTGTGTCCTCCTCCCAGAGTGCGAAGAGCCTTGGCGTGACCCTGGACAACACCCTGTCGTTCTCCGCTAACATCAAAGCGGTGACCCAATCCTGTAGGTTCATGCTCTACAACATTCAGAGAGTACGACCCTGCCTTACACAGGAAGCGGCACAGGTCCAAATCCAGGCACTTGTCATCTCCCGTCTTGATTACTGCAACTCGCTGTTGGCTGGGCTCCCTGCCTGTGCCATTAAACCCCTACAACTCATCCAGAATGCCGCAGCCCGTCTGGTGTTCAACCTTCCCAAGTTCTCTCACGTCACCCCGCTCCTCCGCACACTCCACTTGCTTCCAGTTGAAGCTCGCATCTGCTACAAGACCATGTTGCTTGTCTACGGAGCTGTGAGGGGAACTGCACCTCCATACCTTCAGGCTCTGATCAGTCCCTACAACCAAACGAGGGCCTTGCATTCATCCACCTCTGGCCTGCTGGCCCCCCTACCTCTGCGGAAGTACAGTTCCCGCTCAGCCCAGTCAAAACTGTTCGCTGCTCTGGCACCCCAATGGTGGAAGAAGCTCCCTCACGATGCCAGGACAGCGGAGTCACTCACCACCTTCCGGAGACACTTGAAACCCCACCTCTTTAAGGAATACCTGGGATAGGATACAGTAATCCTTCTACCCCCCTTACCCCACCCCAAAGAAAGAAAAAATAAAAGTAAAGTTGTAAAGTTGTTATCCCACTGGCTATAAGGTGAATGCACCGATTTGTAAGTCGCTCTGGATAAGAGCGTCTGCTAAATGACGTAAATGTAAACGTAAATGTAGGAGACAGAACGCGTCTCCCTCCTGAGCGGTATGACGTGGTCCCATGGTGTTTATACTTGCGTACTATTGTTTGTACAGATGAACGTGGTACCTTCAGGCGTTTGGAAATTGCTCCCGAGGATTAACCTGATTTTTTCTGAGGTCTTGGCTGATTTCTTTTGATTTTCCCATGATGTCAAGCAAAGAGGCACTGAGTTTGAAGGTAGGCCTTGAAATACATCCACAGTTAGACCTCCAATTGACTCAAATGATGCCAATTAGCCTATCAGAAGCTTCTAAAAGCCATGACATCATTTTCTGGAAATTTCCAAGCTGTTTAAAGGCACAGTCAATTTAGTGTATGTAAACTTCTGACCCACTGGAATTGTGATACAGTGAATTATAAGTGAAATAATCTGTCTGTAAACAGTTGTTGGAAAAATTACTTGTGTCATGCACAAAGGAGATGTCCTAACCGACTTGCCAAAAGTATAGTTTGTTAACAAGAAATGTGTGGAGTGGTTGAAAAACGAGTTTTAATGACTCCAACCTAAGTGTATGTAAACTTCCGACTTCAACTATACATAGTCCACAGGTACAATAGCATGCTTTTAGAAAAAGAACATAGTGCCTTTATAAAGGTACAAATAATTACCTTACAGAGTATCACCCCAGTGACATGCGTTTGTACCCCTTTAAGAACAAATTGTCACGGTTTCGGCCGAGGCTGCTCCTCCTCCTGGTTCGGGCAGGCTTCGGCGTTCGCCGTCCCCGGAGTACTAGCTGCCACCGCTCTATGTTTCTGTATTTGATTGCTTTTGTCTGTCTGTCACACCTGTGTCTGTTTGGGTGTTGATTACGTGTCTTATAAGTTCCTTGTTTTGCTCTAGGGTAATTGTGTGTTGTTATTTTGTTGCCACTTTGTCGATGCTACGTGCTTGTATTCCGTTTTGTTTCATGTTTAGTGTTTTACGCGTGTGCGTAATTTTCCTTCGCCACTTCGTGTATTTTCGAGGTCGGGTTTTTCCACTCGTGTTATTTAGACTATTAAAGTCTTGTTGGACTAACCTCTGTTTCCTGCGCTTGACTCCTCCACCACATCCACATCGGTTTAGTGACACAAATCTAGACCCTTATTTCTAAGAATGTATAAACTTGGGTGTCTTCTTCCAAAAAACATCAGAGAGCTTGTGACAAATACCAGCAAAATCAGTTTGATATCGGGGTAACACCGCGGTACACATTCTCTCCCAACCAACAGCTGCGAGAGAATGATAAACACGTGAGTTACACTTCAGCTGCGATGACTCAAGTTAAATCTTCTGACTTCCTGTCCAAGTTTGACACCTTGCCACCGGCAAAGGAAACAAGATGTGTTTCCGTCATCTTGCCTCCTCAAAAGAGCACAATTTATGTAGAGGGAAAGAAAGTATAGATTTTAAAACATTTTACCCACACACGATTTTCCTGAACCACTCGCCTCCATTGCATCTCTCGATGCAAATAAGGGTGGCAGGAAGGGAACACACTTTATTCTGGCATCAACGTTACCATATAAGAGAGAATCACTACTAGTGCGCTGTCTGTTAATGGTTCCTGCCTGTCTTTCTCTCTTCAGACAATGAAAGACCTTGGTGTCAGAACCAATTTGTTACAGTCTTTGATGTTTTCTTTAGATGAATACGGTGGTAACTGGTGGTTGTATACAAAGTCATTTATATTGTCTGGAAAATGTCTTTGAAATTCTATGTTTATGACACACAGTGAATTGATGTCACTTAAATGTTCCCATTACATATGGTTGGTTAGTATATTAAATCTGCTTGAGGATATATCAACAATTTTCCACTTTGTGAATAACATGGATGCATTACTTTTAGCTAAAAGCATGTGCAAAAGCAAAACTTTGTTAAGCTTGTTTTCCTTTTCTGCGTGCACTGCAGCTGAGCCATTGCTACTGTGCTTGCTGGTGAAGGGGCTTGTTTTTTGGGCCTGTTCCCTGCCCTGCTTGGATGCTGTGGCAGTGATGGATGCTCTGTTCATGTGTGCTCTACACTACAGGACCTCTACAGCGGCTCAGTGGGGTGAGGGCCCGCATAAATCACCCACGGCAGTGCCACGCTTTGACACCAGAACATATGGACCTGCTCACACAATGAATAATATTTAGTGACAAAATATGATAGACTTCTAATTGGTTACAACATTTGATAGACTTCCTACATAAGATAGAACTCTGTTTGGTTACAAAATAAGATAGACTTCTATTTGGTTAAAGAATAAGATCAACATTTGTTTGGTTACAAAATAAAATAGACTTCTGTTCTCAGTAGAATGTGGGTATTGTACTAGAATGTGCATACCAGGATTGTGTATGGTTGTCGGAAACTTTGATACACAGTGCCCAGTAAAAGTCTATACAACCCTTGCACAGTTTTCACATTTTACTGCCTTAAAATTAAATCGAAAAAGGGATTAAATTAGTTTTCTTTCCTTCCGATCTACATAACCTACTCAACATTTTCAAAGTGAAAGAAAATTATACACTGCTCAAAAAAATAAAGGGAACACTAAAATAACACATCCTAGATCTGGATGAATGAAATAATCTTATTAAATACTTTTTTCTTTACATAGTTGAATGTGCTGACAACAAAATCACACAAAAATTATCAATGGAAATCAAATGTATCAACCCATGGAGGTCTGGATTTGGAGTCACCCTCAAAATTAAAGTGGAAAACCACACTACAGGCTGATCCAACTTTTATGTAATGTCCTTAAAACAAGTCAAAATGAGGCTCAGTAGTGTGTGTGGCCTCCACGTACCTGTATGACCTCCCTACAACGCCTGGGCATGCTCCTGATGAGGTGGCGGATGGTCTCCTGAGGGATCTCCTCCCAGACCTGGACTAAAGCAACAGCCAACTCCTGGACAGTCTGTGGTGCAACGTGGCGTTGGTGGATGGAGCGAGACATGATGTCCCAGATGTGCTCAATTGGATTCAGATCTGGGGAACGGGCGGGCCAGTCCATAGCATCAATGCCTTCCTCTTGCAGGAACTGCTGACACACTCCAGCCACATGAGGTCTAGCATTGTCTTGCATTAGGAGGAACCCAGGGCCAACCGCACCAGCATATGGTCTCACAAGGGGTCTGAGGATCTCATCTCTGTACCTAATGGCAGTCAGGCTACCTCTGGCGAGCACATGGAGGGCTGTGCGGCCCCCCAAAGAAATGCCACCCCACACTATGACTGACCCACCGCCAAACCGGTCATGCTGGAGGATGTTGCAGGCAGCATAACATTCTCCACGGCGTCTCCAGACTCTGTCACGTCTGTCACATGTGCTCAGTGTGAACCTGCTTTCATCTGTGAAGAGCACAGAGCGCCAGTGGCGAATTTGCCAATCTTGGTGTTCTCTGGCAAATGCCAAACATCCTGCACGGTGTTGGGCTGTAAGCACAACCCCCACCTGTGGATGTCTGGCCCTCATACCACCCTCATGGAGTCTGTTTCTGACCGTTTGAGCAGACACATGCACATTTGTGGCCTGCTGGAGGTCATTTTGCAGGGCTCTGGCAGTGCTCCTCCTGCTCCTCCTTGCACAAAGGCGGCGGTAGCAGTCCTGCTGCTGGGTTGTTGCCCTCCTACGGCCTCCTCCACGTCTCCTGATGTACTGGCCTGTCTCCTGGTAGCGCCTCCATGCTCTGGACACTACGATGACAGACACAGCAAACCTTCTTGCCACAGCTCGCATTGATGTGCCATCCTGGATGAGCTGCACTACCTGAGCCACTTGTGTGGGTTGTAGACTCCGTCTCATGCTACCACTAGAGTGAAAGCACCGCCAGCATTCAAAAGTGACCAAAACATCAGCCAGGAAGCATAGGAACTGAGAAGTGGTCTGTGGTCACCAACTGCAAAACCACTCCTTTATTGGGGGTGTCTTGCTAATTGCCTATAATTTCCACCTGTTGTCTATTCCATTTGCACAACAGCATGTGAAATTTATTGTCAATCAGCGTTGCTTCCTAAGTGGACAGTTTGATTTCACAGAAGTGTGATTGACTTGGAGTTACATTGTGTTGTTTAAGTGTTCCCTTTATTTTTTTGAGCAGTGTATAATATTTTCCAAATGAATCGATAAAAGATGCCTTGATTGCATTTGTCTTCACACCCCAGAGTTAATACTTGGTGGAAGCCTCTTTGGCAGCCATTAAAGCTGTGAGTAATTTTGAATAAGATTCTACCAATTTTGCACAACTTTTAGGACAACATACAGTGCCTTCAGAAAGTAGTCAAAGCCCATGACTTATTCCACATTTTGTTGTGTTACAGCCTGAATTCAAAATGGGTTAAATTGATTATTTTTCTCACCCATCTACACACAATACCTCATAATGACAAAGTGAAAACATGTTTTTAGAAATGTTTACATATTTATTGAAAATGAAATACAGAAATATCTAATTTACATAAGCATTAACACCCCTGATTCAATACATGTTGGAATCAACTTCGGCAGCGATTACAATTGTGAGTCTTTCTGTGTAAGTCTCTAAGAGCTTTGCACACCTGGATTGTACTATATTTGCACATTATTCTTTAACAAATTCTTCAAGCTCTCAAATTGGTTGTTCATCATTGTTAGACAGCCATTTTCAAGTCTTGCCAAGCCAATTTAAGTCAAACTGTAACTAGGCCACTCAGGAACGTTTAATGTATTATTGGTTAGCAACTACAGTGTATATTTGCCCTTGTGTTTTCGGTTATTGTCCTGCTGAAAGGTACATTTGTCTCCCAGTGTCTGTTGGAAAGCAGACTGAACCAGGTTTTCCTCTAGGATTTTGCCTGTGCTTAGCTCTTTTCCGTTTCTTTTTATCCTAAAAAATGACCTACTCCTTGCCTATGACAAGCATACCCATATCGTGATGCAGCCACCACCATGCTTGAAAATATGTAGCGTGGTACTCAGGGATGTGTTGTGTTGGATTTGCCCCAAACATAACGTTTTGTATTCAGGACAGTTTTACTTTAGCGCCTTATTGCAAACAGGATGCATGTTTTTGAACATTTTTATTCTGTACAGACATCCTTCTTTTCACTCTGTCATTTAGGTTAGTGTTGTGGAGTAACTACAATGTTGTTGATTCATCCTCAGTTTTCTCCTATAACGGCCAGCAAAGTCTGTAACCATTTTAGAAACACCATTGGCCTCATGGTGAAAACCCTGAGCGGTTTCCTTCCTCTCCTGCAACTGAGTTAGAAAGTATGCCTCTATCTTTGACTGGGTGTATTGATACACCATCCCATCCCAAGCATAACTAATACCTTCAACATGCTCATAGAGATACTCAAAATCTTCATTTTTTTACCTCTCTACCAATAAGTGCCCTTCTTTGCGATGGATTGGAAAACCTCCCTGGTCTTTGTGGTTGAATCTGTGTTTGAAATTCACTGCGTGACTGAGTGACCTAACAGATAATTGTCTGTGTGGGGTACAGAGAAGAGGTAGTCATAAAAAAATCATGTTAAACACTATTATTGCACACAGAGTGAGTCCATGCAACTTATTATGTGACTTGTTAAGCACAATTTTACTCCTGAACTTATTTTGGCTTGCCATAACAAAGGGGTTGAATACTTATTGACTCAAGACATTTAAGTTTTTCGTTTTTAATTAATTTGTAAACATTTGTAAAAACATAATTCCACTTTGACATTATGGGGTGTTGTGTGTAGGCCAGTGACACATAATCTTAATTGCATTTATTTTAAATTCAGACTGTAACACAACAAAATGTGGAAAGAGAAAAGGGGTGTGAATACTTTCTGAAGGCACTGTTTTTGTCAAAATTGCTCAAGCTCATAACATTTTGTTGGGAATCATTGATGGACAGCAATATAAAAACTGTGTCTCTGAATTTCAAGCGTTGATTTTTCAGTGTAACATTTCTAGTGTTGAGTCAGAAGTTTAAAAAAACCCAGTGTTGGTGATAATAACCAAAGTTATTGTTTTAAAATGTAGAGAGTAAAACTGTCCCATCAAAACCACACTGATCAGTATCATATTTCCCAGCATGCTCTACAGCAGATTGTTTTTGTGTAGTGATGGGAAACCGAGGCTTTTTGAGGGCTTCAGAGCTTTCACCAAATTGTGCCGTAAAATGTTTCATTACTCAGGGCTTCATTATTGGTTCACAATGCGCATAAGTGATATCTGCTGGTCAGCAATAAATACAGTGACTTGGGAAAGCATTCACCCCCCTTGGCATTTGCCTTACAACCTGGAATTAAATTGATTTTTGGGGGGTTTGTATCATTTGATTTACCCAACATGCCTACCACTTTGAAGATGCAAAATATTTTTTATTTTGAAACAAAAAGAAATAAGACAAAAATACAGAAAACTTGAGCTTGCATAACTATTCACCCCCCCCAAAGTCAATACTTTGTAGAGCCACCTTTTGCAGCAATTACAGCTGCAAGTCTCTTGGGGTATGTCTCTATAAGCTTGGCACATCTAGCCACTGTGATTTTTGCCCAATCTTCAAGGCAAAACTGCTCCAGCTCCTTCAGGTTGGATGGGTTCCGCAGGTGTACAGCAATCTTTAAGTCATACCACAGATTCTCAATTGGATTGAGTTCTGGGCTTTGACAAGGCCATTCCAAGACATTTAAATGTTTCCCCTTAAACCACTCGAGTGTTGCTTTAGCAGTGTGCTTAGGGTCATTGTCCTGCTGGAAGGTAAACCTCTGTTCCAGTCTCAAATCTCTGGAAGACTGAAACAGCTTTTCCCTCAAGAATTTCCCTGTATTTAGCGCCATCCATCATTCCTTTAATTCTGACCAGTTTGGCGTAAACCCAACACCTCTCATCACTCCGAGAACACCATCCCCACAGTGAAGCATGGTAGTGACAGCATCATGCAGTGGGGATGTTGTTCTCGGAGTGATGAGAGGTGTTGCGTTTAGGTCAAATGTAGCATTTTCCTTGATGGCCAAAAAGCTCAATTGTAGTCTCATCTCACCAGAGTACCTTCTTCCATATGTTTGGGGAGTCTCCTTCATGCCTTTTGGAGAACACAAAACGTGTTTGCTTATTTTTTTCTTTAAGCAATGGCTTTTTTATGGCCACTTCTGTAAAGCCCAGCTCTGTGGAGTGTACAGCTTAAAGTGGTCCTATGGACAGATACTCCAATCTCCGCTGTGGAGCTTTGCAGCTCCTTCATGGTTATCTTTGGTCTCTTTGTTGCCTCTCTGATTAATGCCCTCCTTGCCTGGTCCGTGAGTTTTGGTGGGCGGCCTTCTCTTGGCAGGTTTGTTGTGGAGCCATATTCTTTCAATTTTTTAATAATGGATTTAATGGTGCACCGTGTGATGTTCAAAGTTTCTGATATTTTTTGTAACCCAACCCTGATCTGTACTTCTCCACAACTTTATCCCTGACCTGTTTGGAGAGCTCCTTGGTCTTCATGGTGCCGCTTGCTTGGTGGTAACACTTGCTTAGTGGTGTTGCAGATTCTGGGGCCTTTCAGAACAGGTGTATATATACTGAGATCATGTAACAGATGATGTGACACTTAGATTGCACACAGGTGGACTTTACTTAACTAATTCTGTGACTTCTGAAGGTAATTGGTTGCACCAGATCTTATTTAGGGGCTTCATAGAAAAGGGGGTGAATACATATGCACGCATCACTTTTCCGTTATTTAGTTTTTATAATTTTTGGAAACAAGTACTTTTTTTCATTTCACTTCATACACTTTTGTGTATGTCCATTACATGAAATCCAAATAAAATCAATTTAAATTACATTTTGTAATGCAACAAAATAGGAAAAACGCCAAGGGGGATGAATACTTTTGCAAGGCACTGTAGCAGCGTGTGATAATCAAGTAGACATTTATTTTCTCCCCTGTTTTCATCCAATCTCTGTGTGCAGCGGTAAGTCATTGGCTTTAGTAGCCTATAATCAGTTGGAATACCAACCAGGTTTGCATCTTACGTCATGCTTCCCTTTTTTGCCTTCAAGTTGAATATTTTTCAAAAACAGAATCTATGGCATTATGTAGGACGCTTAAGACAGAATCTTATACTATACCATATGAACACAAAAATAGAAACAACATGTAACATGTTGGTTCCATGTTTTTGCTGAGCTGAAATAAAAGATCCCAGATATTTTCCATACGCACAAAAGCTTATTTCTCTCAAATTCTGTGCACAAATTAGTTTACATCCCTGTCAGTGAGCATTTCTCCTTTGCCAAGATAAGCCATCAACATGACAGATGTGGCATATCAAGAAACTGATTTAACATCATGATCATGACACAGGTGCACCTTGTGATGGGGACAATAAAAGGTCACTCTAAAATGTGCAGTTTTGTCACACAACACAATGCCACACATGTTAAAAGTTTTGAGGGAGCATGCAGTTCGCATGCTGACTGCAGGAATGTCCACCAGAGCTGTTGCTGGAGAATTCAATGTTCATTTCTCTACCATACGCCGCCGTCAACGTCGTTTTAGAGAATTTGGCAGTGCGTCCAACCAGCCTCACAAGCGCAGACCACGTGTAACCACGCCAGCCCAGGACCTCCACATCCGGCTTCTTCACCTGTGGGATCGTCTGAGAGCAGCCACCCAGATAGCTGATGAAACTGAGGAGTATTTCTGTCTGTTATAAAGCCCTTTTGTGGGGAAAACTAATAAATTCATCAAATAAAACAAATATACTACCATCATAGGACTTTTATTAACTGTATTATTCTGTGTTGTTACAGCATTCAACCCACATAATGCATAGTGCATTTAATATCCCAAAAATTATCAAAATCTAAATCCATGATAATTTGTTAATTATCGAACTGAAACCGAACCGACCTCAAAAAGCACTAATTGCTCAGCACTAGTGTTTACACAGGCAGCCCAATTCTGACATGTTACCCAATTATTGGCAAAAGAGATCATTTGATTGGTCAAAAGGCCAATTAGTTGGACAATAATCTGCCACGCCCTGACTCAGGGGACGGTTATTTGTTGAGTCAGTGTGTGTATATTTCGTGTTGTGTTTATTTCTATGTTTAGTTTCTAGATCGTTTAGATCTATTTTGGCCAGGGTGGTTCCCAATCAGAGGCAGCTGTAGCTCGTTGTCTCTGATTGGGGACAATACTTAGGCAGCCTTTTGGCACCAGTCTGTGTGGGATCTTGTTCCGTGTGAGGTATGTTATTTTGTCTACCTTGGACTTCACGTTTCGTTTGTTGTTTTGTCGTGTGTTCAGTACGTAAATAAATATGAATACATATCACGCTGCGCCTTGGTCCTTCTCGTTAATGAACGATCGTGACATAATCAGAATTGGGCAGCCTGTGTAAAGCCCATGTGGCTTCCTCAACCCTCCCTAAAGAAGGTAATGAAATGTTGGTTATTTCCATAAAATCAGGGGTGTCAAACTCATTCCATTGAGAGCCTAGTGTCTGCTGTTAAAAAAAATTAAAGAATAAGACCTAGACAACCAGGTGAGGGGAGTTCCTTACTAATTTGTGACATTAATTCATCAATCATGTACAAGGGAGGACGAAAACCTGCAGACACTCAGCCCTCCGTGGAATGAGTTTGACACATGTAGATTAAATGATTAGAGTATACAGTGCGTCTGACTTTTTTATTATATAAGTAAACAAAGCCGTAGGACACTTTGAGCTAAGTGTAAGTGATAACAAATCAACAAGAAGCAGACCCCTAAACAATAAGAAATATAGTATTTCTTTAAGAAAACAAAACAGTTATGAAATGTGCAACTATAACATATTGATGAGATTTACTTGCCATGATGAGCGAGACATACAGTGGGGGAAAAAAGTATTTAGTCAGCCACCAATTGTGCAAGTTCTCCCACTTAAAGATGAGAGAGGCCTGTAATTTTCATCATAGGTACAGGTCAACTATGACAGACAAAATGAGAAAAAAAAATCCAGAAAATCACATTGTAGGATTTTTTATGAATTTATTTGCAAATTATGGTGGAAAATAAGTATTTGGTCAATAACAAAAGTTTCTCAATACTTTGTTATATACACTTTGTTGGCAATGACACAGGTCAAACGTTTTATGTAAGTCTTCACAAGGTTTTCACACACTGTTGCTGGTATTTTGGCCCATTCCTCCATGCAGATATCCTCTAGAGCAGTGATGTTTTGGGGCTGTTGCTGGGCAACACAGACTTTCAACTCCCTCCAAAGATTTTCTATGGGGTTGAGATCTGGAGACTGGCTAGGCCACTCCAGGACCTTGAAATGCTTCTTACGAAGCCACTCCTTCGTTGCCCGGGCGGTGTTTTTGGGATCATTGTCATGCTGAAAGACCCAGCCACGTTTCATCTTCAATGCCCTTGCTGATGGAAGGAGGTTTTCACTCAAAGTCTCACGATACATGGCCCCATTCATTCTTTCCTTTACACGGATCAGTCGTCCTGGTCCCTTTGCAGAAAAACAGCCCCAAAGCATGATGTTCCACCCCCATTCTTCACAGTAGGTATGGTGTTCTTTGGATGCAACTCAGAATTATTTGTCCTCCAAACACGATGAGTTGAGTTTTTACCAAAAAGTTATATTTTGGTTTCATCTGACCATATGACATTCTCCCAATCCTCTTCTGGATCATCCAAATGCACTCTAGCAAACTTCAGACAGGCCTGGACATGTACTGGCTTAAGCAGGGCGACACGTCTGGCACGGCAGGATTTGAGTCCCTGGCGGCGTAGTGTGTTACTGATGGTAGGCTTTGTTACTTTGGTCCCAGCTCTCTGCAGGTCATTCACTAGGTCCCCCCATGTGGTTCTGGGATTTTTGCTCACCATTCTTGTGATCATTTTGACCCCACGGGGTGAGATCTTGCGTGGAGCCCCAGATCGAGGGAGATTATCAGTGGTCTTGTATGTCTTCCATTTCTTAATAATTGCTCCCACAGTTGATTTCTTCAAACCAAGCTGCTTACCTATTGCAGATTCAGTCTTCCCAGCCTGGTGCAGGTCTACAATTTTGTTTCTGGTGTCTTTTGACAGATCTTTGGTCTTGGCCATAGTGGAGTTTGGAGTGTGACTGTTTGAGGTTGTGGAGAGGTGTCTTTTATACTGATAACAAGTTCAAACAGGTGCCATTAATACAGGTAACGAGTGGAGGACAGAGGAGCCTCTTAAAGAAGAAGTTACAGGTCTGTGAGAGCCAGAGATCTTGCTTGTTTGTAGGTGACCAAATACTTATTTTCCACCATAATTTACAAATAAATTCATAAAAAATCCTACAATGTGATTTTCTGGAAAAAAAAATCTCAATTTGTCCGTCATAGTTGACGTGTACCTATGATGAAAATTACAGGCCTCTCTCATCTTTTTAAGTGGGAGAACTTGCACAATTGGTGGCTGACTAAATACCTTTTTTCCCCCATTGTACTTAACGGTTTGCTGGTGTTACAATATGATGGTGGCATTGCATATATACAAAATAAAAAGCATACATGTTAATAGGGATGTGCATCTTTCCCTTTCAAGGCGATTCGATACCTATCTAGATACCATGGGCATGGCCTTATTTCTACTACATCATATTGGATGACTGTCATTCATATTCCATTCACCCAGCTCAATGTAACATCGATAGGTTTAGGCACTACAAAATACTCAAATGTTCCCTGTACCCATCATGAGGTTGCTACAACCTAGCCTATGAATGAAAGTTTACAGCGTAGGTGCACAGGTCGAGAGAATTTTGAGTAATCAAGGTGACAGACAGTGATAGACAGTGACACATTCAAGGTAGGGTGTAATCATTAGTCCAATAGCAAATGTGAGTTTCTATTGGACATATTCAGGGTATGTTTATCCACGTTTCGTTCCGTTTGCTTCCATTTAAGAAACGTCTTTCAACAGAATCGGCGTAATGAATACACCCTTGATCACACGCAAACACAGTTCACTTTCATTGCAGCCACATACAGTGCCTTGCAAAAGTATTCATACCCCTTGGCATTTTTTTGTTGCATTACAACCTGTAATTTACATTGATTTTTATTTGGATTTCATGTAATGGACATACACAAAATAGTCCAAATTGGTGAAGTGAAATGAAAACTGGTCAGAATTGAAGGAATGATGGATGGCGCTAAATACAGGGAAATTCCTGAGGGAAACCTGTTTCAGTCTTCCAGAGATTTGAGAGTGGGACGGAGGTTCACCTTCCAACAGGACAATGACCCTAAGCATACTGCTAAAGCAACACTTGAGTGGTTTAAGGGGAAACATTTAAATGTCTTGGAATGGCCTAGTCAAAGCCCAAACCTCAATCCAATTGAGAATCTGTGGTAAACTTAAATATTTCTGTACACCAGCGGAACCCATCCAACTTGAAGGAGCTGGAGCAGTTTTGCCATGACGAATGGGCAAAAATCCCAGTGGCTAGATGTGCCAAGCTTATAGAGACATACCCCAAGAGACTTGCAGCTGTAATTGCTGCAAAAGGTGGCTCTACAAAGAATTGACTTTGGGGGGGGGGGGTGAAAAAAATATTTTGCATCTTCAAAGTGGTAGGCATGTTGTGTAAATCAAATGATACAAACCCCCAAAAAATCCATTTTAATTCCAGGTTGTAAGGCAACAAAATAGGAAAAATGCCAGGGGAGGTGAATACTTTCGCAAGCCACTGTAAACACAGCATGATCACTTTGCTCGTTGTATACATAATTCCTTCACGCAACTATCTATGCACTCTCCTCTCACCTTTTCCCTTCGCTCGTCGACTTCAGTGCACAACACATCAGCTGTCTGTGACCAGGCAAAAAAACAACATTCCAAGCTAAACCTTCATATCATGACCGCTAACCGCTACACACAGCCTACATCGTCATAGTCAACGTAGCTACTAGAACTAACACGTTAGTAAACCTGCTACAATCGTGCAGTACAGTGTACAGTCAGAAAGCAGTTTATCAGTTACACCGGCGGATCCCAGTGGCAATAAATTAATAAAACCAAAAGCTTACCTTGACTTGGAAGAGTTCCAGTGTTGGATAGCCATAGCCAGCTATCTAACATATAATCCCTCTTTGTTTGAGCCAGGTGTTTGAGTAGGCTAAACTAGCTAGCTGCATTTGCTAGCTAAGTTATAGTGAAAGTTAAAAAGAATACAACCAAATATAGCTAGCTCTCTCTCTCTCTCTTGCTTCTCCTTAATTTTGGAAGAAATGCGTTTGTTCAAAACTGTTCAGCTATTGTCTTTCCATCTCTTTGAGTCTACTACTCACCACATTTTATGCACTGCAGTGCTAGCTAGCTGTAGCTTATGCTTTCAGTACTAGATTCATGCTCTTATATTTTGAGTGGGTGGACAACATGTCAGTTCATGCTGCAAGAGCTCTGATAGGTTGGAGGACGTCCTCTGGAAGTTGTCATAATTATTGTGTAAGTCTATGGAAGGGGTGAGAACCATGAGCCTCCTAGGTTTTGTATTGATGTCAATGTACCCAGAGGAGGACGGAAGCTAGCTGTCCTACGGCTACACCATGGTGCTTCCCTACAGCGTGCTGCTGAAGCTACTGTAGACCTTCATTGCAAAACAGTGTGTTCTAATCAATTATTTGGTGACATGTGAATATATTTAGTATAGGTTTACCAAAAAATAAAATAAAAAATAAAATGTTTTATTAAATTCACTGAGGAGGATGGTCGTTTCCTTCCTCCTCCAAGGAGTCTCCACTGCTAGATACACAGGCTCCAATACTGTACAGGAACGATACGTTTTAGGTTGAACCTAACCACACTGAGGATGAATACAGTTGAACACAAGCTTATAGAGACATACCCCAATAGACTTGCAGCTGTAATTGCTGCAAAAGGTGGCTCTACAAAGTATTGACTTTCGGGGGGGGGTTAATAATTATGCACGCTCATGTTCTGTTTTTTGGTCTTATTTCTTGTTTGTTTCACAATAAAAAATATTTTGCATCTTCAAGGTCGTAGCATGTTGTGTAAATCAAATGATACAAACCCCACAAAAATATAATTTAATTCCTGGTTGTAAGGAAACAAAATAGGAAAAATGCCAAGGGGGGTGAATACTTTCGCAAGCCAGTAGGGGCGGCACCAAACGGCGCTGAAGGTTTGATATGATTGGTTGGCAGGAAATCATTTTGGAACTGAAAGCATTGTGAAAACTTTATTATTGTGTGTAAGTTGAACCTCATGAGGATCTGCTGATGGGATGTAATTCAAAAACGGTGCCACTGTCTTGTAATATAATGCATTGAGAGTAAAGATCAACACCAGTTGGTGAATAGTATGGTACCAGCTCTTTCCTCTAATGGTAATTCAATACGGAAGAAGGGCACTTTGCTGCAACAAACATAGCACTAGATCAATATCAATTGAGATGCTTTCGGATAGTATGACAAAATTAAACAATTATGTAAAAAATGTGTCTACTCACCCACGTCCCACCACCAATCCTCAAACTTTTTTCCCCCATACAAAAAAATTCACTGCAGTATACAAGCCTTTTTTTTCTACTGTTTCACCGCAAGCTTGAGTTTTCTAACTACTGTGCCCCTAGCTCAAGTCACCATCACCCATCTCCACCACACACACACTCTATATGTGGACGAAAACAAGCAATCGCCCTTGGCCTTCAAAACTGGGGCAATGTAAAGGGACAAGCACAAGGGGAAAACATTCATCATCCCATTTATTTCTCTCCATCATCTCCCCTTCGTCTATTCTTCTGTGAACAGGGGACCTTTTTTATTCTTATCTTTGAGTTATGGATTTAACAGAGGGTGGAAGGTACTTAACACCCAGAAGCCATTTAACTATCCGAGCTTATTAATTATGCACTTTGTACATACTAAAATATCCTCTTATCCTGAAGAAAATGTACTAATTAAACTCTAAATATATCAGTGTTGTTATAAAGACTTTTAACTAGGGCAAGTGGTGAAAATAACATATTTGAAAGGAAGCCAAGTGCCTTTCCCCCCCTCCCCTTGCTCTCATTATCTTTCCATCTTTTAAAAGCACACACAGGCATTTTAAGAGTTTGATAATATTCATGCGCCGGCACAATGTGCTCAGCCTGTCAGCATTAATCAAAATTATTTCGCCCCCACTACCGTTGGAATCAGAGGACCTGCCATGATTGGTCATCTCGGGCAGTGGACAGGCTGGCCTTGTTTCCTATAGAACACCTCGTTATTAATAAAAGGTCAGCGAGTGATGGAGAGGACAGCTAGAGGAATAAAGGGGGAAATCGAGTTGCACTTTTTGACACTTGGAAGTGCATCCGCTGTGCCTTCTATGCTACCAATGTGTGTAGTGCCTAACTTGCTGCTCAGAAATGTCATGGAGAATCTGCATATTGGAGAAGATTTGTGTTGTGTGTGTATATGTACAAGGCGGCTTATAGTGGCATGGAAACCTAGCAACACGGGGGTAAGAAGTTGAAGACTTTGCTCCAACTGTAACGAAATGTATCAGTGTATGTGCAGTAGACATTTATTCCAGTAGTGGAGGAGTATTAATTGCCCTCAGGGTATGGTTGGCTCAGGAATTAGGTAATGTTGGGAGACATCATCGACAACAAAGCAATACCTGTGCTCTGCTGAGAAAACATAATGTAAACCATCAATGTACTACGATTCCAAAACACCATATTGCATACACCTATCCAGTCACCTTGAGGGTGGTAGGAAAGGATTGTATTTTGGGTTGGAATTTAGGCAAAATATTTGTCTTTGTCTGTTCCCTGTCATCTGTACTAGTCTGCTTCAAAGAATAGTTTACCCAAATTACACAAACTCTGAATCCCATCTACCATTAGCACCTCCTCCCTGGATATGCTGAAGATCTGAAAGGGGCACGTTAGTGTTCATTGAAATGTAATTGATCAATTAAACCTTCTGATGAGCCGATAGTACAACTGGATGGATTTGTTACTACAGCTTGCAAGCGTGGAGCACAATGCTTATTACTTATTATTAATTCAATTGGTGTTTAATCAATCAACCAAACATCAATTGCTGAGGAACACCTTGCCGATAAAAATGAAAGAGGTATATTTTTGGAATTGTTCCTTCTTTGCTTTTAAGTCAACACAAAACTGCGAAAGTATTCACCTCCCTTGGCATTTTTCCTGTTTTGTTGCCTTACAACCTGGAATTAAAATTAATTTTTTGGGGGGTTTGTATCATTTGATTTGCACAACATGCCCACCACTTTGAAGATGCAAAATATAAGACAAAACAACAGAAAACTTGAGCGTGCATGACTATCCCCCCCCCCCCCCAAAGTCAATACTTTGTAGAGCCACCTTTTGCAGCAATTACTGCTACAAGTCTCTTGGGGTATGTCTCCATAAGCTTGGCAAATCTAGCAATTGGGATTTTTGCCCATTCTTCAAGGCAAAACTGCTCTAGCTCCTTCAAGTTGGATGGGTTCTGCTGGGGTACAGCAATCTTTAAGTTATACCACAGATTCTCAATTGGATTGAGGTCTGGGTTTTGACTAGGCCATTCCAAGACATTTAAATGTTTCCCCTTAAACCACTTGAGTGTTGCTTTAGCAGTATGCTTAGGATCATTGTGCTGCTGGAAAATGAACCTCCGTCCCAGTCTCAAATCTCTGGAAGACTGAAACAGGTTTCCCTCAAGAATTTCCCTGTATTTAGCGCCATCCATCATTCCTTCAATTCTGACCAGTTTCCGAGTCCCTGCCGATGAAAAACATCCCCACAGCATGATGCTGCCACCACCACACCCATTTGGTGTTCTCGAGGTGATGAGAAGTGTTGGGTTTGTGCCAGACATAGCGTTTTCCTTGATGGCCAAAAATCTTAATTTTAGTCTCATCTGACCAGAGTACCTTCTTCCATATGTTTGGGGAGTCTCCTACATGCCTTTTGGCGAACACCAAACGGGTTTGCTTATTTTTTTCTTTAAGCAATGGCTTTTTTCTGGCCACTCTTCCGTAAAGCCCAGCTCTGTGGAGTGTACGGCTTAAAGTGGTCCTATGGATATATACTACAATCTCCGCTGTGGAGCTTTGCCGCTCCTTCAGGGTTATCTTTGGTCTCTTTGTTGCCTCTCTGATTAATGCCCTCCTTGTCTGGTCCGTGAGTTTTGGTGGGCGGCCCTCTCTTGGCAAGTTTGTTGTGGTGCCATATTCTTTCAATTTTTTTTACAATGGATTTAATGGTGCTCCGTGGGATGTTCAAAGTTTCTGATATTTTTTTATAACCCAACCCTGATCTGTACTTCTCCACAACTTTGTCCCTGACCTGTTTGGAGAGCTCCTTGGTCTTCATGGTGCCGCTTGCTTGGTGGTGCCCCTTGCTTAGTGGTGTTGCAGACTCTGGGGCCTTTCAGAACAGGTGTATATATACTGAGATCATGTGACACTTAGATTGCACACAGGTGGACATTATTTAACTAATTATGTGACTTCTGAAGGCAATTGGTTGCACCAGATCTTATTTAGGGTCATCATAGCAAAGGGGGTGAATACATATGCACACACCACTTTTACGTTATTTATTTTGAATACTTTTTTGAAACAAGTTTCACTTCACCAATTTGGACTATTTTGTGCATGTCCATTACATGAAATCCAAATAAAAATCCATTTAAATTACAGGTTGTAATGCAACAAAATAGGAAAAACGCCAAGGGGGATGAATACTTTTGCAAGGCACTGTAATCATAAACACAACATGAGTGTAATTACCACAATTCCTGTGTTTTTCATATATCATTCATTGACTTGATAACCTAGGACTTCATAACCTAGGACTACCAAGAACCTATGAATACTAAGATAAAATATGACAACTGAGATAACATAGGACTATTCAGATAAACTATGAGTGCTGAGATAACCTATGACTACAAAAATATTGTATGAGTACTAGGACAACCTACGACGACTAAGATAACCTTGGACTACTAAGATAACGTATGACTATTAGGTCTAAGCCCTTAGATTGCAATATCTACTAAGCTAACATATGGAATTGTTTTAAGTCATACAATTTATAATTTCGCCATTTGATTTAGAATTTTAGGACCCCTATAGGTATAAAAAAAGTATTTAATTTGACCGATGTTTGGTCATGTTATTATTAGTACATTTTACCCTCTAAGCACATTTTGCAATTTCTACAGCCCGGTACTGGGTTACCTTCAGACGACTCCCCTAAAGCTTCTGTGCGTCGTAGAGCAGAACAACCGACACCTTCGTCTTCGCAAGAGTCTCCCCTTTTGATATCGGTGAAACATTAGTTTTTTAGCTCCAACAGTCCGGTCTGGAAAGTCGGTTTTGTGGGAAGACCTCTTTGAAATGAGGACGTCCGCTACAGAGAGTTCAGACGACTGCCGTAAAGCTTGTTTACGTCGTAGAGCAGAACAACCGAAACTGTCGTGTTCGTAAGTTTCCCCTTTCGATATTGGTGATATATTAGTTTGTAGCTCACACAGTGTGGGTTTTACAGACATTTTTGTGACACGTTTCTTGTCCGTATCCTCTCATATGTAGAAAAAGGCCGCTTTCACAAGACCCATGTTATGGAATAGGCGCACTTTATATCGGTGGAAAGAGGGGATGGCGCTGCAGCCACTACAAGAAACGGTATGTCTCTAGCATAAACACACGTAGAGCTATTCAATATTCAAAATAACATCACTGCGTGAAACACGGGTGCATCAATCAACTCTAGGGTTTTTAAGAGAACATATGGCTACTATGGTAACCTAATACTATTAATATAACCTGGGACTACTAAGAAAACCTAGGACTATTAAAATAACCTATGACTACTAAGACAACATATGAAAATAACCTAGGACTACTAAGATAACTCAAGGTTAATTTTGTAACCCCGGTTTTCTGATATGAGTGAGATGTATCACATTGGGATCCACTCTGGGGATCACTACTCAGGGGAGAACCTATCAAAAACACACTTTAAGAAATGAAGAATCGATTGTGCTTGTGTAAAGCTCTCAATCTATCCAAATAAATGATCTGACCTTAAGCATTTGTATTTGTATTTATTAGGGCTCCCCAGCAGCTACTCTTCCTGGGGTCCAAACACGTTAACCTCTTCAGCCCGAGGTTCCCCATATCCGTGGTACTCCTCCCGCAATCGCAAACAATTATGTAGTACGGTTTTAAACATGTGTGAATACCTGAATGTTATACGCTACTGGAACGAGAAGCGTCTCAACTGTGAATCTAGCGAAACTGTTGTTGCCCAAATGAAATAATATTCCGACTCCAAGCAAATATATAAGCATATAACAAAACCAGTACTGTATTTTGAAACCATGCATGCCCGTATATTCGTAGACAGATAACCTATTTTTCTCAACCTATCTACACAAACAATACACCATTCGAAAGTTGCTACCTCACAGATTCCAACAGTGATAGCCGTGTTTCTCTAGGACCAACACTCACTAAATATTAATCAAAGAACGTCAATAACAAACTTCCATTTTTTTTATCAAAACAACAAACTGCGTCTTACCTTTGTTGTTTATGTTACCAAAAGTAGTGTCTGATCGAATAAAACCACTTGAAAAGATACTCTAGTGTCGATTTCAATGAGTTTCCATTGTTTTACATGGCCAACAATGTGTTTGAAGATGAAGTCAGTAATTTGTTTCAATCACAACAGGCACTATTTTGTTGCCATCTTCTGGATATATGATGCAATCACAGTGGCTTGCAATTGTGCTCATTTAATTCTACTGATCCAGAGCTTTTAATAGAGGGGTCACATGTCAAAATCGACCAACCGGTTGTTGAAACATCCAAGTGCGCACCTCATTGTATCATATTAGTTGACTTGCTGCATTACGCACGGTTACGCAGAGCGCACAACAGCACTTGAATTTCGGAGGTAAAACGCAAAGTTTTAAAAAATATGGCAGGCTCTAGTATCAAATATACAGTTTAAGAGGCGTTATTAATTGTAACAGATGAAGGTTGGACTCCATGTATCCCCAATGACTCTGAATCAAACGATGAGGACCTGCTTAGACCGGACGAACCAGACCCCAATGATGAGAACGAAGGTTATCGTGTCCAGGGCCCTACTCAAGCATCAGAAGAGTATGTAATCCCATTGTTATTTATTACTTCTAATACTACTATTACTAATTTATTGTATGAGTACAAAACATACATTCTAAAATATCTATTTGAGTAACTGAAGCTCAACGTAAGTTAGCGCTAGCTTAGCTTAGAGGCCCACACGCAAGTTTACTTACAATAGAATGCTATGTGTATTATTTCTTGTCACTGAATTATGACTTTCGTCAACATTCTCATAGTTCTAACTATTTATTTTATATATCTGACTGTTTTGAGTCCTCAGCCACAGCTTCCCCTTCCTCAGGCAGAGCCTCCTCTTCCTCAGCCTGGCCGCTTGTCTAGAAAATGCACGTCTGCTCCCCGCCCTTGGCCACAGTCTTCATCGGACACTGAGTCCCCTGTAAAGAGCCCTCAACCCAAAAGATAAGGGAAAGCTTTCTCAAAGTCAGCGCATCCAAGTCAGCGTGGTGGAGGTAGGCCTGCCACTCCAAGAGTCAGGGAGGAAGAAGAGGAAGAATAAGATAGGTGGCATAATAGAGAAGAGAATGATGAACGACCAGACCCAATACGGTTTATGCCCACCAGATTCCCAGGCCCCACAATCGACACAACTGCATCATGGTCTCCCCTTTCACTCTTTCAACTGTTTTTTAGCACTTCGGTTGTCCGCACAATAATGTGCAACACTAATGCAAATGCTGCCAAAAGACTGCAGTCCGGACTGAAATTCGCTTGAATACCACTAACGATGAGAGATTTTTACATTTTCCTGGCAATTCTGCAATATTCAGGGCTTGTCTACTGGAGGAAGGAATGGCCATATCATTTCCGCTTCCCTGGAGACACTATGACACGAGACCGCTTTGAAGCAATCATGTGGTCACTGCACTTGAGCAAACCAGAAGACGATGAAGCCAACAACACTAAAAAAGGCACTGCAGAATATGATAGCCTTTCAAGATCAAGCCCCTGTACACCGAGCTTACCAATGCCTGCAAATCACATTTCCAGCCATACCAAAACATCTCCATAGACGAAAGGATGGTGGCATCCAAGGCGAGAATAAGTATGCGGAAATATATTAAAGCAAAGCCCACTAAGTGGGGGTATAAATTATTTTTACTGGCTGACTCTCATACTGCTTATACGTGGAATGTTTTGTTAATGAAGGCAAGAGTGTGTTCACACCAGGCCAGGGTCTAAGCTACACTTCAGTTATGGACTTGATGCCATTCCCTCTACTTGGTGGGGGCTATACACTTTTTGTAGACAATTTCTATTCTAGCCCTGCCCTTTTTGAGGAACTACGTAGAAGAAACACTGGTGCCTGTGGGACGATTAGAACGAACAGGATTGGTTTCCCACAAACCAAAAGGAACAACCTGCCAAAAATGTGCAGTGGATACGCAAAGGAAATGTATTATTTGTAAAATGGATGGACACACGTGAGGTAACCATGTGCTCTACTGTACATTAAGCATTTAGTGGACAAACTGTCAAAAGGACAGTATAAGACTTTTATTTTTCATTTTGTTGATATTGCTGTTGTAAATAGTTTCCTACTTCACAAAGAACTCCATAAGAATAACCCCACTAAGCCGTACACATAAAATAAGTTAAGGGAAAAGCTACTCACAGAAATGGTGAGCTTTGCTAAACAGTTTGAACCACAAACCTCCACCAACATCCTGCATGCCAGAATACTATGGTGATGATGCCAGCAAAGACAGGAAGAACTGTAGGAGATGTCTGTATGTTGGCTTCCCCAAAGTGAAAACACCTGTGTACTGCAGAAAGAGCCATGTCCCTTTGCGCCTTACATCAAAGCATAACTGTTTAAAGGATTGGCACGACAGCAAGTTTTAGGGTAAAAAGGGTCTACATTTTGTGTGACAACCCACCCAAGGACACCATATCATTGTTTATAGTTTTGGGATGTGTGGACTTTTTGTTTTTAAATGTGTTGTTTATAGTTTCTAATAAATCTGCTCAGTTTGGAGTCAAACTTTCCCATTGTATGGTTTATTTTAATGGGAACACGTATAGAGGTCTGGGAGAACATTGGAAACAACATCAAAACAGTTGTATTTTGATGGAATGTACACATATAGTGATATGTTAGTGAAATTAAATGACTTTTGATGTCTGGTACCTGATAAAAGTTAAATGGCACTGATGGTGCCCAAATCTACCCAAATGTCTCCATTTGGTAATCCGCCTAAACATACTTCAACTAAAACCCCTAAAACTTTGGTTTACTTTACTTTATTGGCATCAAACTTCACATAAGTACTCATCAGATATTGGGCTATGGTCCCATATTGTTTAGGGGCTGCAGCTGCATAAGTCCAATAAAGCATTCCCTATAAAACCTGAAGTTACTTTCAGGCGGATTCAAAACCCCCCAATTTATGCTGTGTTCTAGCTTCATGTACTCTGACACAGTAATACCCACATTAATTATTTCACTTCAAGATACATCTCACATGTGTTACCTTTCTTTATTATGTTTATAGCCCTTGTCGGTTTGGAGATATACTCTATTCAATTTGGGCATGCATTTTCGAGGCAGGCACTTTAGCCAGGTGCCTAGTGATGAAGAGGTTAAGGCACATAACACACAAAAAAAAATACTTAAAACTTAAACAGTACATCATATAACATCATTACATCACTACATATCTATTCTGAACAAAAATATAAACGCAACATATAAAGAGTTGGTCCCATGTTTCATGTACTGAAATAAAAGATCCCCGAAATGTACCATATGCACAAAAAGCTTATTTCTCTCACATTTTGTGCAAAAATGTGTTTGCATCCCTGTTAGTGAGCATTTCTCCTTTGCCAAGATAATCCATCCATCTGACAGATGTGGCATATCAAGAAGCTGATTAAACAGCATGATCATTACACAGGTGCATCTTGTGCTGAGGACAATAAAAAGGCCACTCTAAAATGTGCAGTTTTGTCACACAAAACAATGCCACAGATGTCTCAAGTGTTTGCAATTGGCATGCTGACTGCAGGAATATCGACCAGAACTGTTGCTATAGAATTGAATGATAATTTCTTTCAGCCAATCATCAGTAATTTGTGTAAGTGCCGTACATGTTGAGTACTGTACATGTTGATAAAGGCAGGGTTAGGTACCAAGAACCTAGATAACCCCGGGGCAAACTGTAGGCACTAATGATACGTATTGCTCTTAAGCTTAGGGCAATAAGTAAAGCAGTTTCAAAAGGAAAGATGTTTCATCTCCACGATTTCCAGTGGCTCAAAAGGCTGCTGTAAACTAGCCTTCAGCACTATAGATATGTCCCAGGATGAGCTAAGGCTTGGAGACTAGACGTAAGTGACGCACACCCTTCATAAAATGACTTAACAGAGGCTGTTTCCCTACTGTTTTGTTGTCAAAGCCTATTTGGCAGACTGCGATAGTGGCATAATAGACCTTTACAGTGGAGAAAGCCTTCCCTCTGTCCGAAAGATCTTGCAAAAAGCATAGAACCTCAGATACAGAGCATTGGTAAGGAATTATCTGTCTCTAGTCACACCACGTCTCAAAGACGAGTTACTTGTTTCCATGCAGTGAGCGTGTAGAAAGGGCTCTGGCAAGAGTCCTGCACGGATGTGTTTTTTGGAGTCACAACCGCCCCACGCCGGCCACATCAATTCCAAGCCACACCCAATATCTGGCATTAGGCATTTTCTCCGCAACCCGACCCACATACATTTTTTTAATGATTGTTCTGACTCCAGAGTAGTAAGCCATTATTCCCCTCCCTGCAGTAATTAATTTGTCTGCATGTCTATTCAACATTTGGATAAAAGGAAACCATGCCATGAATTAAGAATGATAGCTTTCTATTTTTACAATGAGATGCGGCAGATTTTCTACTCAAATTGCTCTGAAAAAAGGGCCTTCTAATTAGCCTTCTTACCTAATAAATGCCTATAGCCGACGTAACAAAACAAGTCAGATACCCCTTGACTTTTTCCACATTTTGTTATGTAACAGCCTTATTCTAAAATGGATTAAATAGTGTTTATTCCTCATCAATCAACACACAATACCCCATAATGACAAGCAAAAATAGGTTTTGTGAAATGTTTGCAAAAATATATGTATATATAAACAAAAGGAAATATCACATTCACATAAGTATTCAGACCCTTTACTCAGTACTTTGTTGAAGCAATATTGGGGGAGTTTCGCCCATTATTCTCTGCAGATCCTCTCAAGCTCTGTCAGGTTGGATGGGGAGCGTCGTTGCACAGCTATTTTCAGGTCTCTCCGGAGTTGTTGGATCAGGTTCAAGTCTGGGCTCTGGCTGGGCCACTCAAGGACATTCAGAGACTTGTCCCGAAGCCACTCTTGCGTTGTATTGGCTGTGTGCTTAGGGTCATTGTCCTGTTGGAAGGTGAACCTTTGCCCCAGTCTGAGGTCCTGAGTGCTGTGGAGCAGGTTTTCATTGAGAATCTCTCTGCACTTCGCTCCATTCTGATTGGTGGACGTCTGCAGAGATGGTTGTCCTTCTGGAAGGTTCTCCCATCTCCACAGAGGAACTCTAGAGCTCTATCAGTGACCATCAGGTTCTTGATCACCTCCCTGACCAAGACCCTTCTCCCCCGATTACTCAGTTTGGCAGCCAGCTCTAGGAAGAGTCTTGGTGGTTCCAAACTTCTTCCATTTAAGAATGATGGAGGCCACTGTGTTCTTGGGAATGTCAATGCTGCATAAATGTTTTGGTACCCTTCCCCAGCTCTGTGCCTCCACACAATCCTGTCTCGTCGCTCTACGGACAATTCCTTCCACCTCATGGCTTGGTTCTTGCTCTGACATATACTGTCAACTGTGGGACCTTATATAGACAGGTCTGTGCCTTACCAAATCATGTCCAATCAATTGAATTTACCACAGGTCGACTCCAATCAAGTTGTAGAAACATCTCAGGGATGATCAATGGAAACAGGATGCACCTGAGCTCATAGCAAAGGGTCTGAATAAATATGTAAATAAGGTATTATTATTATTATTTTTTTATACATTTGCAAAATAATCTATAAATCAGTTTTTGCTTTATCATTATGGGGTATTGTGTGTAGATTGATGAGGAAAAAAATAATATTTAATCAATTTTAGAATAAGGCTGTAATGTAACAACATGTGGAAAAGTCAAGGGGTCTGAATACTTTCAGAATGCACTGTAATATAAATACTAATACTAATGACACAGAGTACAATACCATACATTTGACTGTATTATACTGTAAAAAAGTAAATGCTACCATAATTGGAATGAATAAATGGATGAATAAATTGATGAATGTATGTATGAAATTAATTGAGGGCTTTGTATTTCACAGTATTGGTGCAAGCAGGTTTGCTGCTAGGTAGTGTCTACACATTACATCATCTTAATGAATATTTTGTGTTTTACTGTATATCACTTGTACTTCTAGAGGCCTTAACAAAGTCTTCCAAACTGGAAGCGACTACAGAGCAAAACAGACCGAAAGGACATGGCAAAATGCTAAACCATTTAAAGTTTAAGGTCATTTTAATAGTTTTTTCCCAAATTCTTTACACGTTGAAATACATTTCAATCAGGTGAAAAGATAATCAATAATTTCAATGAATCAACAGTTCAAATAATAAACAATTATATCAATAAGTAATTAAAGCAAGGGAAAAAAAGTTATGTCAAAAACCTATCTGTCAAAAAAACAATCAATAAAAAAAGGAGATTGTTTCAATGTTTGTTTTTCTATTTGTTTGTTTGTTCCACAGTGTCTATTGGGAAGAGAATCTTGCCTGTTTGATTTTGTAGTTTTTGCTTGTGTGATTAGTCTGGAGGAGTTGTTGATGGTCTGTCTGTGTCCTTGTGTTGGGGGAGGGGGAGGGGCAAGGGGTGGGGTCTGGGCTGACAGTGGCTGGATGGGGGTGGCAGTTGTGGTGGCCGCTGCTGTTTCCAGGGTTTGGCAAAGGGGGTTGGTGCTGGGGCTGGGACTGGAAACCTTGGTTTGTAGCTGAGTCTAGTGCTGGGACTGGAGAGCGGGAACCAGGAGCCAGGAAACGGGAACTGGGGCTGGTGCAGATTCTGGGTCTGTAGAGGGGAGGAAGGACAACCTGAGGAGAAAGCAGACGCGCAAGGCAGCCCTAGACCTGGAGGTCAATGGTGGCACTCCCGTGGTCTGCTCGCTTCGGGTAAAGGTTAGATGTTGGGTCCCTCCTCCACACCTCCTCTGGTGCTGGTTCTAGGACTGGGTCTGGTGCTGGAACTGGGACTGGTGTTGGATCTGCAGAGGGGAGGAAGGGTAACCTGAGGAGTGAGCAGACACAGCTGGAGACCCAAGAACCAGAGATCAGTAATGGCACGCCCCTGTGGCCTGTTCGCTCTGGGCGTAGGTCTACTTATTTGGTCCCTCCTCCAGGCATCATCCTGTGTTATGTTGTTTGGAATGAAGCTTGGGCTGGGTCTGGTGCTTGGACTGGTGTTGGATCTGCAGAGGGGAGGAAGGACAATCTGAGGAGTGAGCAGACACACTTGGAAGCCTAGGACCTGGAGGTCAGTGATGATACTTCCCTGTGGCCGCTATCATTTCTTAATGAGCATTGATGAAAAACAAGGCCAAATCAGGAAGTGCAGCCGCCCTTTAAAGAGTAGTGCTCGTCGCAAGGAAGAGAGGCGAGAATGACCAGAGGAAGGATGAATGGCGCCTTATAAAGAGGGAGGAGCTCACCTGATTCACCACTTGACCTATCTGTCTGCGTCAAACGCTGTGTGATAGGTTCTTTCTTAAGTAGTCATCCCCGGAGTTGATCCCAATGTGATTCATCGAAACATGTATTTGAAAAAGAACCTACTGTATATGACTACTAAGATAAACCTACGCCTACCTAAAATAACCTACGAGTAGAACAAATACCGTTGACTACTCCCCCACTTTCAGAGGGAAAATTGGTATTTGAAGATAAGGAAATATGAACTGGAGTCAGAATAATCATGTATTCTTAGGAGTTGGAACTTCCTCATGGTTGACAATGACAGATCCTTCCAATTAGCAGTTTTTTCCCCTCCTATACTTTGAATCCTGAGGCTATTGTTTCAAGTTCCCTCAGTCTTAGGAAGTAGGCTAGAAGCCCTTATGGATTTTGTCTTTAAGTACAGCTGTGCATCCCCGCGCACAGGTAGCGGAGGGTGGGTTAAGTTGAGCCAAAGGGTTAGTTGAGCCACCCCTTGTTTATAGGAAACCATACACACAATTAATCATGAGACCAAATATTTTGAAAGAGTATGTGAAGGAAGAAACCACATTGAAAAAGATAGGTCTAAAAAACATAACATTATGACTATAACTACTTTTCCCTGAAGGAGGGAAGTGAGGTATAGCAAAACTATGGGAAGTCGCATTCTCGAAACTTCGATAGAAGAACAAAATTCACGCCTGACAAGGCCAATGAAAGCCGCGCCTCACTGGAAGCCCCGCCTTCCACTGGTGATAACCCTGAGGCCAGGATTCATTCCTTCAATTAAGAATCACTCTTTACCGAGCCCAGAACCGGGCGGTGCGGGGCCAAACAGGTGTTGTACCTCATTTCCCTCCTTCAGGGAACAGTAGTTATAGTTATAATGTTACGTTTCCTTTCAGTCAGTACCCTCAGTACAACAAAACTATGGTAAAATGTAATCCCACGCCAAGCTGCCCCCAACCATCAAACCATTAAATTAAACCTAGACTCCTGGTCGAGTGGAAGCGGACACCGCTAAGTAACCCTTGCTCCGTGCTGCTATATGCCAGGGAGATAGCCTCCACAATCCAGTGGGAGAGACATCTGCTTAGAGAGCGCCCTGCCGCGAGCTGGATTAGCAAAACAGACAAAAAGCTGGTCAATGTACGTGCGTAAAGCTCATACTGTACACAGGGCTAGTAAAAAGGGAAATAGTTCCAAAGCTAAAGACATGTAGGACATAACCATGACTTTCGAGGCGAAGGCCGCATTCGGACGCAACGTCGCCTCAGAGTCACCAGGGGTGAACTGAGTATAGGAAGGGTGTACGGATAACGTGTAGAGGTCCCCAACACGTTTAGCTGAGGCCAAAGTCATCAGCAGGTAGGTCTTGTTGAGAGGATCTTCAGATCCACCGAATACAGAGGGTCAAAGGGGGCCACACACAGGGCCTCCAAAACCAGGGCCAAATCCAATGTGGGCACAATAGGTTTAGAGACCGTCTGAGACTGCGCACATCTTTCAGGAACCGCACAACTAGGGGGTGGGCCCCCGGTGTGACTCTTTCAATTCCCACCTGACATGCCAAAATAGCGGGCAAATACACTTTTAAAGTGCTCATAAAGCTTCTGTAGGAACATTAGGATGTCCCTCACAGAGCACTCAAAGGAACAAGTCCTTTATCTTGGCACAAGAGCTCAAAAGCCTGCCACTTATACAGATACAACCCTCTTATGGAGGGTGCCCTTGCAGACTGAATAGTAACAATAACGTTTGGAGGTAAACCTCTAGCCATCAGATTGGCCCTCTCAGGGACAAGGCCCATAGGAACCAAATCTCCGGTTTCGAGTGCCAAACCCGCTCGTGTGCCTGTGACAACAGGCGTGAAAAGGCGTGAGGCGAGAGGGACAGACCGAGCAGGAGGACCAAAAACTCATAGGCTATCGCCTCGTAATGGAACCTCCGGCATTTCCTGTGGGTACATGGGAACGTGAAAGTACGTGTCTTTCAGGTCAATGATGATGAATCAATCGCCGGGACGCACAGAACGTAACAGCCTCTGGTTTGTGAGCATTCTGAATGTGCAAACTCTGAGATGCTTGTTTAGGGAACGCAGGTCTAGAATGGGACGTAGGCCTCCCGTCCCTTTTCGGAACCAGACAATACCGACTCTACCAGCCGTCCTGGATTTCCGAGACAGGAACCACTCTGCTTCGGTAGTAGGGAGGATATTTCCTCCCTTTACTTTTGCCTGAAGCCCGGTCCACTCTGGGCTCGGGGGCTTCGGCCAACAATGACGCACACCGATAGGCCGTGCCACTTGGGGGTACTGCTGTCACAACGATGATTGGGGAACCGATGCCACCTCCCCCCATCTCCGGGAAAGGTGCGTGGGGGCTGTCTCCTACCCTGCGCCACGCAGACTGCCGCTGCCACTAGTGCTGGGCCGAAGGACCTTCGAGTGAGAAAAGCGTGCAGCGCCTCTTCCGTCTTACATTTTACATTTTAGTCATTTTAGCAGACGCTCTTATCCAGAGCGACTTACAGTTAGTGAGTGCATACATTATAATTTTTTTGATATTTTTTGTTTTGTTATTATTATTTTTTATACTGGCCCCCCGTGGGAATTGAACCCACAACCCTGGCGTTGCTAACGCCATGCTCTACCAACTGAGCTACATCCCTGCCAGCCATTCCCTCCCCTACCCTGGACGACGCTGGGCCATGGGTCTCCCGGTCACGGCCGGCTACGACATAGCCTGGATTAGAACCAGGATCTCTAGTGGCACAGCTAGCACTGCGATGCAGTGCCTTAGACCACTGCGCCACTCTAAGGCACTGCCTCAAACCGGGCCTGCATGGCCTCCAAGGCCGACCCGAACAACCCCGCAGGATAAATCGGCTCATCAAGGTAAATCTGTCTGTCCCTCTCTGGCACCTGCGAGAGCGTCAGCCAAAGATGAGGCTGTGCCACCACAGTAGCTTCCATGCTTTTACCAAGTGCCAGAGCGTTGCACCAGGACATGCGCAGAATAAAATCGGCCATAACTTGAATCTCATCCAAGATGTCTGAGTGGGGCTCTCCGGTGGTCAAATCCGCTCCCAACTCCACCAGCAGCTCAGCCTGGTAGACCTGCAGCATAGTGATGGATGACAGCGATCGGGCAGCCAGCTCCTTCACACGATACACCTTATAGAGTTGGGAAGCCAAAACTCGACAACGCTTGTTAGGGAGCATAGGATTAGCGTTAGTCCTTCTCATCAACCACGAAACACCCGGAGTCCGTTAGAGACGCCATGTCGTTATCCATACCTGGGACCTGTGCATCACCGTGGAAGACCGAATCAGCTAGCTCACTATCGATCTGCTGGGAGGCTAGTGTGAAGGAAAAATTTACCTTAGTTGTAGATTGTAGAATAATAGTGATGCTTGATCCATGCCTCCCACTGCAAGAGAGTCCCAGAGCCGGAGGAACCCGAGACGACTGTTGCTGGAAAGCGGTAAAGGCACTGCAGTAATTCTGGGCCTGGTATTATGCCTGGCCCTGTTTATATTACTAGTGTCCAGCTCACCTGCATCAAGATGGACATTATGGGATAAATACCTTTTTGTCCCTTTCTTTAAAATATGCCAAAGCGGTAAATCCGTCGTCCGGTTGGGCATGCACACACACTCATTTCACCACAAAAGGGGGAATCCCTTTTGGTGTTGTACCATTTGTTTAGGTAGATTATATGGATATGCGTGACTGGATGAGTGAATGGTGAAAACAGACAAAAAGGTGGAAAGATTGACCTATATTTGGACTTGGTCTGTGCATATGCTGAGGTAATCTTAAAAAATGACACGTTAGAGAATACAACTATGACAACTAACAATAGTTATTTCCCAGTTTTCAATAGCTCCCGTTAACCCCCTACGTTAATAATTACCAACCCCCCTATAGGAGCTTTGTGCATGTTAAGGGAGAGATGGTGTGATTATTTTATGGGACACAGCATGTGTAAGTTAATCATTAACATGACAGAGCCATATTCCTTTTATAGTATAACTTTACACAATGTATTGGTGCAAAATCTGTGGGAGCAAGGCTTACCCACGGTTACCACAACAATGGACAGGATCTTGTTATATTGGGTGTGTAACTCCCCACATGAGATGGTTAAAAACTTCCCCATTTGCTCCTAGAAGCAAGAGAGCTATTACTGAGGCTGAGAGGTTCTTTGCAATTGCATTTCCAGGGTATGGGGTGGCGAAATTGGCCAGAGAATCCATAAATATGGCAGCCTCCCTAGAAGAACTGGTTTATGAAACTGCGGAAGGCCTTACCAGTCTCAACTCTGAAATGGTAGCTATCAGAACTGTGGCTATGCAGAATTGTGCCGCTCTGGACTACCTTTTGGCTGCCCAGGGAAGTACGTGTGCTGTCAATGAACTGAGTGCTGCACATACATACCTGATGAATCAGAACATGTTGACACTTTGGCTGATCTGATCAGTAAGGAAGGTGCAAAGTACCACGATTATAACCCTGTTAACATGGGAACCCTGACTTGGTTGTCAGACATGTTTGGGTCTTGTGGAGCGACTATTGTACAATGTTTTCTATGCCTTCATGTTGTTAGTTTCTATTGTTGTAATAATATGATGCATTAAGTGTCTGTGTAGTGTCTGTACTAAGCAGTTAACTACCAAAATAGTGATGTCACGAACTGTCCCACTGTCGGCTGAAGATGACTGTCTAATAGGAGATGACTCTGCATATTGTCATAGAAATTATCCTGACCTATATGATTCTGACAATGATGATGTGTATGTTAAAGCATTAGCTTTAATGCCTTACTCCTCCACTCCTAACCATGACCTACCAGAAGGGAGATTTCCCTGTCTGTTCCAATGTTCCTATAGAGGACGGGGGGGTTGTATGTCACTTGGATACATATATGTATGTTTTATATAATAGATAAGCTTGCCAAGAACACTCAGCAGAAAATAGAATTCTGATCCAAACCAGATGTTCCTTGCCTATATAAGTTAAAATGTATTAGTATCTAAGAAGAGTCCAATACTGGCTGCATCCAGAAAAGGTCTCCCCTGAGCAGGTCACTATTGAATAAATCCTGGGTGAATGCTTAAAGGTTTTCTCGACTACAAGAGCTGATTTTTCTACAACACTAGTTCCATCTCCTCTGACCAAGCCCCAAATCCGTCCCCATTTCCTGCAACTCAGCCTCAGCCGAGGTACTGGCCTCCAGGAGAGAAAGGTCGCCATCGGTAACCCTGAGCTTTCTCAAGAATGCTACACATCTATCAAAGGAGTTTGCACACAGCGCTGGCAATGTGCATACGGACTGGTTCAAGCGAGGGCCGCCTGACCGTGCTCCAAACTGAGTCAAACAACACAGGAATCGTGAGTATCTTAGGGAGAAATAGTATAACCGCATTACTGGGGGAATGGTCGCGAACCCAAACCTGACCTAGCCATTTTTAGCCATCTTACTCATTGCTCAAGGAAATTGAAGAATAACTAGTTGTTCGTGATTAGGAAACTATGAGAACAAATACAAACTCCAGCACACAACGTCCAGGGGGTGAGCACGCTCTACCATCTCATGTTCCAAAAATGTTTGTTTTTAGTAGCGTGAATCGTTCCTGCTCACATAGAGGTGAAAAGTGGAAGAATGAAAGGATTTAATCCAGGCCTAAGGGTTATCACCTGTGGAAGGCGGGCCTTCCAGCGAGGCATAGCTAAAATTTCAAGAACAAAAATGTCAGTGAAATCACAATAGTGCAACTCCCCATAGTTGTGTTGTACTGAGAGAACTGACTGAAAGGGAACAGATTTTCACAAATGAATTTATGGTGTTATAGGTTTCATGATGTTTGTATCTACCAAAGTAGATTGTTTTAAGATTGTTTTATACATCAGTTGGGGTCGCTATAAGCTACAATATGAGGTCCTAAACCTAGCACGAAAGTGCATCCTTGTAGCTGTGTTGTCAGAGCTGGCGTAGGTGTGGTGTGGGAATCAGATGCAGGATGCAGAAGTAGTCCAAAATACTTTAATAGAGTCCACAGAATGAACGGCTATAAACAGAGCCGGAGGCACAAGAAAAATAACGCACTCAGCGTAATAAACAAAAACGCACAATAGTGCGGACTCTCTACAGAAAAATGAGTACAAACTTGATATGGAAACACCTGCTGACAAAGAACAACTACACACAACCACAAGGCAGAAACAACAAGAACTTAAAGGACACATAATCAAGACAAAATGAGAAACAGGTGTACCAAAACAGACCAAACGAACACAGAAACAACGAATGGTGGCAGCTAGTACTCCGGGGACGACGACCGCCGAAGCCTGCCCGAACAAGGAGAAGGAGCAGCCTCGGCAGAAACCGTGACAGTACCCCCCCCCTTGACGTGTGGCTCCAGCCGTGCGCCGACCCCGGCCTCGGGGACGACCAGGAGGACGCGGAGCAGGGCGCGTGGGAAGACCACGATGGAACTCAGTCAGAAGAGACGGGTCTAAGATATCTCTCCTAGGCACCCAGCACCGCTCCTCCGGACCGTACCCCTCCCACTCCACGAGATGTTGGAGACCCCCCATCCGTCGTCTCGAATCCAGGATGGACCGAACTGTGTACGCCGGAGCCCCCTCGATGTCCAGCGGGGGCGGAGGAGTCTCTGCTATCTCACAGTCCTGGAGTGGACCAGCTACCACCGGCCTGAGGAGAGACACATGGAACGAGGGGTTAATATTCTTATAATCAATAGGAAGTTGTAATCTGTAACACACCTCGTTCAACCTCCTCAGGACTTTAAAAGGCCCCACAAACCGCCGACCCAGCTTCCGGCAGGGCAGGCGAAGGGGCAGGTTTCTGGTCGAGAGCCAGACTCGATCTCCCGGTGCGTACACCGGTCCCTCACTGCGGTGGAGATCGGTGCTCGCCTTGTGTCGACGGATGGCCCGCTGCAGATGTACGTGAGCAGCGATCCATGTCTCCTCCGAGCGCCGCACCCACTCATCCACCGCAGGAGCCTCGATCTGGCTCTGATGCCAAGGTGGCAGAGCCGGCTGGTACCCTAGTACACATTGGAAAGGTGGAGTCTGGTGGAGGAGTGGCGAAGGGAGTTCTGGGCCATCTCGGCCCAGGGAACATACCTCGCCCACTCCTCCGGCCGGCCCTGGCAATACGACCTCAGAAACCTACCCACATCCTGGTTTACCCGTTCAACCTGCCCATTGCTCTCCGGGTGGTACCCCGAGGTAAGGCTCACCGAGACCCCCAAGCGCTCCATGAACGCTCTCCAGACTCGAGAGGTAAACTGGGGGCCTCGATCAGACACTATATCCTCGGGTACCCCTGTAGCCGGAAGACGTGAGTAAATAGTGCCTCAGCGGTCTGTAGGGCAGTGGGGAGACCCGGCATGGGAAGGAGACGACAGGCCTTCGAGAACCGATCCACAACGACCAGGATGGTGGTATTTCCCTGGGAGGGGGGGAAGGTCAGTAACGAAATCCACCGAGAGGTGAGACCAGGGTCGTTGTGGAACGGGCAGGGGTTGTAGCTTACCCCGGGGCAGGTGTCTGGGTGCCTTACACTGGGCACACACCGAGCAGGAGGAAACATAAACCCTCACATCCCTGGCTAACGTTGGCCACCAGTACTTAGTGCTAAGGCAGTGCACCGTCCGGCCAATCCCTGGATGTCCAGAGGAGGGTGACGTGTGAGCCCAATATATAAGTCGATCCCGAACCTCGAGCGGAACGTACTTCCGACCCACAGGACACTGTGGAGGGCTAGGATCGGTACACAACGCCCGCTCGATTTCGGAATCGACCTCCCACACCACCGGTGCCACCAGGCAAGACGGCGGGAGTATGGGCGTGGGCTCAACGGACCTCTCCTCCGTGTCATACCGCCGGGACAGGGCATCTGCCTTACCGTTCTGGGACCCAGGGATGTACGTGATCTTAAAAACGAACCGGGCCAGAAACATGTTCCACCTAGCCTGGCGAGGGTTCAGTCTCCTAGCTGCCCGGATGTACTCCAGGTTTCGGTGGTCAGTCAAAATGAGGAAAGGGTGTTGAGCCCCCTCAAGCCAATGCCTCCACACCTTTAGGGCCTGGACCACGGCTAGCAACTCCCTGTCCCCCACGTCATAATTTCGCTCCGCCGGACTGAGCTTTTTAGAGTAAAAGGCACAGGGGCGGAGTTTCAGGGGCGTGCCAGACCGTTGCGAGAGCACGGCCCCTATACCGGCCTCAGACGCGTCTACCTCGACCTGGAATGGTAGCACGGGATCCGGATGTGCCAGCACCGGTGCCGAGGTAAACAGGTCCTTCAGTCTCCCAAAAGCCCTATCAGCCTCAGCAGACCACTGCAAGCGCACCGGACCTCCCTTTAGAAGAGACGTTATGGGAGCTGCCACCTGTCCAAAACCCCGGATAAACCTCCTGTAGTAATTCGCAAAGCCCAAGAACCGCTGCACCTCTTTAACAGTGGTTGGAGTTTGCCAATTACGCACGGCCGACACACGGTCAACCTCCATCTTAACCCCTGACGCAGACAACTGATAACCCAAAAAGGAGACAGACTCCTGGAAAAACAGACATTTCTCTGCCTTGACATATAGGTCATGCTCCAACAATCTCCTCAACACTCGGCGCACCAGGGCTACATGCTCGGCTCGGGTAGAAGAATACACCCGAATGTCGTCAATGTACACGACCACTCCTTGCCCCTGCATATCCCGGAAGATCTCATCTACGAAGGATTGGAAGACTGAAGGAGCATTCATTAACCCGTATGGCATGACGAGATACTCGTAATGACCCGAGGTGGTACTAAATGCTGTCTTCCATTCGTCTCCCCTCCCTAATACGCACCAAGTTGTATGCGCTCCTGAGGTCCAATTTTGTGAAGAACCGCGCCCCGTGTAAAGACTCCGTTATAGTCGCAATCAGAGGGAGTGGATAACTGTATTTCACAGTAATCTGATTGAGACTGCGGTAATCAATACACGGGCGCAAACCTCCATCCTTTTCTTCACAAAAAAGAAACTCGAGGACGCAGGGGAAGTGGAGGGCCGTATGTATCCCTGTCTCAGAGACTCGGCTATGTAAGTCTCCATAGCTCTCTTCTCCTCTTGAGACAAAGGATACACATGGCTCCGCGGAAGCGCAGCTCCTACCTGGAGGTCTATCGCACAATCCCCCTGTCTATGTGGTGGCAATTGCGTCGCCTTCGCCTTACTAAACACAAGTGCTAAATCCTCATCCTCGGGGGGAATGTGCAATGCGGGCACTTGGTTTGGACTCTCCACCGAGGTCGCCCCTACGGAAACGCCCAGACATCGCCCTACACACTGTGCAGACCACTCCTTAAGAGCCCTCTGTTGCCACGAAATAGAGGGATTATGGGTAATCAACCAGGGAAGCCCCAGCACCACCGGATATGCAGGAGAGTCAATAAGATATAGCTGTATAGTCTCCTCATGACCCTCCTGCGTCCCCATCCTAAGTGGAGCTGTGACCTCCCTAATCAACCCCGATCCCAACGGACGGCTATCTAGAGCATGTACAGGGAAAGGATTGTTGACAGGAAGGAGGGGAATCCCTAACTCTGCACAAAATGTCCGATCTATAAAATTCCCAGCTGCTCCTGAATCTACTAGCGCCTTATGCTGGGAACGAGGTGCAACCTGTGGGAAGCAAACAGGTATGGTTAGGTGCACAACAGAGAGCTCTGGGTAAGTGGGGCGCCTACTCACCTGGAAGGACTCCCCAGTGCGTGGCCTGCCGTCTCTTCCCCTAGGAGACCCCTCCCAGCACCTGGCCGCAGTGTGTCCTCCACGGCCACAGTTGGTACAGGGGTTGGTCCCCCTGGGACTCCTTCTCCTCCCCTCTCTAGCGCCAGCACCCCCGAGCTCCATAGGACTAGGCTCGGAGGTGCTGGAGGGTGGAATGGACGACCCCCACTCAGGACGTCCGCGGGTGGCCAGCAGGGTGTCTAGGCGAATGGCCATATCCACCAACTGGTCAAACGTGAGGGTGGTGTCCCTGCAGGCCAACTCACGACGGACGTCCTCCCGTAGGCTGCAGCGGAAGTCTATGAGGGCCCGCTCATTCCACCCTGCGTCTGCCGCTAGAGTCCGGAACTCCAGTGCGAACTCCTGGGCGCTCCTCTTCCCCTGTCGGAGGTAGAATAGACGTTCTCCCGCCGCCTTCCCCTCAGGTGGATGGTCGAATACAGTCCTGAAGCGACGGGAGAACTCCGCATAGGTGATCGTCGCGGGGTCTATTCTCCTCCATTCGGCGTTGGCCCACTCCAACGCCTTGCCGGTGAGACAGGAGATGAGGGCAGAAATGCTCTCGTGTCCCGAGGGTACCGGGTGTACGGTGGCGAGGTAGAGTTCAACTTGTAGGAGGAAACCTTGACACCCGGCAGCGGTACCATCATACGCCCTCGGGAGCGAGAGCCGAATCCCACTGAGCGTGGACAAAGGGACTGACCGGTGCTGGTGGTAATGTGGGAGGAGGCGTGGGTGCCCAACTGGTCTCCAGGCGATGCAGGGTATTCATTACTCCCTGAAGAGCGTTGGTGATTTGAGCTATCCTGTCCTCCTGTCCGTGGACGCGCTCCTCCCATGACTCGGTCGCTGCTGCTGCTCCTGCTGATTCCATGAGTGGTGTGTAGTTCTGTCAGAGCTGGCGTAGGTGTGGTGTGGGAATCAGATGCAGGATGCAGAAGTAGTCCAAAATACTTTAATAGAGTCCACAGAATGAACGGCTATAAACAGAGCTGGAGGCACAAGAAAAATAACGCACTCAGCGTAATAAACAAAAACGCACAATAGTGCGGACTCTCTACAGAAAAATGAGTACAAACTTGATATGGAAACACCTGCTGACAAAGAACAACTACACACAACCACAAGGCAGAAACAACGAGAACTTAAAGGACACATAATCAAGACAAAATGAGAAACAGGTGTACCAAAACAGACCAAACCAAACGAACACAGAAACAACGAACGGTGGCAGCTAGTACTCCGGGGACGACGACCGCCGAAGCCTGCCCGAACAAGGAGAAGGAGCAGCCTCGGCAGAAACCGTGACATGTGTGGGCTAATATTGTTTTAAAAAATGTATTGGGGTAATTTGAGCCAATGGCCACCATTCCCATACAGATGATGATTACATTTTGTCCGTTTTATGCATAACATGCATAGTATTTCTGCAATGTGTCATGCATATGAAATCAACATAGTGAATGTTTTATTGTTACAGAGAAGACATTATCATGCCCTGTGTATACAAACGTAAAACAAACAGGGGTCTAGCCCCACTTGAGGTTCTTGAAAGAGAAGCCAAGGAAGTATGAGAAAGGAAGAAGTCCATTCGAGCACCAGCAAGGGATGACACAATTGACTGAATGACACTGAAAAAATACAATATACCACACCCCATTCCATGAATTAACCTACCAGTACCATCACTTACTGTCACTTACCCCAAAGTGGCTCAACTTACCCTGTCCATTTGATCAATTTACCCCCAAAAATACCACTTTTTTTTTTAAAAGCTATGTTTTCAAAACGTATGTTTACATGCATTCTGATTATTTCCAGTGATACACAACATCCTGAAATATATTAGATTTCTTTGTTAGAAAGAATATTATATTTCCCTTGACGTAGTGATGCTGAATGTAAGAAATGGCTCAACTAACCCCACTTTCCCCTACTAAACCGAGGTAGCTACATGCCACTGAGGACTTTTAAACCAAGATTGCCTGGATTGGCTGGTTACGATTCTGGTCACTTTCGCAGGCAAAACTACAGCCTCCTTGGGAACTGGGAGATGTCTCAGTGACCGCGCAGTTACTAAAAAGTTTGGGAGGTCAAGTTTATTTACGTGGGCATATATAATGCATGCCTTGTATCATTTACTTAAGGGAGTCCACACAGACTTCTCCATCCGTTTCTGCCCCAGTCTGGAGGTCAGTGCTCTCTCGGTACCAGCATCCATTTCTATATCTCTGAATCAACATGAACTGGGGAAATGGGATACTTCCGAAAGTCTATTCTACTGGGTTGGAAGTGTATATTTATTTACCTTCTGGCTTTCACTCTCAAATTGAGGGTTATAGTTTGTGCAATCCTTTGTGAGTTTTAATTCTTACATTGGCGTGTGCCGGTCTACCATGGGTTGGGGTTGACTTTTTCAGAGAACATTATAAGAAGAATTAACTGCCAGTTAATTAAAACATAAGTTGGATGCAAAAGATACTGGTCGTATAGGTGGTTCTGGGGTATTCTGTAGGTGTTTGGTTTGGCTATATACAGTGTCTAACACTGAAACATGAGGTCCCGGACCCCGACCCAAAGCAAACACACACCAGGTCAAAAGGTAGACTAGTGTGAGATTGGTTGGGATTGGTTAGGGGGTTGGGGTGGGGGTGAGCTTAACACCCACTGATGAAGAAATCAAGTGGGTAGAGCAAGCTGCCTCTGCCACAGGGAGCTCCCTGAACCAGTCTGTTGTGGACGGTGGCCACAGCCCGCAGCCTGATTCACTGATGGAAATATGCTTCCCTCCAGGACAGCACAGGCAGGGCGAGAGTGAGTGGAGAAAAGGACTTATTATATACAGTACAAGTCAAAAGTTTAGACACACCTACTCAATCAAGGGTTTTCTTTATTTTTTCTATTTTCTACATTGTAGAATAATAGTGAGGACATCAAAACTATGAAATAACACAAGGAATCTTGTAGTAACCAAAAAAGTGTTAAACAAATCAAAATATATTTTATATTTGAGATTCTTCAAATAGCCACCCTTTGCCTTGTTGACAGCTTTGCACACTCTTGGCATTCTCTCAACCAGCTTCACCTGGAATGCTTTTCCAACAGTCTTGAAGGAGTTCCCACATATGCTGAGCACTTGTTGGCTGCTTTTCCTTCACTCTGCGGTCCGACTCATCCCAAACCATCTCAATTTGGTTGAGGTCGGGGGATTGTGGATGCCAGGTCATCTGATGCAGCGCTCCATCACTCAACTTCTTGGTAAAATAGCCCTGTTGAAAAACAAAAATGATAGTCCCACTAAGCCCAAACAAGATGGGATGGCGTATCGCTGCAGAAGTCTGTGGTAGCCATGCTGGTTAAGTGTGCCTTGAATTCTAAATAAATCACATACAGTGTCACCAGCAAAGCACCCCCACACCAATGCTTTACGGTGGGAACTACACATGCAGAGATCATCCGTTCACCCACACTGCGTCTCACAAAGACACGGCGGTTGGATCCAAAAATCTTAAGTTTGGACTCCAGACCAAAGGACACATTTCCACCAGTCTAATGTCCATTGCTCGTGTTTCTTGGCCCAAGCAGGTCTCTTCTTATTATTGGTGTCCTTTAGTAGTGGTTTCTTTTCAGCAATTCGACCACGAAGGCCTGATTCACACAGTCCCCTCTGAACAGTTGATATTGAGATGTGTCTGTGATTGAAATAAGATATGTATGTGACTTTGTAGCTAGCTTACTTTTTAGTTTGGATCCCGCTACACAGTTGGCATCAGTTGCTGGGATTGCTAGTCTCTGTCCAGTGATCCTGCCGACCAAGGACGGGTCTGAGGAGCTATTTGGCGTTGCAGTTAGCCTAGCTGCTAGCTAGCAGCATATCAAGCTAGCTGGGTTTTCTTGGACAAGGTAGCTGTTCTGGAAAGAGCCAAGAACTTGAGAGGAACGTACATCTTTCTCAACAAGGACAATCCTGAAGCTGTGTGCCAGAAGAGGAAATAATTTATCCCAGCCATGAAAGCTGCCAGAGCGCGTGGGGACATTGCTTACATGACAGGCTCATTGTTCACCCTCCCTCCCAGAAACCTGGAAGGGATGAGTGAGCCAAGCCTATGGGTTCGTAGCTTCAACCCCGCAGCACACACACACCAATTGATTAATGGACTGCTGAATGCATATTTTTTTATCTTGCTTTGTTTGTGTCATGACTTCCTCCGAAGCTGCCTCCCCTCCTTGTTCGGGCAGGTTTCGGTGTTAGTCGTCACCGGCCTTCTAGCCACAGCCGCTCCATATCTCATCATTCCATTTGTCTTGTCTTGTCAATTACACACACCTGGTTCATATTCCCCTCATTAGTGTTTAAGTGTTCCCTCTGCCCCTTTGTCCTTGTGGGTGATTGTTCTTTGTGAGGATTAGTAGCTCGGTTGAGCTCAGTATTTTTTATTGCCGGGGTATTTCCCCCGTGTGCATGTTTGTTCCAGTGCGCCTGTTTTGCGCACTGGACCGGTTACGCTGGATTATGGAATAAACTCTGTATACTGTGATTTACCCTCCTGCGCCTGACTCCTTCAAATCACGCATCACAGTTTGCTCTTTCCAGTATTATGTCTATCTCTGATAAGCTACCCAGGAAATGGCTGAAAATAGCCTATATTAACATATGTAGCCTTAGAAATAAGGTTCATGCAATCAATAACTTGCTAACATCAGATAACATTCTATATTTGCCATTCCTGAGACTCACTTAGATAATTAATTTGATGATGCAGCAGTAGCAATACAATAATATAACATCTATAGAAGAGACATAAATGCTTATGGGGGAGGTGTTGCTGTATATATTCATAGCCATATCCCTGTAATGCTTAGAGAAGACCTTATGTCAAGTGTTATTGAAGTGTTGTGGTTGCAGGTTCACTTGCCACATCTAAAGCCTTTTCTTTTGGGGTGATGCTATAGGCCACCAACTGCGAACAGTCAGTATTTAAATAATATGTGTGAAATGCTTGATAGTGTATGTGATGTAAACAGAGAGGTCTACTTTCGTGAGGACCTGAATATTGACTGGTTTTCATTAAGCTGTCCGCTCAAGAGGAAGCTTCTTACTGTAACCAGTGCCTATAATCTGGTTCAGGTTATTAATCAAACTACCAGGGTGTTTACAAACACTACAGGAACAAGATCATCCACATGTATCGATCACATTTTTTCTAATACTGTAGAACTTTGTTCTAAAGCTGTATCTGAACCCATTGGATTGTGATTGGATTGGGCGCAGGAGGTAAAACACCGAAATCCAGAGTTTATTCAGTGTACATGAATAAAGCGCAGCAAGCGTCAAAACGAAACTAGCACAAGGGAAAAATTCACCTTGGCTACATACAAGGAAAGAGTAGCTCAACCGAGCTACTCACTCTCACAATGAACAATCACTCACAAAGGACAAGGGGGCAGAGGGAACACTTATACACAGACTAATAAGGGAATGAGTACCAGGTGTGTGTGATTGACAAGACAAGACAAGACAAATGGAGTGATGATAAATGGAGCGGTAGTGGCTAGTAAGCCGGTGACGACGAACGCCGAAACCTGCCTGAGCAAGGAGGAGGGGCAGCCTCGGCTGAATTCGTGACATGGATGCAGTGAACACAATATAGTGGCTATATCCAGGAAAGCCAAAGTTCCAACAGCTGGGCCTAAAATAGTGTATAAGAGATCATACAAATGATTTTGCTGTGACTCATAAGTGGATGATGTAAAACATATTTGTTGTTCGGATGTGATTAATAAGGAGCATCCAGATGCTGCACTTGATGGATTTATGAAATTGCTTCTTCCAATTATTGATAAACATGCACCTGTTAGGAAACTGACTTACTGCAAATTTAGAAATTATGAGACTAAGCTCAACAAAAAGAAGAAGAAACTGTATTATGAAGCCAAGATCAATGATATAAAGAATGGTGGAAAAGAAACTTTGGAGTACTTTAAATGAAATTATGGGTAGAAAGACAAATTCAACTCCATCTTTCATTGAATCAGATGGTTTTGCCAATTATTTTAATGATTACTTCATTGGCAAAGTGGGCAAACTTAGGCAGGAAATGCCAACAATGAACAGTGAGCCATCTTATTCATGCATAAAAAAAAGAAATAATGAAAGAAACGCATTGCAAGTTTGAATTTTGTAAAATTAGTGTGGAAGATGTGGAAAAATTATGACATACCTCCTAGCATTGACAACTTAGATGGAAAGCTACTGAGGATGGTAGCTGACTCTATAGCCACTCATATCTGTCATATCTTTAATCTGAGCCTAGAGGAAAGTATTTGTGCTCAGGCCTGGAGGGAAGCCAAAGTAATTCCGCTACCCAAGAATGGTAAAGCGGCCTTTACTGGTTCTAACAGTAGACCTATAAGCTTGCTGCCAGCTCTTAGCAAACTGTTGGGAAAAATGGTGTTTGACCAAATACAATGCTATTTCTCTGTAAACAAATTAACAACAGACTTTCAACATGCTTATGGGGAAGGGCACTCAAAATATACTGCACTGACACAAATGACTGATGATTGGTTGAAATAAATGGATAATAAGAAGATTGTGGGAGCTGTACTGTTAGATATCAGTGCAGCCTTTGATATTATTGACCATAACCTGTTGTTGAAAAAAATGTATGTGTTATGGCTTTTCAACCTCTGCCATATCGTGGATTCAGAGCAATCTATCTAATAGGACTCAAATAGTTTTATTTAATGGAAGCTTCTCTAATGTCAAACATGTCAAGTGTGGTGTACCACAGGGCAGCTCTCTAGGCCCTCTACTCTTTTCTATATTTACCAATGACCTGCCACTGGCATTAAACAAAGCATGTGTGTCCATGTATGCTGATGATTCAACCATATACGCATCAGCAACAACAGCTAATGAAGTCACCGAAACCCTTAACAAAGAGTTGCAGTCTGTTTTGGAATGGGTGGCCACTAATAAACTGGTCTTGATCATCTCTAAAACTAAGAGCATTGTATTTGGTACAAATCATTCCCTAAGTTCTAGACCTTCTAGAATCTGGTAATGAATGGTGTGGCTGTTGAACAAGTTGAGGAGAATAAATTACTTGGCGTTACCTTAGATTGTAAACTATCATGGTCAAAACATATAGATTCAATGGTTGTAAAGATGGGGAGAGGTCTGTCCGTAATAAAGAGATGCTTCTGCTTTTTTGACACCACATTCCAAAAAGCAAGTTCTGCAGGCTCTAGTTTTGTCTAATCCTGATTATTGTCCAGTCGTGTGGTCCAGTGCTGCAAGGAAAGACCTAGTTAAGCTGCAGCTGGCCCAAAACAGAGCGGCACATCTTGCTCTTCATTGTAATCAGAGGGCTGATATGAATACTATGCATGCCAGTCTCCCTTGGCTAAGAGTTGAGGAGAGACTGACTGCATCACTTCTTCTTTTAATAAACATTAATGTGTTAAAAATCCCAAATTGTTTGCAAAGTCCACTTACACACAGCTCTGACACACACACTTACCCCACCAGACATGCCACCAGGGGTCTTTTCACAGTCCCCAAATCCAGAACAAATAAAAGAAAGTGTACAGTATTGTATAGAGCCATAATTGCATAGAACTCCGTTCCATCTCATATTGCTCAAATAAACAGCAAACCTGGTTTCAAAAAACAGATAAAGCGACACCTCACGGGACAACGCCTCTCCACTATTTGACCTAGATAGTTTGTGTGTATGTATTGATATGTAGGCTACGTGTGCCTTTAAAAATTGTTTATGTAGTTCTGTCCTTGAGCTGTTCTTGTCTATTAATGTTCTGTATTATGTAATGTTTCATGTTTTGTGTGGACTCCAGGAACAGTAGCTGCTGCTTTTGCAACAGCTAATGGGGATCCTAATAAAATACCAAATACCAATACCAAACTCTGTGAAGCGTTTACTTGGGCTGCAATTTCTGAGGCTGGTAACTAATGAACTTATCCTCTGCAGCAGAGGGAACTCTGGGTCTTCCATTCCTGGGGTGGTCCTCACAAGAGCCAGTTTCATCATAGCGCTTGATGGTTTTTGCAACTGCACTTGAAGAAGAAGTTCTTGAGATTTTCCGTATTGACTGACCTTCATGTGTTAAAGTAATGATGGACTATTGTTTCTCTTCGCTTATTTAAGCTTTTCTTGCCATAATATGGACTTGGTCTTTTACCAACTAGGGCTATCTGTCCAAACTTTTGACTGGTAGTGTAAGTCGATATTACCATTTTGTTTAGAGCCAGAGCGAAACAGGTGAGGGGAGGAGAGAGAGAGAGAGGGAGGGAGGGAAGGAGAGAGAGAGAGAGAGAGAGAGAGGGAGAGAGAGAGAAAGGGGAGATAGTGAGAGAGAGGAGGAATTATAAGAGGTGCTTTATTGCCATTATTTAGTGTCACATTGACAGAGGTGAGGGGAGGAGAAAGAGAGGGGGAGGGAGGGGAGAAAATAGAAAAGAGATAGAGAGAAGGAGGGCAGAGTGTGTGGAGGACAGATAAGGGGGAGGAGAGGGAAACCCATTGAAAGCCAGAGATTGTGCATAGGCTGAGTCTGTCCATATGGGAGTGCTCTGTTACAGAAACAAAGCAATTAGCCGTTCTGTGCATGCAGGCTCTGTAACTATAGGCTGGTGGAACAAGACTGATCGCTGCGTTCACCATTCTGTTTTGAAGTTGGTTCCACCAGGCTACTGTTACAGTAGAATACCCCCAAAACATAAAAGAGGTTATACATAGTCATATTGGTTAGGCCCAAAGCGATTAATCCGTCCACTGGTGCTGGGTGTAAATGTCAAAACATTGGTACCTGACAGAAAATGTTGGTGTCGACCGGTTTCTAATATCATTTTTTCTTTTGCAGGCAATCGAGTAATAATCCTTCTTTGGCATTTGGCTGTAGAACCTTTCTCCACTGCAACAGCAAGTAAAGCCTCCTCCTCTTCGCAGCCTCCTCATGTTCGCAGCTCTGTATCAGTTTCGAGCAAAATCAATTCCTTGAGATGATTCCTTGCCAGCTGCTTGCCACTTGTTCACTTCCTTTATTGTAAAGGAAATGACTGGTATATGGAAACTCCCTTTAGCGCTAAACCAATCCAATGGTTATACATTTGTGGGGAGTAGTGAACGAGTGCACACTTCAGGAGGAAGATGAGATTATTGGGATGCAACCATGGAGCCAGGTTTCTGCTGTGTCATTACCACACATTTCTCTATTCTAGGCTTCAGTAGACATAGTGGAAATGCCAACCTTTAAACTTACATGCTGACTAGACAGCGCGTGTGCGTCCGCGAGCACCGTCGCACGCATGTTGATTTTGTCCACCCACACCAGACGCGATCAGGACACGCAGATTGAAATATCAAAACGAACTCTGAACCAACTACAGTATATCAATTTGGAGGCAGGTCAAAAAGCATTAAACATTTATGGCAATTTTGCTAGCTAGCTTGCTGTTGCTAGCTAATTTGTCCTGGGATATAAACATGGGGTTGTTATTTTACCTGAAATGCACAAGGTCCTCTACTCTGACAATTAATCCACAGATAAAACGGTGAACCGAGTTCATCTCTTGTAATCTCTCCTCCTTCAGGCTTCTTCTTCTTCTTTGTACTTTATATGGCGGTTGGCAACCAACTATAAGGTGCATTACCACCACCAACTGGACTGGAGCGTGGACCTCAGTTCATCTTTCAATCACCCACGTGGGTATATGCTCCTAAAAACCAATGAGGAGATGGGAGAGGCGGGACTTGAAGCGCGCCAAGCGTAATGTACAATGATAGAATAACATATACAGTGGGGAGAACAAGTATTTGATACACTGCCGATTTTGCATGTTTTCCTACTTACAAAGCATGTAGAGGTCTGTAATGTTTATCATAGGTACACTTCAACTGTGAGAGACGGAATCTAAAACAAAAATCCAGAAAATCACATTGTATGATTTTTAAGTAATTAATTTTCATTTTATTGCATGACATAAGTATATGATCACCTACCAACCAGTAAGAATTCCGGCTCTCACAGACCTGTTAGTTTTTCTTTAAGAAGCCCTCATGTTCTCCACTCATTACCTGTATTAACTGCACCTGTTTGAACTCGTTACCTGTATAAAAGACACCTGTCCACACACTCAATCAAACAGACTCCAACCTCTCCACAATGGCCAAGACCAGAGCGCTGTGTAAGGACATCAGGGATACAATTGTAGACCTGCACAAGGCTGGGATGGGCTACAGGACAATAGGCAAGCAGCTTGGTGAGAAGGCAACAACTGTTGGCGCAATTATTAGAAAATGGAAGAAGTTCAAGATGACGGTCAATCACCCTCAGTGTGGGGCTCCATGCAAGATCTCACCTCGTGGGGCATCAATGATCATGAGGAAGGTCAGGGATCAGCCCAGAACTACACGGCAGGACCTGGTCAATGACCTGAAGAGAGCTGGGACCACAGTCTCAAAGAAAACCATTAGTAACACACTACGCCGTCATGGATTAAAATCCTGCAGCGCATGCAAGGTCCCCCTGCTCAAGCCAGCGCATGTCCAGGCCCGTCTGAAGTTTGCCAATGACCATCTGGATGATCCAGAGGAGGAATGGGAGAAGGTCATGTGGTTTGATGAGACAAAAATAGAGCTTTTTGGTCTAAACTCCACTCGCCGTGTTTGGAGGAAGAAGAAGGATGAGTACAACCCCAAGAACACCATCCCAACCGTGAAGCATGGAGGTGGAAACATCATTCTTTGGGGATGCATTTCTGCAAAGGGGACAGGACGACTGCACCGTATTGAGGGGAGGATGGATGGGGCCATGTATCGCGAGATCTTGGCCAACAACCTCCTTCCCTCAGTAAGAGCATTGAAGATAGGTCGTGGCTGGGTCTTCCAGCATGACAACGACCCGAAACACACAGCCAGGGTAACTAAGGAGTGGCTCCGTAAGAAGCATCTCAAGGTCCTGGAGTAGCCTAGCCAGTTTCCAGACCTGAACCCAATAGAACATCTTTGGAGGGAGCTGAAAGTCCGTATTGCACAGCGACAGCCCCGAAAGGATCTGGAGAAGGTCTGTATGGAGGAGTGGGCCAAAATCCCTGCTGCAGTGTGTGCAAACCTGGTCAAGACCTACAGGAAACGTATGATCTCTGTAATTGCAAACAAAGGTTTCTGTACCAAATATTAAGTTCTGCTTTTCTGATGTATCAAATACATATGTCATGCAAAAAAATGCAAATTAATTACTTAAAAATCATACAATGTGATTTTCTGGATTTTTGTTTTAGATTACGTCTCTCACAGTTGAAGTGTACCTATGATAAAAATGGACAGACCTCTACATGCTTTGTAAGTAGGAAAACCTGCAAAATCGGCAGTGTATCAAATACTTGTTCTCCCCACTGTATGTGTACATTTATTTTGCAACGCTCTCAGGCGGTGTGGTCAGCATGTTAGGGTACTAATGCCAGTCTATAAAACCAGTACAGGAGGTTGAAGGGGTTGGAAGAGAGAGTGGCTGGCTGGTGCGGTGCCAAAATGATTCCCATCCCCTGCTTGGTTACATTGTACAGCGCAACGTGAAAAGGTGTCAGAAGCCCACTGAAGCGGATCTGTCCTAATGAATGAAAACAGATGGGAGAGACCACGAGCAGAGCTGCTGCCAAGACATCTAGAGAAGCGTGGAGGAGGAGAGGGAGCCAGGGAATGATGAGAGAGAGAAAAAGGAAGAAAGAAAGGGAGGAGATTGAGGGGGTGGGGGAGAGATACAGTTGAAGTCGAAAGTTTACATACACTTAGGTTGGAGTCATTAAAACTCGTTTTTCAACCACTCCACAAATGTCTTGTTTACAAACTACACTTTTGGCAAGTCGGTTCGGACATCTACTTTGTGCATGACACAAGTCATTTTTCCAACAATTGTTTACAGACAGATTATTTCACTTATAATTCACAGTATCACAATTCCAGTGGGTCAGAAGTTTACATACACTAAGTTGACTGTGCCTTTAAACAGCTTGGAAAATTCCAGAAAATGATGTCATGGCTTTATAAGCTTCTAATAGGCTAATTGACATCATTTGAGTCAATTGGAGGTGTACCTGTGGATGTATTTCAAGGCCTACCTTCAAACTCAGTGCCTCTTTGCTTGACATCATGGGAAAATCCAAAGAAATCAGCCAAGTCCACAAGTCTGGTTCATCCTTGGGAGCAATTTCCAAAAGCCTGAAGGTACCACGTTCATCTGTACAAACAATAGTACGCAAGTATAAACACCATGGGACCACGCAGCTGTCATACCGCTCAGGAAGGAGACGTGTTCTGTCTCCTAGAGATGAACGTACTTTGGTGCGAAAAGTGCAACTCAATCCCAGAACAACAGCAAAAGACCTTGTGAAGATGCTGGAGGAAACAGGTACAAAAGTATCTATATCCACAGTCAAAAAAAGTCCTATATCGACTTAACCTGAAAGGCTGCTCAGCAAGGAAGAAGCCACTGCTCCAAAACCGCCATAAAAAAGCCAGACTACAGTTTGCAACTGCACATGGGGACAAAGATTGTACTTTTTGGAGAAATGTCCTCTGGTCTGATGAAACAAAAATAGAACTTCTTGGCCATAATTACCATCGTTATGTTTGGAGGAAAAAGGGGGGCATGCAACCCGAAGAACACCATCCCAACCGTGAAGCACGGGGGTGGCAGCATCATCCTGTGTGGGTGCTTTGCTGCAGGAGGGACTGGTGCACTTCACAAAATAGATGGCATCATGAGGAAGGAAAATGATGTGGATATATTGAAGCAACATCTCAAGACATCAGTCAGGAAGTTAAAGCTTGGTCGCAAATGGGTCTTCCAAATGGACAATGACCCCAAGCATACTTCCAAAGTTGTAGCAAAATGGCTAAAGGACAACAAAGTCAAGGTATTGGAGTGGCCATCACAAAGCCCTGACCTTAATCCTCTAGAAAATGTGTGGGCAGAACTGAAAAAGCTTGTGCGAGCAAGGAGGCCTACAAACCTGACTCAGTTACACCAGCTCTGTCAGGAGGAATGGGCCAAAATTCACCCAACTTATTGTGGGAAGCTTTTGGAAGGCTACCCGAAACGTTTGACACAAGTTAACCAATTTAAAGGCAATGCTACCAAATACTAATTGAGTGTATGTAAACTTCTGACCCACTGGGAATGTGATGAAAGAAATAAAAGCTGAAATAAATCATTCTCTTTACTATTATTCTGACATTTCACATTCTTAAAATAAAGTGGTGATCCTAACTGACCTAAGACAGGGAATTTTTACTAGGATTAAATGTCAGGAATTGTGAAAAACTGAGTTTAAATGTATTTGGCTAAGGTGTATGTAAACTTCCGACTTCAACTGTAGATAAAAAAAATAAAAAGATTGAGAGGGAAAGAAAGCCAGATAGCCAGGGAATAAGAGGCCACCCCCAGCAGAATTAGGCCCATGACAGGTCCTTAAGGTCCCTACCTGCCCTTGTCTGTGTGTGGGATGCCAAAAGCCCTCACCAGCCCCCAACAGCCATAAAGTCAGTGAGAGAGAGAGAAAGTGTCACGCCTACTCCCGCTCTCCCACTCAACGTCACTGGTCTACTAACCACAACTCCTGGCAACCCACATTATGTACACCTGGCAGCCATCATTACTCACACCTACTACCCTTCATTATGCACACCTTGACTTCATCATTACTTTTATTAAGTCCCCTTTATTTAGCCCACAGTAGCCTCAGTCTTCAGGCAGTATTGTGCACCGCCCCATGAGTCTCCCGGTCACGGCCTGCTACGACAGAGCCTGGATTCGAACCGGGATCTCTACTGGCACAGCTAGCACTGCGATGCAATGCCTTAGACCACTGCGCCACTGCAAACCCTTTCTGGTTTCAATTTCACTGGCTGGCTGTCTCTCATGTGTTGTCTCTAAAGCTCTGTTGGACTCCAGTGCCGCAGGGAATTTCATTGACCAGGCCCTCGCCTCTTCCCTGAACATTACCTCATACCCGCTCCCCTCTCCTTTTCCAGATCAAGCACTGGATAGTTGACCACTGGGATCCGGGACAATCACACATATCACAGCACCACTCACCCTCACAGTGGAATCCATACATAAAGAAATAATTCCCTTCCTCATCATCAGTGCACCTGTACAACAATTCATCCTCTGTCTCCCATGGCTCCAACGTCATGACCCCACCATCTCATGGTCGAGGATGAAAATCACCACCGGGCACCCGAATGCCGGAGGATCTGCTTTCCCTTCCCTTGTGGTTCCACGTCAGTTGAGAGTCCTGTGGTTGCCTTTCAGCCCAACATCCTGGAGGTATACCAGGATCTCCGGGAGGTTTGTTCCAAGACCCGCGACACCTGTCTCCCTCCTCATCGCCCCTGGGACTGTGCCATCGACCTGCTTGAAGGCTCTGCTCCTCCGCGCAGCCGCATCTACCCTCTGTCGGTGGCTAAAACCAAGGCTATGGGGGAGTACATCCAGGAGGCTCTACAAAAGGGTTTCATTCACACGTCCACCTCCCCGGTATCGGCAGGCTTCTTCTTCGTGGCAAAAAAAGGACGTTAATGGATTACAGAGGTCTGAATTCCATCACCAGTAAGTACCGCTACCCTACCCGGCCGCGATCGAACAGCTCCGCTGGGCACGTTTTTAAAAACCAAATTGGACCTGTAGAGTGGCTACAATCTGATCCGCATCCGGGAGGGGGATGAATTGAAAATGATGTCTGGCCACTACGACTACTTGGTGATGCCTTATGGATTAGTCAGTGCTCCGTCGGTGTTCCAGGCATTCGTTGAAAAGAAGGTTGACGCTGTCAGATCATTGCCAGTCCCAACCACCATAAGCGGTTACAACGGATTTTGGGGTTTGCCAACTTCCACTGCCGCTTCATTAAAAACTTTAGCTCTATTGCCTCTCCTCTCATCTCTCTCCTCAAGGGTCGTCCCTGTAAGTTCGTGTGGAGTCCTACAGCCGACGAAGCCTTCCGCCTACTGAAGGTACGTTTCACCTCCACCCGTTGCTCAAACACCCAGATCCTATGCTGTCCTTCATGGTGGAGGTGGACGCTTCAGAATTGGGTGTGGGGGCTGTCCTATCCCAATGCCAAGCTTATCCACAGAAATTGCATATTACAAAAAAAACTGTCTCCTGCAGAGAGGAACTATGACGTCGGCGATTGGGAGCTACTGGCGGTGAAGTTGCCATTAGAGGAGTGGAGACACTGGCTGGAGGGCGCCAAGGACCAATTTCTGATCCTCACCGACCATCGGAACCTGGAGAACATACGGACAGTGAGGTGGCTGAACTCGCGCCAAGCAAGGTGGGCCCTTTTCTTTACTAGATTCAACTTCACTCTGACATATTGCCCAGGTTCAAAGAACATCAAAGCTGATGCCCTGCCCTGTCCCATCTCTATGATTTGGGAGAGTTCCTGTCCTGAGTGCACCCATAATTCTGTCGTCTCGAGTCATTGCCACTGTGCTTTGGGACGTAGATGTGGACATTCTCCAGGCCTTGAAGAGGGAACCCACGCCTGCTACCTGTCCTCCAGAGCGCACCTACGTTCCCACAGGGATAAGGGATCGGCTGTTGATCTGGGCGCACACAGCTCTCATCGCTGGACACCCAGGTGTCACCCGCACTATTCAATCCATCTCTGGAAAGTACTGGTGGCCCACCTTGGCGCAGGACGTCGCTCGATATGTCAACTCCTGTTCCGTATGTGCCCAAACTAAACCTCCCCGGCACGCTCCAGCAGGGAAACTCCTTCCCCTTCCCATGCCTCAGCGGCCTTGGTCTCATCTGTCCATTGATTTTATCACTGATCTCCCCTCTTCTGATGGTTTCACTACTATTATGGTTGTTGTGGACAGATTCTCTAAATCCTGTAGTTTTATCCCTCTCTCTGGTCTCCCTACCGCTCTCCAGGTTGCTGAGGCACTGTTCCAGCAGGTCTTCCGGCACTATGACCTTCCGGAGGACATCGTCTCCGACCGTGACCCTCAATTCAAGTCACAGGTATGGAAAGCATTAAAGGAAAGCTGGGGTCATGGTCAGCCTTACTTCCGTGTACCAGCCTCAGTCCAATGGGCAGGTGGAGAGGATGAACCAGGAGCTGGGGAGGTTGCTTTGGAGTCACTGCCAGGTCCGGCAGGGGGAGTGGGCCCTGTTTCTTCCCTGGGCGGAGTACTTCCAGAATTCACCGCGTCACTTCTCCACCAGGCTGACCCCCTTCCAGGGTGTCCTGGGATATCAGCCAGCCCTGGCTCCATGGACCCCGAGCCAGACCAAAGCTCCTGCGGTGGACGAGTGGTTCAGAGAAGGTTTGACCGCCACCACATTGATGCTCCCGTGTTCCATCCTGGTGATCGCATTTGGCTCTCCACAAGGAACCTCCCACTCCACCTACCCTGTAAGAAGTTGAGCCGCCGGTTCATGGGACTGTTCAAGGGCCTCCGGAGGATCAACGAAGTGACATATAGATTTTCAGCTCCCCACTAATTACTGGATCTCACCCTCTTTTCATATTTCCATCCTCAGGCCGCGGGTACATGGTCCCCTGGCTGGTGCCGCCCCCCTGCGACACCCCTCCACCTCCCATGTACATCGATGTGAGCCTATGCCATCAGATCCCTCCTGGAGGGGGAGAGGTACAGTCCAGAGGAGCGCTGTTGGGTCCCGGTGGACGACATCCTGGCTGCCAACATCATCCAGGATTTCCACCTCCGCCGTCCAGACCGGCCCGCTCCTCGCCCTCGGGGCCGTCCCCCTGGCCAGTATCATCCTGCGGCTGGAGCTGCGCATCAGGAGGGGGGTACTGTCACGCCTACTCCCGGTCTCCCGATCGGGCGCTCGATGTTGCCGGTCTACTAACCACCGGTCCTGGCAACACACATTACGCACACCTGGCAACAATCATTACGCACACCTGCTCCCCATCGTTATGCATACCTGGACTTCATCATTACCTTTATTACTTCCCCTTTATTTAGCCCTCAGTAGTCTCAGTCTTCAGGCAGTATTGGTTTTGTTTTCATGTCCAGTACGCTTCTTTTGTTTTGTATATTTTCAAGTTCCTTGTTATTAAAATCACCAACTGCACTTGCTTCCTGACTCCCTGTGTCTTCGTTACAGGAAGAGTGCAGAGAGCCTTGTAAGGCTAGATAATTTTATAGACAAATACTACTGACGCAGTCAACAACATAACATGGCGGAGAGTAAACATGGAAGGAATGGAGACCCTATATCCTATACATCCAGCTGAGCAACACACACATTAAGGAGAAGTCCTTATCCATTTTATAGGCCTACTGCAAGTAGCCTACGCAGCCATGACAAAAAGGTGAATGCGTTCAGAGACCCACTAAAACAGCACCACCCCCTCAACAGTCTGAGCCTGCCTGGCAGGGTAGGTCCAAAAGCCTTTTCTCAAAGCTGCTAATGAGAACCTTAATGACCTCATGCATACCTAGTCAGAATTCCGGTGGAGTACCCCCACCCAGGTAGTGGCAGTGCTGGCAACACTGGCTGCAGTAACCCATGGGGAGGGAAGCATACTCGGATAATCAGAGAGGGGGCATATTATTGTGGTCCTGGCCGCACAGAATAATCAGACAGTCTGACTGCACAGAGGTGCTTGGGAAGATGGGTCTCAACGGGAAACCAGCATATGTGGATGTTGGGGGGAAGGGGGGTATCCGAGCTCCATCAGCGAGAAATAGATATTAGTTAACCTCTAAAGGATCTGACCCTTTTTTTCAATTTTCGCCTAAAAGGACATACCCAAATCTAACTGCCTGTAGCTAAGGACCTGAAGCAAGGATATGCATACTCTTGTTACCATTTGAAAGGAAACACTTTGAAGTTTGTGGAAATGTGAAAGTAATGTAGGAGAATATAACATATTAGATCTGGTAAAAGATAATACAAACCAAAAAACATGCGTTTTCTTATTTTTTTCTTATTTTCGTCCTTAAAATGCAAGAAAAATGCCACAATATAATATTGCAGTTTAGGCGCAAATAGATTTTGGCCACTGCATGGCAGCAGTGTGTGTGCAAAGTTTCAGATTGATCCAGTGAAGCATTGCAATACTGGACTATTTTGTATCAAGTCTGCCCAAATGTGCCGAATTGGTCTATTGATATTGTCGTATCGAGTAAATGTTGCTAGTCATTGCTGATAAACAAAGGAGTCCGCTCATACTGAACTTTGATCATAAGGTTTATTCATATCACAAGCTTTCAGCATGAGCTTACAGGTGTCAAGATCCCCCGGAGAGCAGTGTTCTCGAATTGTAATGGCTGCTCTGCTTTCCTGTGCCTCCAGCATATACTTATAAACAATGTGAAAAGATGGGTTGCTCCCTCTTCTGTCCAATCACCAGTCTCCCCTGGGGCGTCACCCCACAAACGGCTACTTTTGAACTAAGATAAACATTCTTTTCTTTGTTCCTCTAAAATAGTCATAATCGTCATACACGACATATCCCCCCTTCGAGACTAACTAAAAGTCTCGAAAACAAAATAGGATTATGACCAGTAACAATTTATCTTATAGAGTATCTTTAACATTAACCCAAAAACATTCTCCTCTAGAGTGTAAATACTTTTCTATGAAATATGAATAAATGCTTATGAAGTGTGAATACATTACTATGAAATATGAACAAATCTTTATGGAGTGTGAGAGCGAAAAACTGTCTGGCAACCTTCGTTATCAATCAAGACAGTAAAATTCTCTCACGGTCCCTCTGCCCCAGGCAACCACCTAGGTACTCCCAATGAATTCATAACTCTTTATAAATGCATTTGAAACTATGATGCAATTAAATACACATGAAAGCCCCAGCAAACAAAATACTATCCAAAAAATGTCCATTCTAAGGCTGGTCAACCCATTGGACCCTACAGTGGACCTCTCCCTGCCTAGACTCCCTGTCCCTAAGCATTCACGAAATAAACAAAAACATCTAAGTTCCCCACATGTATTCAATAACATCAAATATCATTCTACAAAAATTAATACCTAAGAATATGACACAAATTATGTATTTACACATGCAAATATGTTTATATTTCATTGCAGACACTGGAATGTAGTCCACTACACTTCATCTCCCCCGTAGTCTCGACTTCCAATGAATTGTTGATGATGGAATGGGAATCTTTCCACACCTTCTTTGTTCCATCTCCCCCAGTCATTGTCCTTTCATATTGTCCCTTCATATTGTCTTTGTTTGAGTATTTCAATCTCCACATATTCCCCCAAATGCTTCTGGAAGAAAAGAAAAGACCAAACAGTATCTTTTGCAAAACAACACTTTCAAATTAAACATCAATATCAACTAAGAATATAAAAATGATATATAAATGATGTATGAATCAATATAAATGATAGAATAATGAAATAGGATAATGTGATTCATTCATACAATCCCCCCCTTTGATTCATAAAATCATACTAAAATCATACTAATATTGAAAAGAAAAATGAAAAAATGATGAAAACATCAAAAATGATATTTATCCATTCAGTTCCACTTGTCCATCTTCATCCAGATCAGGAACAGTCAACACCGGCATCTGAGTGTTGTCTCCAGGCATCACTACTCCAACCTATCTCAATATCATAGCTTTCTCAAAGGTCAGTAACAAATTACAAACATCACACACAGTGTTATCAAAGCTGCTACTAAAATGTAATCCATCACTGCTCCTACTGGCCTAACTGATCTTGCAACCAAGTCTTCGCTGACCATCCAGCTCCTTCAGATCTACCAAATGCATCCCTTATATTCTTCAATGCATATATAACCCTAGTGATAATATCTGAACTATCTGGACTCAAAGTATAACTAATATTATCAATATGATCTTCCCAAATGTTACACCATACCATGGAAAAAGTCCCCCCTTCTCTCTTAGACTTATCCTTCAATGATAGGCTTGAAGACTATGACATGTCGCCATGCCTCTTTTCACCCTATTTTCAACCCTAGCTTCAGATTTATCTGTGTCCGGTGCTACCCCTCTTTTAATGGTAAAAGCCTCATATGGAAGCTTCAACGTTGACATGTAACAACATCCTGTCCATCCATAGGGTAAGAATATATACGCTTTATCACCACAAACCCTCCAAATATCTCTAAAATTCCCAATAGTCACATTGTCAGGCAAAAGCTAATCTTTTAACCATCAAAGTCCTGCTCTTCTTACTAACTGGAACATAAAAAGTTACATTATATTTGTCATCTCTAACCTTATGTTCATGCTTATCCAAAGTCATCATATAATCATCACCATCTGATATTCCCATAAACATACCCCTTACATCATATGTTTTATTAGAACAAAAACAACTTTTAGCCCTCACTGGTTTCACCTCCAAATACTTCAGGGTTCGCTGTTACCTGATTTTTCTTCCCATCTAACAAATTCCCATAGGTTAATTCATTTAACCCAAGAACACTTAAACCTAGGCTTAAACAAATGTTTTGTCAACGACATTATTTTATCTGTTACTGATTGTTGTTGCTGATACAACAGTCATGACAAAGCATAAGATTGACACATACTTGATAGAGGTCGAGCGACCGTCTCTAAAATGTTTGGCTGGAATTCTCAACAGACATGGACCCTCAAGATTCCTCACTGATCTTACAGAATGAGCTGCTGGAACCAAATATTCCTACCTGCCCACCTATCTTTAATTTTCACAACAGAAGAATCAAACTACATGCATTTAGTTTCTCTCTTCCCTAACGAGCGGTACTGATCAGATACCTCTCCTTGTCTGTCATTAAAATCAAAGACCTCATCCTGTACCTCCATGATAGTATCCTTCACTATTTCAGATGAATCTATATTGTTCTCTACTACTATCTGCTCTCCTATTTTAACCCTATTCGTACTATCATTGACAGCACTCTCCATCCGTAACATAAACCCCTGAGTCCTTCTTGCTACCCCCTTTAATTTCAGAAAAGTTGTTGTCGGTGTCATACTTCCTACATTTGCTATTGCCATCGTATCATTAATCCCTTCCAAAGTTACCATTAAAGTAGTTGATTTAGTTGATGTATTAACACTCTTAACTACTTCTAGTGGGAAAGTTACCGATATCCTCTGTGTATTATCTACTCTTGGAGTGACTACTGTAGTCTACTCCTCCTGAACTCCTTCGGTGACTGTGGAAACTTCAACAGACTTCAAATCTTCCATTATAAGCGTCACTTTACGAATTACATAGCCTTTTAACCAATAATTCTTAACCAGAACAAATGGTAATGCTTGCACTAGATAAGTACACATATATTCTCCCTGATCTTTCTCTGTAACATTACGCAAACTAAATGAACAATCACTCATAACCCTCTTCCACTTCATATCGTTGTACAAACTATACTTCCTTTGACTAGGTGCAACAGCTTCTACTTCTGGTCCTGATAACAATACTTCTTCTCCATAATTATCTCTCCATGTGGGAGGAATGTCCCCATCCTAACCCTAATAACAGTCTTTTCCCCCTAAAATTGGTGCTGGAGCTATTGGTTCCCTTATAATCAAATGCGATATATTTATGGCTTTAATAACTATCAATGTTGAAAGAGTTAAATTGCTTCTCACTGTTGTTATAATAGACTGAAGTGTTGATGTCATTGTTGTTACTTCATCCATTTTCCCCAAAGCTTTGAACTCTTTGCTTGTACTTCCATCTATCACCACTAGTGTCACTTTTTCAACTCTCAGTCCTACCTCTAATCCCTGACTTTCAAACTTTTGATTATAAAAAATACACCCACAATTACCTTGATCTTCCTGCTGGGAATTGTAAATATAGATACTCAATCACCCTCAATCTTCTCTTATCATTCAGCAACGCATCTGTTCCTAACAGATCTAAACTCCTAAGATTGAAACTTAGCTTACTGTCTTAGAGTTCCTTCAACCCTAGTTCTCCTAACTTGTTTAATCTAATCTTTTCTCCTAACCTTTAAAAACCTTTTCCACTGATTTATTCACAAAATCCCTTTACCACCACATTTTTAGAATATGTGATTGGGAAAGTCCCCACCTGCTTCTGACTTCTTTACACACAGACTTGGCAAACGACTAAACACCTTTTAGCCTAGTTTGAAATCTCTTGGTGTAGGAATGTAACCCAGAATAACAGTCACCCCTTTTAACTTTATTTTTCAGACAGATTGTCTAATAGGCAGTCTAATAGATTATCATCCTTCCTATGATATTATCTTTTTAAGCCAATATGATTCCCAAAAACCCTATTCTTTTTAAAATCCTCTACCAGACAGTCGTCTAGTGTACATCTTATTGTACAATTCAATTTAAACAATGCATCTCTTCCCAACACTGCAATAGGTATATGTTCTAATATTAGTATGTCTATTTTAATTTTTCTTAGATTTTTTATAGCATAGCTCAATTGGTTCCTTAAGAGTAATTAGCTGTTTTACTACCTCAAATCCCTATCCTAATTAGTTAATTTTACATAGTGAGATGTTTAACCTCTTTAGGCTGAACACAGATAAAAGCTTTTCCACTATTCACTATCACTTCTCATAGTCCTCTGTTTGTACTTCAATTGTTGGATATTTTCTCTTCTTCTCTAATCGATGCTATCAGCTGACACCCCCCTTCGTATATTCTAGGCTCTAGAATCCTTGCTCCGGACCCCTGTAGGGGTTCACCTGGAGAACAGGTGATCTTCACTTGCTCCTTTATCTTCCTTAGAAATGTTCTCTGATGTTTCCTCCTGACTTATTGCACTCACAGGTAAAGTGACCAACCTGTCCATAATTATAACAGTCTACTGAAAGTTGCTGGAAGTGTAGCTGAAATCTTCCTCCTCCTTCTAAGCCTTCTCGTCCTCTTCCTCTCCAATTCTGTGTCTGTCCAGAAACTGGCTGTGGATATGGATAACTGGTACCCCCCTTGGTGGCTGGTACAATTGCGGTTGGCCTTGTTCAGTTGAAGCTGTAGCAGTGATTGTTGATTTGGTTCACTCTGATTCTTCCTAACCAAAGCTTCTCTTCTCCACCAGTTGTATGATTTGAGTTTTCTGAGAGTTTCTTGATCCTATTCTTTCTTGCTGTTGACATATCAGGATTCTTCAAAAGCTTATATTCTAAGTTCTGTCCTCAAAATATCATCTTCCATCATCTTCTTACTATTGGCCTTTCCTTGACCTCAATGTATTCTTCTCCTCCAATTCTTGGGATTCTTTTCTCCGCAGTTTCTCCTTCTGTATCTTCTCTTCTTGAGTTGTTCATCCAGTTGTGTTACTTCTTCTAAACTATTCGCTTTATCCAGGCATGATAAGCATCGGTCTATATCTCCTTCTATTTCTTCTGTGCCAATCATTGTTGAATAAAATCCTCTTGAACATAAAGCACCTTTAATCTCTAAGTGTTCATCTTCCCGAACCTCATTCTTCTCTTAGTTTCCAGACATCTCGTTTTTTTCTTACTTCTGGAGTTTTGGATTCATCTTTCTGGTCGTTTCTGCTTGTCCTCTATCTATTATTCGTTCATCTTCATCTCTGATGCAATAATCACCCTCCTGGATGATCACTGGAAGCTGAGGATAAACATCCCTAAGCTCTACTTCCTTCTCATAAGGTGGGTGTCTTTTTGCTGATTCCGTATGTGAGAAAGGTGTACTAACTTCTGCCATTAGTTTTTCTATCGCCTTCTCTCCCTTTAGCATTTTCTCTATACCTTTGTTTATCTTATCGCTGGAATCTTTTATCAGTTTTTGTTTGAGAATGAAGGGCAACTTTTGTTTCATTTGCCGGATAACCTAGCAATACCTTAGTTAAAGGATTACTATTTTGTACTATACCAACCGGTGTAATCACCTTCATAGCCTTGCTGTCCTTTCTCCCCATTGTAACAACCCTTTTATATTCCTTTATTGTGAATTATTTTATTTTAGACTATATAGCCTATGGCTTCCCCCCTTTAATTATTAATATAACCTAAACAATCAACAAAAATATGAATATCAAAAAATTATATTTAAAATTTTATTCAAAAACCATTTCTAATTAAAATAAAAATCAATTAAAAAATCATTTGAAAATTATGAATAATTAAAACCAATTTTTTATTTCTATATCCTATCTTACCAATTTATCAATTAGTGGCTATCTTACTACAACCCATCAAATGCAAGTAGTCAACTTCAGACTACAATACCCATAAACAAAGCCTCTAATCCTTCAACACTACAATTCCCATAAACCCCCTTGCTCTATAAGCACCTACTTATCTTAATTTTACAGAATAATGTCAGTCCTTGATTCCCAACACAACTCCAATCAACCCAAGTGATGCACATAGCCTCCAAAATGCAATTTTTAATGAATCAGTATTTGCCAAGCCTATGTGAAATTGTCATAACATCAAATATCCTGTAGGGGAAGATTTTGTAACCATACCAGTACCAAAACCCTTTTGACTTGATCCTCTGTCGCGTCACGTGACGTGTACGTCAGCACCCCCTCTCTTTCTCTCTCTCTCTCCCGTCGTCTCTCATATGACAAAAGAACAGAGACACAAAAAAGATTTTAGTAGTTAATGCAATACTGAGTTATTTCAACCATATTCAATATTCCCCCGTTCACATTCACTCTAAGACTTAACTCAGGACTAAATAGATCGCTCACAAACATTTTTATTTTATTTTAATCGTCATTTTATTTTATTTATTATAATCCGTCAACATATATCTAATTTATCAATTCAATAGGTCACAAAACAGTTATCTTTAACCAACAGCCGATGTAACAACTAGAAGATTTAATTCATTTTCAAATCTTTCCTCTTTGTTCCCTCGTCTGTGTTTCTCTGTCTCCCCCTGCAGCGTAACAGAAATATGACCAATTTACCCACAATCCCGTGTTGTAGTTTTAGTAAAATCCCACGCATGCGCGATACATTCAAAAATACTTTTTCACCGTGGAAGGGAGATTCCTAGCTCTCTCCCCAACCCAAACAGACAGTTACCAGTCCTGCTGTACCTCCGTTTTCCCCTCATAGTCAAACAACATTTAACAGCGCTCACAAAACATAGAACCGAAATTCCACATACAAACATAATTTAAGAGGCTTTCTCCCATCGCAGTGGACCTCTACGGTCACATGTTAGCATGCAGCATATTAGCATTTAGCATTAGCATTTAGCCTTAGCCTGTATGCACCATGTAGCATAAAAACAATGCACCCGACATTGCGTCTTTAATTACTTTTTCATTTTTCCTTATAACTTTAGGCTGCCGTGAGTATGGATATTTTATGAGAGGCTACTCCAGACAAATGCTTCGTCAACCACCAGCTGAGATGTAACATCAATAGAATTTATATTCCAAAACTCGTGTCCCCAGAACACACCTGAAACCCCTAACGCGTTACCAGGATTTCATGGCCCACCCTATGGTCGCCTCGTTTGTTCCGAGGGCTTATCAAATCCTGCAATGTCCTAACTTGTATACATATCCTGGCCCCCGATTGTTCTTGACTTCCTATTCAAGCAACACATATCTATAGCCAATTTATAGGCTCTCCCCCCTTTTGCACTGTTTACCAGTGCAAAAAGAAATTTATAATGATTTGCCAGACCCCTAGTACTCAGCAATAACGCAACATAACGCACATTTGTTCTAACGGTACATTTCTCCAGTGTACACTCAAATAGTATCCAAACTAACAAACTTCCAAAGCTGTGAGAAAAAAACTCACCCTTGTCTGGCCATGACTTCAGAACGAGTTAGCTTGGCGGCTGAATGAATGGAACAAAGAAGTAAATGCAGTCCTTCCCTTTTCGTGATGCCATTTGTCGTATCAAGTAAATGTTGCTAGTCATTGCTGATAAACAAAGGAGTCCGCTCATACTGAACTTTGATCATAAGGTTTATTCATATCACAAGCTTTCAGCATGAGCTTACAGGTGTCAAGATCCCCCGGAGAGCAGTGTTCTCGAATTGTAATGGCTGCTCTGCTTTCCTGTGCCTCCAGCATATACTTATAAACAATGCGAAAAGATGGGTTGCTCCCTCTTCTGTCCAATCACCAGTCTCCCCTGGGGCGTCACCCCACAAACGACTACTTTTGAACTAAGATAAACATTATTTTCTTTGTTCCTCTAAAATAGTCATAATCGTCATACACGACAATATATTTTCAAGTCCATAACTATAGAGAACATACAACAATGATATAGTAATACAAGATGTAAGTTTACAAACTCCCAGGAATGTCATACATGATGGATCATTAGCTTATACACTAACTTTCACACATCTAGATGGCCGGGCAAGGTGGGTGTGGAGCCAGAGACAGCAGGGGTTCAAACTGTAGAAACCCAGTTTCTAACATTTGAATATAAAAATTTATTTTATCAAACAAAACAATGCTACATTTTATCTCTGGGACCCTTAGGATGAGAAATCAGAGCAAGATTACTGAATGTAAGTACATTATTTACCTTCAGAGGTGAATGTATCAAACCAGTTGCCGTGATAAGTTTTTTGTTGTTGTGCACTCTCCTCAAACAATAGCATGGTATTCTTTCACTGTAATAGCTACTGTAAATTGGACAGTGAAGTTCGATTAACAAGAATTTAAGCTTTCTGCCCATATAAGACATGCTATGTCTTGGAAAGTTTGCTGATACTTACAACAATCAATGTCCCGTATACAGGACACCGATCCCGTAGAGGTTAATCAAATCTTCCCATTCCTAATCAATTAGGCAATTTGGCATGCCAAACTGTACACGCATTCACACATCAAGTCTTCTCTTGAGTTGGGCTCGGGAATGGAACAACTGTTGAACCTTTGTGAATGTATTCACCCCCCTTGGCATTTTTCCTATTTGGTTGCATTACAACCTGAAATTAAAACTGATTTTTGGGGAGTTTGTATAATTTGATTTACACAACATGCCTACCACATTGAAGAGGCAAAATTGTTTTTATTGTGAAGTAAACAAGAAATAAGACACAAACAACAGAATACTTGAGCGTGCATAACTATTCACCCCCCCCCCCCCCCCCTCCCCTCCCCCCTCCCCCCTAAAGTCAATACTTTGTAGAGCCACCTTTTGCAGCAATTACAGCTGCAAGTCTCTTGGGGCATGTATCTATACGTTTGGCACATCTAGCCACTGGGATTTTTGCCCATTCTTCAAGGCAAAACTGCTCCAGCTCCATCAAGTTGGATGGGTTCCACTGGTGTACAGCAATCTTTAAGTCATACCACAGGTTCTCAATTGGATTGAGGTCTGGGATTTGACTAGGCCATACTAAGACATTTAAATGTTTCCCCTTAAACCAGTTTAATGTCGCTTTAGCAGTATGCTTAGGGTCATTGTCCTGCTGGAAGGTGAACCTCTGTCCCAGTTTCAAATCTCTGGAAGACTGAAACAGGTTTCCCTCAAGAATTTCCCTGTATTTAGCGCCATCCATCAATTCTGACCAGTTTCGCAGTCCCTGCCGATGGAAAACATCCCCACAGCATGATGCTGCCACAATCATGCTTCACTGTGGGGATGGTGTTCTTGGGGTGATAAGAGGTGTTGGGTTTGCGCCAGACATAGCGTTTTCCTTGATTGCCAAAAAGCTCAATTTTTGTCTCATCTGACCAGAGTACCTTCTTCCATATGTTTGGGAAGTCTCCCACATGCCTTTTGGCGAACACCAAACGTGTTTGCTTACTTTTTTCTTTAAGCAATGGCTTTTTTTCTGTCCACTCTTCCATAATGCCCAGCTCTGTGGAGTGTATGGCTTAAAGTGGTCCTATGGACAGATACTCCAATCTCCGCTGTGGAGCTTTGCAGCTCCTTCAGGGTTATCGTTGGTCTCTTTGTTGCCTCTCTGATTAATGCCCTCCTTGCCTGGTCAGTGAGCTTTGGTGGGCGGCCCTCTCTTGGCAGGTTTGTTGTGGTGCCATATCTTTCAAATTTTTAATAATGGATTTAATGGTGCTCCGTGGGATGTTCAAAGTTTCTGATATTTTTTTATAACCCAACCCTGATCTGTACTTCTCCACAACTTTGTCCCTGACCTGTTTTGAGAGCTCCTTTGTCTTCATGGTGCCGCTTGCTTGGTGGTGCCCCTTGCTTAGTGGTGTAGCAGACTCTGGTGCCTTTCAGAACAGGTGTATATATACTGAGATCGTGTGACAGATCATATGACACTTAGATTGCACACAGGTGGACTTTATTTAACTAATTATGTGACTTCTGAAGGTAATTGGTTGCACCAGATCTTATTTAGGGTCTTCATAGCAAAAGGGGTGAATACAGTGGGGGAAAAAAGTATTTAGTCAGCCACCAATTGTGCAAGTTCTCCCACTTAAAAAGATGAGAGAGGCCTGTAATTTTCATCATAGGTACACGTCAACTATGACAGACAAAATGAGATTTTTTTTCTCCAGAAAATCACATTGTAGGAATTTTAATGAATTTATTTGCAAATTATGGTGGAAAATAAGTATTTGGTCAATAACAAAAGTTTCTCAATACTTTGTTATATACCCTTTGTTGGCAATGACACGGGTCAAACGTTTTCTGTAAGTCTTCACAAGGTTTTCACACACTGTTGCTGGTATTTTGGCCCATTCCTCCATGCAGATCTCCTCTAGAGCAGTGATGATTTGGGGCTGTCGCTGGGCAACACAGACTTTCAACTCCCTCCAAAGATTTTCTATGGGGTTGAGATCTGGAGACTGGCTAGGCCACTCCAGGACCTTGAAATGCTTCTTACGAAGCCACTCCTTCGTTGCCCGGGCGGTGTGTTTGGGATCATTGTCATGCTGAAAGACCCAGCCACGTTTCATCTTCAATGCCCTTGCTGATGGAAGGAGGTTTTCACTCAAAATCTCACGATACATGGCCCCATTCATTCTTTCCTATACACGGATCAGTCGTCCTGGTCCCTTTGCAGAAAAACAGCCCCAAAGCATGATGTTTCCACCCCCATGCTTCACAGTAGGTATGGTGTTCTTTGGATGCAACTCAGCATTCTTTGTCCTCCAAACACGACGAGTTGAGTTTTTACCAAAAAAGTTCTATTTTGGTTTCATCTGACCATATGACATTCTCCCAATCCTCTTCTGGATCATCCAAATGCACTCTAGCAAACTTCAGACGGGCCTGGACATGTACTGGCTTAAGCAGGGGGACACGTCTGGCACTGCAGGATTTGAGTCCCTGGCGGCGTAGTGTGTTACTGATGGTAGACTTTGTTACTTTGGTCCCAGCTCTCTGCAGGTCATTCACTAGGTCCCCCCGTGTGGTTCTGTGATTTTTGCTCACCGTTCTTGTGATCATTTTGACCCCACGGGGTGAGATCTTGCGTGGAGCCCCAGATCGAGGGAGATTATCAGTGGTCTTGTATGTCTTCCATTTCCTAATAATTTCTCCCACAGTTGATTTCTTCAAACCAAGCTGCTTACCTATTGCAGATTCAGTCTTCCCAGCCTGGTGCAGGTCTACAATTTTGTATCTGGTGTCCTTTGACAGCTCTTTGGTCTTGGCCATAGTGGAGTTTGGAGTGTGACTGTTTGAGGTTGTGGACAGGTGTCTTTTTATACTGATAAAGTTCAAACAGGTGCCATTAATACAGGTAACGAGTGGAGGACAGAGGAGCCTGGTCTGTGAGAGCCAGAAATCTTGCTTGTTTGTAGGTGACCAAATACTTATTTTCCACCATAATTTGCAAATAAATTCATTTAAAACCCTACAATGTGGTTTTCTGGAATTTTTATTCTCAATTTGTCTGTCATAGTTGACGTGTACCTATGATGAAAATTACAGGCCTCTCTCATCTTTTTAAGTGGGAGAACTTGCACAATTGGTGGCTGACTAAATACTTTTTTTCCCCACTGTACATATGCACGCACCACTTTTCCGTTCTTTATTTATTTGAATTTTTTGAAACAAGTAATTTTTTGAATTTCACTTCACCAATTTGAAGTATTTTGTATATGTCCATTACATGAAATCCAAATAAAAATCCATTTAAATTACAGGTTGAAATGCAACAAAATAGGAAAAACGCCAAGGGGGATGAATGTAGGTCAATCTTTGGGTGGATTGGGAGAGAGGGGCATAGGTGTTTGTTTAGGAGGGATAGGTTGAGATAGTGAGTGAGTGAGTCCCTTTTGCTCTCTGTTGGTCTGGTGTAGGCTTGGTGTGGCTATCCCGTGCAGGGTTTGGTGTGGGCTGACCGTGCTGGGCTTGGTGTGGGCTGGCCCGTGTTGAGCTGGCCCGTGTTGGACTGGTGTAAGCTTCCCCGTGTTGGGCTGGTGTTGGCTTGGTGTGGGAAGCCCATGCTGGGCTAGCCCATATTGGGCTGGTTGTGGGCTAGCCCTTGTCGGTCTGATTTGGGATTGCTGGGCTAGCCGGTGTTTTGCTGGTGTGGGTTTTATGTAGGCTAGCCCCTGCCCACCTTGCCCACCTAATACCCACATGAGGTATGTGGGGTCCACATACAAATACATAAAGTACAGAACAGTAATAGACAAGAACATCATAAGATATTACATTACATTAAAAAGAAGAGTTACAAAACATTAGGAACATCTGCTCTTTCCATGACATAGACTGACCAGGTGAATCCAGGTGAAAGATATTGATGTCACCTGTTAAATCCACTTCAATCAGTGTAGATGAAGGGGAGGAGATGGGTTAAATAATGATTTTTAAGCTTTGAGACAATTGAGACATGGATTGTGTATGTGTGCCATTCAGAGGGTGAATGGGCAAAACTAAATATTTACAGTGCCTTCAGAAAGTATTCATACCCCTTGACTTATTCCACATGTTGTTGTGTTACAAGCTGAATTCAAAATGGATTCAATATTTATTTTTTCTCACCTATTTACACACAATAACCCATAAGGACAAAGTGAAAACACGTTTTTTTAGAAATGTTAGCAAATGTATTGAAAATGAAATACTGAAATATCTAATTTACATAAGTATTCACACCCCTGAGCCAATCCTTTGTAGAAACACCTTTGTGTTTAGAAATTACAGCTGTGAGTCTTTCTGGGTAAGTCTCTAAGAGCTTTCAACACCTGGATTGTGCAACATTTGCCCATTATTCTTTTCAAAATTCTTCAAGCTCTGTCAAATTGGTTGTTGATCATTGCTAGACAAACATTTTCAGGTCTTGCCATAGATTTTCAAGCAGATTTAAGTCAAAACTGTAACTAGGCCACTCCGTTTCTTTTTTATCCTGAAAAACATTTTAGTCATTTAGCAGACGCTCTTATCCAGAGCGACTTACAGGAGCAATTAGGGTTAAGTGCCTTGCTCAAGGGCACATCGACAGATTTTTCACCTAGTCGGCTCGGGGATTAGAACCAGCGACCTTTCGGTTACTGGCACTACGCTCTTAACCACTAAGCTACCTGCCGCCCCCGAAAAACACCCCAATCCTTATCGATTACAAGAGTACCCATAACATGATGCAGCAACTACTATGCTTGAAAATATCGAGAGTGGTACTCAGTAATGTGATATATTGGATTTGCCGCAAACATACCACTTTGTATTCAGGACAAAAAGTTAAGTGCTTTAGTGCCTTATTACTTTAGTGCCTTGTTGCAAACAGGATGCATGTTTTGGAATATTTATATTTTGTACAGGCTTCCTTCTTTTCACTCTCTCAATTAGGTTAGTATTGTGGCGTAACTAGAATGTTGTTGTTCCATCCTCAGTTTCCGCCTATCACAGCCATTAAACTCTGTAACACCATTGGCCGTATGGTGAAATCCCTGAGTGGTTTCCTTCCTCTCTGGCAACTGAGTTAGGAAGGATGGCTGGATCTTTGTAGTGACTGGGTGCATTGATACACCATCCAAAGTGTAATTAATAAGATACGAGAATTACACGGCTACAGATAGGTAGCTAATGTAAACTCCAATCATGAGTGTATGCATTTAAAATACACATAAAACATAATTTTCATTATGCAGCATATAAACTATTCAAGTTGCTCCACAGAGAGAGAATGGAGAGAGGAAAGCAAATGTGCACACACAGACACACGCACGCACGCACCCAGATGCAGGCAAACACATACAAATAACACACACAGGGACTGCGCTCCAGACAGCCACTGCCTGCCGGTCTCACGGTAATTGACCTCCACACACACCATACAAGCCACTGATGTGCGCCTTTGGAACATCTACATTTTAAAAAGTGATTTAAATCCATGTAATATACACCATCACAATAAATCCATTCTTTATTTTAGGCACGTCTAAAGAAACATGATGATATGAAGAAAATGTATTTCAGAAGAACAGAATATGAGTCGGCCTATGTGTTATTTGGCTATGTGCCATGCCATAGGCTGTAGGCTATTTCATTTAGCAGACAAAATATGCTTATAAATCCCATGCCATTATTTTATATTATATGATTTTATAGTACGAAGAATATCATTGATCTTAGCTGAATAAAATAGAAAGGATAGCGAGCGGGCCTTTGAAGTGGATATGTTGAGCATAAAAGTGATCATTTGAAACAGCTCCTATGCACTAGATTTAGATTTATTTGGCAACTTTTGTTGTGTTGATACAAACCCTAAAAATGTCTTAGAAATCCAAAAAGATATATGGGCTGCATGATGCGACTATAGGCTATTGATGATTTGAAAAAGTCACAAAAAAAGCTTTCGCTCTGTTCCTTGCCTCAGGCTGCACAGGCTGTTCTCTCATCAAGTGATCATATTTTCACCCATCAGACTGTTCTCAATTTAATCTTTAATAATATGTACAGTTAGTTTTGATTTAGAATGACCCATAATCAAATGGGCAGGAAGAGGGGCAGGGGGAAAAAAATATGTTTGTCTTTCAAAAGTGCCTGGTAGGCTTTTACGGTTTTATAGCGGAGCATGTGCTTAATATTAGCAGCTGAGAAATACATATAGTAGCAGATGGGATCCTCCTCTTTTTATTGGCAACCATCAAAACTCTGCTTTCACATGGGATTGCACATAGAAATGTCTGGCCTTATAAGAACACTTATTTCACACCACGCATCAACCACTGTATAGATGTTGTACCCACTGTGACTATTAAAACCTACCCTAACCAGAAACCGTGGATAGATGGCAGCTTTTGCGCAAAACTGAAAGCGCAAACCACCGCATTTAACCATGGCAAGGTGACTGGGAATATGGCCGAATACAAACAGTGTAGTTATTCCCTCCGTAAGGCAATCAAACAGGCAAAACGTCAGTATGGAGACAAAGTGGAGTCGCAATTCAACGGCTCAGAAATGAGACGTATGTGGCAGGGTCTACAGACAATCACAGACTACAAAAGGGAAAACCAGCCACGTCGTAGACACCGATGTCTTGCTTCCGAACAAGCTAAACACCTTCTTCACCCGCTTTGAGGATAACACAGTGCCACCGACGCGGCCGCTAACAAGGACTTTGGGCTCTCCTTCTCCTTCCCAACGTGAGTAAGACATTTAAGCGTGTTAACCCTCGCAAGGCTGCCGGCCCAGACGGCATGCCTAGACACGTCCTCAGAACATGTGCAGACCAGCTGGCTGGAGTGTTTACAGACATATTCAATCTCTCGCTATCCCAGTCTGCTGTCCCCACTTGCTTCAAGATGTCAACCATTGTTCCTGTACCCAAGAAAGCAAAGGTAAGTGAACTAAATGACTATCGCTCCGTAGCACTCACTTCTGTCATTATGAAGTGCTTTGAGAGGCTAGTTAAGGATCATATCACCTCTACCTTACCTGACACCCTATTGCTTACCTGACACTCAAATTGCTTACCGGCCCAATAGATCCACAGATGATGCAATCGTCAACGCACTGCACACTGCCCTATTTCCTCTGGAGAAGAGGAATACCTATGTAAGAATGATGTTCATTGACTATAGCTCAGCATTCAACACCATAGTACCCTCCAAGCTCATCATTAAGCTCGGAGCCCTGGGTCTGAACCCCGCCCTGTGCAACTGGGTCATGGACTTCCTGATGGACCGCCCCCAGGTGGTGATGGTAGGAAACAACACCTCCACTTCACTGATCCTCAACACAGTGGCCCCACTAGGGTGCGTTCTCAGCCCCCTCCTGTACTCCCTGTTCACGCATGCCTCCAACTCAATCATCAAGTTTGCAGACGACACAACAATAGTAGGCCTGATTACCAACAATGAGGAGACAGCCTACAGGAAGGAGGTGAGTGCCCTGGGAGTGTGATGCCAGGAAAAATATCCTCTCACTCAACGTCAACAAAACAAAGGAGCTGATCGTGGACATCAGGAAACAGCAGAGGGAGCGCCCCTATCCACATCGACGGGACCGCAGTGGAAAAGGTGGAAAACTTCAAGTTCCTCGGCATCCACATCAATGACAATCTGAAATGGTCCACCCACACAGACAGTGTGGTGAAGAAGGCGTTTAGGCTTGGCACCTAAAACCCTCAAAAACTTTTACAGATCCACAATTGAGAGTATCCTGTCGGGCTGTATCACCGCCTGGTACGGCAACTGCACCGCCCGCAACCGCAGGGCTCTCCATAGGGTGGTGCAGTCTTCCCAACGCATCACCAGGGGCAAACTACCTGCCCTCCAGGACACCTACAACACCTGATGTCACAGGAAGGCCAAAAAATTCCACCCGAGCCACCGCCTGTTCATTCCAGACGGCGAGGTCAGTACAGCTGCATGAAAGCTGGGACCGAGAGACTGAAAAACAGCTTCTATCTCAAGGCCATCAGACTGTTAAATAGCCATCACTAGGCGTCTTCCACCCGGTTACATATCCCTGCACCTTAGAGGCTGCTGCCCTATATACATTTACATTTACATCATTTAGCAGACACTCTTATCCAGAGCGACTTACAAATTGGTGCATTCAACTTATGATAGCCAGTGGGACAACCACTTTTTTTCTTCTTTTTTTTATGGGGGGAGGGGGGTAGAAGGATTACTTTATACTATTCCAGGTATTCCTTAAAGAGGTAGGGTTTCACGAGTCTACGGAAGGTGGTCAGTGACTCCTCTGTCCTGGCGTCGTGGGGGAGCTTGTTCCACCATTGGGGTGCCAGAGCAGCGAATAGCTTTGACTGGGGTGAGCGGGAACTGTGCTTCCGTAGAGGTAGGGGAGCTTTCAGGCCAGAGATGGATGAACGTAGTGCCCTCGTTTGGGTGTAGGGTCTGATGAAATACATAGACTTGAAATGACTGGCCACTTTAATATTGTTTACATATTCTTGCTTTACTCATCTCATCTGTACAGTTGAAGTTGGAAGTTTACATACACCTTAGCCAAATACATTTAAACTCAGTTTCTGACATTTAATCCTAGTAAAAATTCCCTGTTTTAGGTCAGTTAGGATCACCACATTATTTTAAGAATGTGAAATGTCAGAATAATAGTAGAGAGAATGATTTATTTCAACTTGTATTTCTTTCATCACATTCCCAGTGGGTCAGAAGTTTACATACACTCAATTAGTATTTGGTAGCATTGCCTTTAAATTGTTTAACTTGGGTCAAACGTTTCAGGTAGCCTTCTACAAGCCTTCTACAAGCTGGGTGAATTTTGGCCCATTCCTCCTGACAGAGCTGGTGTAACTGAGTCAGGTTTGTAGGCCTCCTTGCTCGCTCACGTTTTTTCAGTTATGCCCGCACATTTTCTATAGGATTGAGGTCAGGGCTTTGTGATGGCCACTCCAATACCTTGACTTTGTTGTCCTTAAGCCATTTTGCCACAACTTTGGAAGTATGCTTGGGGTCATTGTCCATTTGGAAGACCCATTTGCGACCAAGCTTTATCTTCCTGACTGATGTCTTGAGATATTGCTTCAATATATCCATATAATGTTCCTTCCTCATGATGCCATCTATTTTGTGAAGTGCACCAGTCCCTCCTGCAGCAAAGCACCCCCACAGCATGATGCTGCCACCCCCGTGCTTCACGGTTGTGATGGTGTTCTTCAGCTTGCAAGGTACCCCTTTTTTCCTCCAAACATAACGATGGTCATTATGGCCAAACAGTTCTATTTTTGTTTCATCAGACCAAAGGACATTTCTCCAAAAAGTACAATATTTGACCCCATGTGCAGTTGCAAACCGTAGTCTGGCTTTTTCATGGTGGTTTTGGAGCAGTGGCTACTTCCTTGCTGAGCGGCCTTTCAGGTTATGTCAATATAGTACTTGTTTTACTGTGGATATAGATACTTTTGTACCTGTTTCCTCCAGCATCTTCACAAGGTCCTTTGCTGTTGTTCTGGGATGAATTTGTACTTTTTGCACCTAAGTACGTTCATCTCTAGGAGACAGAACGCGTCTCCTTCCTGAGCGGTATGACGGCTGCGTGGTCCCATGGTGTTTATACTTGCGTACTATTGTTTATACAGATGAACGTGGTACCTTCAGGTGTTTGTAAATTGCTCCCTAGGATGAACCAGACTTGTGGAAGTCTACAAAAAAATTTCTGAGGCTTTGGCTGATTTCTTTTGATTTTCCCATGATGTCAAGCAAAGAGGCACTGAGTTTCAAGATAGGCCTTGAAATACATCCACAGGTACACCTCCAATTGACTCAAATGATGTCAATTAGCCTATCACACATTTCTAAAGCCATGACATCATTTTCTGGAATTTTCCAAGCTGTTTAAAGGCACAGTCAACTTAGTGTATGTAAACTTCTGGCCCACTGGAATTGTGATGAAGTGAATTATAAGTGAAATAATCTGTCTGTAAACAATTGTTGGAAAAATTACTTGTGTCATGCACAAAGTAGATGTCCTAACCGACTTGCCAAAACTATAGTTTGTTAACAAGAAATTTGTGGAGTGGTTGAAAACGAGTTTTAATGACTCCAACCTGAGTGTATATAAACTTCAGACTTCAATGTATATACTGTATTCTAGTCTACTGTATTTTAGTCTATGCCATTCCGACATTTCTAGTCCTAATATTTATTTTCATATTTCTTAATTCCATTCTTTCACTTTTAGATTTGTGTGTTTTGTGTATATTGTTGTGAATTGTTCGATATTACTGCAATGTTGGAGCTAGAAACACAAACATTTTGCTACACCCACAATAACATCTGCTAAACATGTGTATGTGACCAATAAAATGTGATTTGATTTGATTAACAGCTGTTTTAACCCAAAGACAGCTAAACAGTGTCTTTGTAGCCTTACCTGAATTTTTTTTTAAACCATGTTTTAAAAATTACACAATAACAAAATGTAACACAAATGGATTTGTAAAACATGAAAAATGCATTCCACCCTGCTCTCCTGACTTTATAAACACCTGAAAAGATAGTTGAGTGAATTCTTAGTTTATAAATTCAATACAAATGTATGGTAAACAGGTTATCAAGTAATTTCACATGCCATGGAACATTTCAAACAGAATGTGTTAATTGTGTGTGACATTTCCGGTAAGGAGGACCCTATTCCATGTTGGTTCAAAAATAATTGCATTAGAATGACATGGAAACAATGTTGATTCAACCAGTGTGTGCCCATTGGGGAGCTTGTCTAAGTAGATCCCCAGAACTGACCCTCTGGGCAAAAAATAAATAAAATGGGATGACATTGAATCAACGTGGAAAACTGATTGGATTTGCAAAAAGTCATCAACGTAAGGGAATTTTGTCTGTTTTTCACCCAACTTTTCACCTAAATCCAATGTCATGGTGACAATTTTTGTTGATTTCACTTTGAACTCACGATTAGTTGACAACTCAACCAAATGTAAATAGTAAGGAACTTACGTATGTGCCCAGTGGGTAGTCTAAGTTTCCCTGTGTAAGATTGACCTTTCTGAGTAAGGTTAAACTTAATATTGTGTATGGGTCTGGGTCAATGTTGTGTATACTACAACATCATTTGATAGTCATAACAACATGTTGTTGATTTGCTATTCCCTTTGATATATTTCCTTAGAGTTTCATTTATCCATAAAATACATATTGAAAAATAGACTGTAGGGAACTACATACTGGCTGGGTGGTAAGATGTTACCAGGTGTACTCTGTTCTGGTCAGAGCAGAAGCAGACTCCAAATCGACGTCATTTCACACATTGCTGCCGATGTACCAGAGGTGCAGAGCAAGGAGAGCTCTGCTGGGGATCGCTGTGCGTCTGGCTGTTCACACCTCAGCACCCCAGCAGTTTGGGATGCAGTGACCCTTTACCGCAGCCGCTGACCTTGGGTGATAAACTGCACGCTGGGTGGTTGTAATGTGGGATGGATTCATTAGCTAGCTTGTGCCACAGGTCGCCGCGAGGGTTGGTGGAGGGCGTGTAAGCACAGAGGGTGAGCCCTGACCCTTTTGCCTGTACTAGTCACGGTAATTAGGCTTCTCCAAGCTCTGATGCTGCTGATGGTCATTAGTAGCCTACCAAACTCGCTAACTGCCTTGTACTCAGCACTATATTGTCGCTCTAATCACCCTGACATCAATGCAAATATAATTGAAAATCTAATCAAACACTTCATGAGAGCCCATGAGCTCATGTTGTGCAACATTTCTATAGGCTATGCAATTGCGTAAGAAAACAGAATGATGGCCTCTATTAAAAAGAGGAGGATCCCATCAGCTTTCTATAGGCTTATACAGTGCTGTGAAAAAGTATTTGCCCCCTTTCTAATTTTCTCTACTTTTGCATATTTGTGATACTGAATGTTATCAGATCTTCAACCAAAACCTAATATTAGATAAAGGGAACATAAGTGAACAAATAACACAACAATTACATATTTATTTCATTTATTCATAAACAAAGTTATGCAACACCCAATTCCCCTGTGTGAAAAAGTAATTGCCCCCTTACACTCAATAACTGGTTGTGCCACCTTTAGCTGCAATGACTCCAACCAAATGCTTCCTGTGGTTGTTGATCAGTCTCTCAAGTCGCTGTGGAGTAATTTTGGCCCACTCTTCCATGCAGAACTGCTTTAACTCAGTGACGTGTGGGTTTTCAAGCATGAACTGCTCGTTTCAAGTCCTGCCACAACATCTCAATTGGGATTAGGTCTGGACATTGACTAGGCCATTCCAAAACTTCCAATTTATTGCTTTTTAGCAATTTTCATGTAGACTTGATTGTGTGTTTTGGATCATTGTCTTGCTGCATGACCCAGCTGTGCTTTGTTGTGGAAAATAACCACTATATTTTATTACAAATAAGGTCTTACAGAGTTTTTGTTGCATCAAGAAATGACTTTATTAAAGTTTCAACAAAGCCGATGCCAGTCTGCAGAATGGCACCCCGTCTTACTCTCTCCCTCCATCATATATAGTCCCCTCTTCAGTTTCCCGCTCTTTTATTGCTCCGCCCACTTCCTTTGTCTCTGAGGACTATAAAACTCGACTTTTATTATGCACATATTACTCCAACCAATCACTCACTCCCCTGTCGTGCACACACACTCATGTTTAGTTTAACCATGACAAGGCCATAAATCCTTGAAACATACACAAACCCCCCACACACAGTGCAATTATCCAATTCAATTCCTGGCCCAGTAACAAATAAATATAACTCTATGCTCTTGATTAACCCAGTTCTACCTCAAAGTCCATTAAACTCTACAGTTCATTAATAATAATTCACCACAGCTTCAGCTTCCGTCACAGACGGATGGTCTGACATTCTCCGGGAGAATTCTTTGATACAGAGCAGCATTCATGGTTCCTTCTATTAAGGCAAGTCGTCCAGGTCCTGAGGCAGCAAAGCATCCCCAAACCATCACACCACCACCATCATGCTTGACCTTTGGTATGATGTTCTTACTGTGGAATGCAGTGTTTGGTTTTCGGCAGACATAATGGGACCCATCTCGTCCAAAAAGTTGACTCAAGTTTGCCAAAAAGCACCTGGATAATCATCAAGACTCTTGGAATAACATTCTATAGACAGATGATTCAAAAGTATAACTTTTTGGACGACATGGTTCCAGTAATGCCTGGCGAAAACCAAGCTCTGCATTCCACAGTAAGAACATCATACCAAAGGTCAAGCATGGTGGTGGTGGTGTGATGGTTTGGGGATGCTTTGCTGACTCAGGACCTGGATGACTTGCCTTAATAGAAGGAACCATGAATTCTTCTCTGTATCAGAGAATTCTACAGGAGAATGTCAGACCATCCGTCTGTGAGCTGAAGCTGAAGCGCAGCTGGGTCATGCAGCAAGACAATGATCCAAAACACACAATCAAGTCTACATGAAAATTGCTAAAAAGCAACAAATTGGACGTTTTTGAATGGCCTAGTCAAAGTCCAGACCTAATCAAAATTGAGATGTTGTGGCAGGACTTGAAACGAGCAGTTCATGCTTGAAAACCCACACGTCACTGAGTTAAAGCAGTTCTGCATGGAAGAGTGGGCCAAATTCCTCCACAGCGACGTGAGAGACTGATCAACAACTACAGGAAGCATTTGGTTGGAGTCATTGCAGCTAAAGGTGGCACAACCAGTTATTGAGTGTAAGGGGGCAATTACATTTTCACACAGGGGAATTGGGTGTTGCATAACTTTGTTTATGAAATAAATGAAATATATATGTAATTGTTGTATTATTTGTTCACTTCTGTTCCCTTTATCTAATATTAGGTTTTGGTTGAAGATCTGATAACATTCAGTATCACAAATATGCAAAAGTAGAGAAAATTAGAAAGGGGGGAAATAATTTTTCACAGCACTGTAGTTATTTCTCCACTTTCCTAATATTAAGCACATTGCTTCTCTTTACAACAGGAGTATATTCTACCTGGCTGGCATGAACCATGGGAAAAATATCCTCCATTCGCTATTTAAGTGCGTAGATGTCATGTATTTTTCCCCCCTGCCCTTGTTTCAAGACAGGTGCATGATAATGGTCCATTCTAAATCAAAACAAATTTCGCACATATATTATTTAGTATATGTAAAGACAAGATTAAATCAAGAATAGTCTGATGGGTGACAATATTAGCCTATCACTTGTGAATTATATATTATCACTTATGAATGATGCTCAGCTTGTGTGTAGTAAGGCAATAAACGCATTCCTTTTTCAAATCATAGTCGCACACCTCATGTAGCCTAGCCCATAGGCCTATATGTTTTGATAAGGTTTGTATTACAACTAAAGTGGCAAAATAACTTCTTAAAATGAAGCACATTAATTGGCTTTACAAAGGGTGTATAGCATAACTGGCATACATATGCAGCACGTGAGTTTCAAGTTTGGGGAAGATCATTTTCACCATAAGAATCCAACTTTATAATAAAAGCATTACATGCATAATTGCATTTGCGAAAGGTGTTTTCCTGCTAATGGAACATTCGCACTTATAGCCTACTGCCAAATGTGCACTGCTGCGCTCATCAATCAATCAATCAAATGTATTTTTAAAGCCCTTTTTACATCAGCAGATGTCAAAGCGCTATACAGAAACCCAGCCTAAAACCCCAAACAGCAAGCAATGCAGATGTAGAAGCACGGTGGCTTGGAAAAACTCCCTAGAAAGGCAGGAACCTAGGAAGAAACCTAGAGAGGAACCAGGCTCTGAGGCGTGGCGAGTCCTCTTCTGGCTGTGCCGGGTGGAGATTATAAGAGTACATGGCCATTTAAGGCCAGATTGTTCTTCAAGATGTTCAAACGTTCATAGATGACCAGCAGGGTCAAATAATAATCAGTGGTTGTAGAGGGTGCACAGGTCAGTACCTCAGGAGTAAATGTCAGTTGGCTTTTCATAGCCAAGCATTCAGAGGACGAGACAGCAGGTGCGGTAGAGAGAGGTAGTCCTGGCCTAATGTAAGGAAATAGCCTAATAGTTTATCAACATTTTAAGCTAAATGTTTGGATCTGTTGTGTCAGCCTCAGTGCTTAAAAAACGTTTTTTTTTATGCTAGTGGTTGTACTAATTTGGGATCTATCCTATCCCTCAACTGTCCCAGACTATGTTTGGAATATTTATTTATTGCACAGTATAGGTCAACTTTTGTACTATGGGGGATAGTAGATTGACGTAGGCTAGTGCTTTTGCTGTTCGTTAGGCCTACTCATCTTATTGGCTGACGAAAAGTAATTGTAGACAGTTCTTCCGATGCCTCGGAATTGGATAAGGACGCGCCCAGTTGCATCCTCGATGTGTATGTCTTCACTTGTAGCCTGTGAGAAAGACCCGATCACGTGACAGAGAGCCATTTGAACTGGCTGTAAAAGGCATGGATTTATTTAGGGGGCATTACGGCCACACAAAGGGGATGCCGTCTGGAAATTCAAGGCATTATCGATTGCTTGTCAAATTGTGAACGAGAGACTGATGAAGTGTGTACAGCCTGCACAAAAAAACAAAGCAGAGCTCATGCGTTTCTTGCAACTTTTTTCAAATCATCATTAGAGTCGTATCATGCAGCCTTAGAATGTATTAAAAATAAAAACATAAAGCCCAACGTTTGTATCACAACTAAAGTTACATAAATAACTTTAAATTAAGCATATAGGACTACGTGATTCTTTGTTATCCGCTCAACACAGAATAGCCGCATGTGCACACTCCCTCAAATCTTTTGGAGAAAGTATCCTTTCTGTTCAATTGGATTCTCAGTACTATAAAACAATATAAAATAATGTCACGGAATTCTGAGCAAATCTTGTCTGCTAAATGAACAAGTGTAGCCCACAGCCATATGGCATAGCCAGATCAGGGCCTAGCATAAGGACAACTCAGAGTATGCTATTCTGTTCTTCTGAAATAAACTACATTTTCTTCATATCATGTTTCTTTAGACCTGTCTAAAATAAATAATGGATTTATTGTGATGGTGTAGGCTATATTACATGGATTTTTTTGAATTTTTTAAATGTAAATGTTCCAAAGGTCTGCATCAGTGGATTGTAGGCTATGCATGGAAGCCAGGAGATCCTAAATGTGTTTATGTTAATTAATAGTCAATTACCGTGAGACCGGCAGTTATTTTCTTGACAATCACCAGCTGAAGAAATGTCATGACCGCCACAGCCCTGGTCATGACAGTGTTATTTTTTATTTATTTAACCTTTATTTAACCAGGTAAGCCAGTTGAGAACAAGTTCTCATTTACAACTGCGACCTGGCCAAGATAAAGCAAAGCAGTGCGGAAAAAACAACAACAACACAGAGTTACATATGGAATAAACAAAACGTACAGTCAATAACACAGTGTGTGCAAATGTAGTAAGTTATGGAGGTAAGGCAATAAATAGGCCATAGTTATGACCATATTATGACAGGTTATGACATATTATGACATGATTATGACTGGGTGTTATGATGCTGGGTGTCTAGTAAAGTGTTACCCACTGCATGAGTAAGCCTTGTGTCCGTCAAACTGTAATTTTAATTTTTTTACAGTCTTGTCCATTCGCTGCAACTCCCATACATATGTGGGAGAGGCGAAGGTTGAGAGCCTTGCGTCCTCCGAAACACGACCCTGCCAAGCCGCACTGCTTCTTGACACACAGCTCACTTAACCCTGAAGCCAGCCGCATCAATGTGTCGTCAAAAACACCGTACAACTTGTGACCGAAGTCAGCTTGCATGTGCCTGGCCCGCCACAAGGAGTCGCTAGAGCGCGATGGGACAAGGACATCCCGGCCGGCCAAATCCTCCCCAAACCCGGACAACTCTGGGCCAATTGTGCACAGCCTCATGGGTCTCCCGGTCGTGGCCAGCTGTGACACAGCCTGGGATCGAACCCGGGTCTGTAGTGACGCCTCAAGCACTGTGATGCAGTGGCTTAGACCGCTGCGCTACTAGGGAGCCCCAGTCAAACTTCCTTTTCGGAAAAAATGTTTGGCCTTATCGTGCATTATCTTGCATATTGCTGTGGTGTGTCATTTCAAGTAAGCCTGACACAAGTTACGTATCAAATATTTATTTTACTAAATGGAGTCAACTGGTATACAGTCAGCATGGTACACAGGCAGGCTGGACTAGCTCAACGTTAAAGGATGGCGGTCGTTGACCCCCTCGAACATACGGGAAGTGGAAAAGAAACAGGGAGGTGACCTCTCTGTCACCGTTGTAGGATTTCATTAGCTCAGCGAGTCTGGACCCTGAAACATCTCAGATGAACGTCAAATTAATCAATTAAGGGAGTCTCCTCCATTCTCTCTGACGAGGGCTGGCAATGGGGGCCTCCTTGGCGAAGGTAAGCCTGGACCGGACACCAACTAGAAACAGCTTTGCTGCCCTGGATTGAGAGTTTCCGGCACCTTCTTCCCTGGGGGCTTCGGATTCGTATTCGGATCCGGAGGTACCTCCACCTTCGTCCTCTGTTCTGTCTCCCTCTCCGGTGGCTTCTACCTTGGGTTCAGATCCTCAGAGCTTCCCCCTCATCAGACCATGAGGCTGTCTTCGGTCCATTCATCATCCACGATGGATAATACAGCTGGCTCGGGTCCATCGGGCCCCACTGCCCTTCAGTCCTCGAGGGGTTTGTGAAACCTCTCGAGGTGAAAGAACAACGTGACCTCCTCAGCCATTGCACCAGCTGTCGTCATCGGCAGCTCTATGGTAAGAAACATCTCAGTTCACGGGACAAAAACTCTGTGCTATCCTGTAGCACAAGTACAGGACATTATAAGGCTGCTTCCGACCATTTTACGACTGCTGCCGGAAGCTGACGCTGTCGTAGTCCATGTGGAGTCAAACAACTTTAGGACGGCTAGCTCCGAAATGCTGAAAATAGATTTTCAAGAATTGAATCTAGCTCTGAAATATTCCAAAAAGTGGCCAATTATTTTAGGTCTGGTACCATCGTTGGGCCGTAGGTGTGAAAGATTCAGCAGGCTACTGGCACTACACATCTGGCTAAAATATTACTGTAGCTCTGTTAGAATACATTTTATAGACAACTTTGACACCTTCTGGAAACAGAAGATGATCTACAGGAATGATTGAGTCCATCCAAATCATCTTGGCTCCTGGACTCGAGGCTGCATTTCAAGGCTGCTTTGAGACAATCACTTATCAATGACCCAAGTCCAGCTCAGATAATCCCTACCATTGTGTCGCTGAGTTGTCATAATCCTGAAGCGAAGTTACATTATTCCAGGGGCGATGGCAGTCACAATGTAAGTAAACAAATGTATGTCCCTCTAACTCCCCTGAATGCTTCTGTCGATCCTACAGCTTTTGCATACAGTAATCATGTGGCTATGAACCAGAGATATACTGTTAGCGCTGAGGCAGTGTGCCCTAGTAGGAAGTCCACTGTGTGCAGCTCACCCTGCACTAAATCAGCTCAAACATAAATAACATTGTCATGTCTACTTCTGACAAACTTCCCAGAAAAGCAATTAAAAACAACCAAGCATCCCAGAAAAGTGCTAAAAATAGCCCAGATTAACATATTTAGCCTAAGAAACAAGGTTCATGAAATCAATAACTTGCTAGTAACAGATGACATTCATATTCTGAAACTCACTTATATTCATGTCTTTGAAACTCACTTACAGTGGGGAAAAAAATTATTTAGTCAGCCACCAATTGTGCAAGTTCTCCCACTTAAAAAGATGAGAGAGGCCTGTAATTTTCATCATACGTACAAGTCAACTGTGACAGACAAATTGAGAAAAAAAAATCAAGAAAATCACATTGTAGGATTTTTAATGAATTTATTTGCAAATTATGGTGGAAAATAAGTATTTGGTCACCTACAAACAAGCAAGATTTCTGGCTCTCACAGACCTGTAACTTCTTCTTTAAGTGGCTCCTCTGTCCTCCACTCGTTACCTGTATTAATGGCACCTGTTTGAACTTGTTATCAGTATAAAAGACACCTGTCCACAACCTCAAACAGTCACACTCCAAACTCCACTATGGCCAAGACCAAAGAGCTGTCAAAGGACACCAGAAACAAAATTGTAGACCTGCACCAAGCTGGGAAGACTGAATCTGAAATAGGTAAGCAGCTTGGTTTGAAGAAATCAACTGTGGGAGCAATTCTTAGGAAATGGAAGACATACAAGACCACTGATAATCTCCCTCGATCTGGGGCTCCACGCAAGATCTCACCCCGTGGGGTCAAAATGATCACAAGAACGGTGAGCAAAAATCCCAGAACCACACAGGGGGACCTAGTGAATGACCTGTAACAAAGCCTACCATCAGTAACACACTACGCCGCCAGGGACTCAAATCCTGCAGTGCCAGACGTGTCCCCCTGCTTAAGCCAGTACATGTCCAGGCCCGTCTGAAGTTTGCTAGAGTGCATTTGGATGATCCAGAAGAGGATTGGGAGAATGTCATATGGTCAGATGAAACTAAAATAGAACTTTTTGGTAAAAACTCAACTTGTCGTGTTTGGAGGACAAAGAATGCTGAGTTGCATCCAAAGAACACCATACCTACTGTGAAGCATGGGGGTGGAAACATCATGCTTTGGGGCTGTTTTTCTGCAAAGGGACCAGGACGACTGATCGGTGTAAAGGAAAGAATGAATGGGGCCATGTATCATGAGATTTTGAGTGAAAACCTCCTTCCATCAGCAAGGCCATTGAAGATGAATCGTGGCTGGGTCTTTCAGCATGACAATGATCCCAAACACACCGCCCGGGCAACGATGGAGTGGCTTCGAAATAAGCATTTCAAGAGCCTGGAGTGGCCTAGCCAGTCTCCAGATCTCAACCCCATAGAACATCTTTGGAGGGAGTTGAAAGTCTGTGTTGCCCAGCGACAGCCCCAAAACATCACTGCTCTAGAGGAGATCTGCATGGAGGAATGGGCCAAAATACCAGCAACAGTGTGTGAAAACCTTGTGAAGACTTATAGAAAACGTTTGACCTGTGTCATTGCCAACAAAGTGTATATAACAAAGTATTGAGAAACTTTTGTTATTGACCAAATACTTATTTTCCACCATAATTTGCAAATAAATTCAATAAAAATCCTACAATGTGATTTTCTGGATTTTTTTTTCTCGTTTTGTCTGTCATAGTTGACGTGTACCGATGATGAAAATTACAGGCCTCTCTCATCTTTTTAAGTGGGAAAACTTGCACAATTGGTGGCTGACTAAATACTTTTTTCCCCCACTGTATATAGCAGATGTTATTTCGGGTGTAGCGAGATGCTTGTGTTCCTAGCGCCAACAGTTCAGTAGTATCTAACAATTCACAACAATACACAAATTTAAAAGTAAAAGAATAGAATTAAGAAATATATAAATATTAGGACAAGCAATGTTGGAGTGGCATTGACTGAATACTGTAGAATAGAATACAGTATATACATGTGAGATGAGTAAAGCAGTATGTAAACATTCTTAAAGTGACTAGTGTTCCATTATTAAAGTAGCCAGTGATTCCATGTCTATGTACTGTATATTAGGCAGCAGCCTCTAAGTTGCAGGTGGTACCCGGCTAATGATAGCTATTTAACAGTCTGATGGCCTTGACATAGAAGCTGTTTTTAGGTCTCTTGGTCCCAGATTTGATGTCCCTGTACTGACCTCGCCTTCTGGATGATAGCGGGGTGAACAGGCCGTGCCTCAGGTGGTTGATGTCCTTGATTATCTTTTTGGCCTTCCTGTGACATCGGGTGCTGTAGGTGTCCTGGAGGGCAGGCAGTGTGCCTCCGGTGATGCGTTGGGCAGACTGTACCACCCTCTGGAGAGCCCTGCGGTTGCGGGCGGTGCAGTTTCCGTACCAGGCGGTGATGAAGTCCGTAAGGATGCTCTCAATTGTGCATCTGTAAAAGTTTCTGAGGGTCTTAGGGGCCAAGCAGAATTTCTTCAGCCTCCTGAGGTTGAAGAGGCGCTGATGCGCCTTCTTCACCACACTGTGTGGGTGGACCATTTCAGATTGTCAGCGATGTGTACGCCGAGGAACTTGAAGCTTTCCACCTTCTCCACTGCGGTCCCGTCGATGTGGATAGGGGCATGCTCCCTCTGCTGTTTCCTGAAGTCCACGATCAGCTCCTTCATTTTGTTGATGTTGAGAGAGAGGTTATTTTCCTGGCCCCACTCTGCCAGGGCCCTCTCCTCCTCCCTGTAGGCTGTCTCGTCATTGTTGGTAATCAGGCCTACTACTGTTGTATCGTCTGCAAACTTGATGATTGAGTTGGAGGCATGTGTGGCCACGCAGTCATGGGTGAACAGGGAGTACAGGAGGGGGCTGAGCACGCAGCCTTGTGTGGCCCCTGTGTTGAGGATCAGCGAAGTGGAGGTGTTGTTTCCTACGTTCACCACCTGTGGGCGGCCAGTCAGGAAGTCCAGGACCCAGTTGCACAGAGCGGGGTTCAGACCCAGGGCCCCGAGCTTAATGATGAGCTTGTAGGGTACTATGGTGTTGAAGCCTGAGCTATAGTCAATTAACCACATTCTTGCATAGGTATTCCTCTTGTCCAGATGGGATAGGGAAGTGTGCAGTGCGATGGCGATTGCATCGTCTGTGGATCTATTGGGGTGGTAAGCAAATTAAAGTGGGTCTAAAGTGTCAGGTAAGGTAGAGGTGATATGATCCTTAACTAGCCTCTCAAAGCAATTCCTGATGACAGAAGTGAGTGCTACGGGGCAATATATGATTTAGTTCAGTTACCTTTGCTTTCTTGGGTACAGGAACAAGTGGGGACAGCAGACTGGGATAGTGAGAGATTGAATATGTCCATAAACACTCCAGCCAGCTGGTCTGCGCATGCAGTGAGGATGCGGCTAGGGATGAAGTCTGGGCCGGCAGCCTTGCGAGGGTTAACACGCTTAAATGTCTTACTCATGTCGGCCACGGAGAACGAAAGCCCACTGTCCTTGGGAGCGGGCCGCGTCGGTGGAACTGTGTTATGCACAAAGCGGGCGAAGAAGGTGTTTATCTTGTCTGGGAGCAAGACGTTGGTGTCCGCGGCATGGCTGGTTTTCCCTTTGTAATCCTCAATTGTCTGTAGACCCTGCCACATACGTCTCGTGTCTGAGCCGTTGAATTGCAACTCCACTTTTTCTCTGTACCAACATTTTGCCTGTTTGATTGCCTCACGGAGGGAATAACTACACTCTTTGTATTCTACCATATTCCCAGTCACCTTGTCATGGTTAAATGCAGTGGTTCGCGCTTTCAGTTTTGCGTGAATGCTGCCATCTATCCACGGTTTCTGGTTTGGGTAGGTTTTAATAGTCACCGTGGGAATAACATCACATATGCAGTTCCTGATGAACTCAGTCACCGTGTCCGTGTAAGCGTCAATGTTATTCTCAGAGGCTACCCAAAACATATCCCAGTCCGCGTCATCAAAACAATCTTGAAGCATGGATTCCGATTGGTCAGACCCGCATTGAATAGACCTTAGCACAGGTACTTCCTGTTTGAGTTGCTGCCTGTAGAGTATGTTACAGTCTCTGATGTCTCTCTGGAAGGAGATCCTCGCCCTGAGCTCTTCTACATTATTGTCCAGAGACTGAACATTAGCGAGTAATATACTCGAAGCGGTGGATGGTGTGCCCACCTCCTGAGTCAGACTAGAAGTCCACTCCGAATACCTCTTCTCCGCCGGCGGCGACTTGGAGCAGCCTCTCGGATAAGTTCAATTGCCCTGGAGGGTACGAACAAAGGATCCAATTCGGGAAAGTCGTATTCCTGGTCGTAATGCTGGTGAGTTACCACCGCTCTGATATCCCAAAGTTTATTTCGGCTGTATGTAATAACACATAAAAGTTTCTGGGCTAATAATGTAAGAAATAACACAAAAAAAAATAATAATACTGCAAAGTTGCTTAGGAGCTAGAAGCAGAGCTGCCATCTCTGTCGGCGCCATCTTGCACAATGCAACAATGCGAGTGCCAGCCAGAAAATGTGCCAGTTCGTGCAAGACTGTGTAAATGTCTGCATACTTGACGTGCAGAAAAAATGGGGAATGGCTCTCCTCGAAGAGGGAAGTTTGTCCGGCTCAGTAAGCCTCAAACATAAATTGTCCGCAACACTGAAATGGGCTACTTCTATGTGAATTAATGAGGAGTCAGAACACACCTCAATTCAAACTGTTGTTAGAAAATAATTTGAAATTCACAAGTTGAAAGATAGCCTACAGATAATTAGCAGGCAGTGTGTGTTAACTGTCCTGTTGCGTAACAATCACATTTTGGAGCAGTGAGTGCATTCTGACATCGTGTGCATAAAACAACGCACACTGGTGCGACCGTTAGAGATATTTGGAACTCACATGTGTGAAAAGGTTAAATCTTCAAGGTTTCAGACTCTCTTCATTCTTCTCGCCATACCCTATCCAGGTCCCAAGGTTTAAGACGGTACACTACACTACTAGACCATGTGTGTTGTGGTTTTTCACTATGAGCTAAAGGGGTTTAAGAGGGTACTAGGCCTATGCTTTGCCATTGCGGAGCGAGTAGTCAATGTTGCATTATGTAAGTAACATGAATTACTACGTTTCTAGTCACTGTATCCAAAAACTACCATGCTTTCATGTTTTACTACATGCTGATAGTACACACATGGTATGTTTTTCATTGTACTACCATGGTTAATTGTTGTACCATGGTAGCTAGTACAATTATTATTATTATTTATTTTTTTGTCACTACCATGGCAGGAAATGCCATGGTACTGGTGCAAATACCATAGTATTTTCCTGCCATGTTAGTACAATGAAAAAACTACCATGTACCAGTACCATGGTATTTTTCTGCCATGGTAGTGACCAAAAAACCATGATAGTACTATAGTATGGTACATTTTTGTAAGGGAACACATAGGATATCCCAAGATAAACAGAATTATGAGAACTAGTCACTACGAACTTTGCCAACTCTAGCGCACAACAGAATTCTAAAAAGTGATGCTGCTTCTCTGGAGCTACTGGTGTTGTTGTACATTTATCTGTTTGCATGGTTGTGTGTCTGTCTTTGTGTATTTGTGTGTGGCTCTTCTTACCTTTCCTCCACACTGTTTTCCACACTGTCTCCGCACCGTCCAGGACACCGTTTTTAAAGAGAGAGAAGGCAGAGGGCGCTGTCGTCTCTCCTCTACCCTCTTCTGTCTCTCTCCGCAAATACTCTGTCCAACACCGCCATGTATTTAGAGAGTTGGGCCCATAGAATTATGAATTAGAATACTAATATATAGTATAAGATTATTATTATGATGAATAAGATAGTAATTTAATAGGACCTCTAAGGTTGCGCCATTGAGGCTTCTGCATTATGATGCATTTGCATGACACTAAAACATGCCCCCGAGCTGATTATCCCTTTTATACCAAGGCTATAATTTAACAGATTTGCCGCTAGAAATGTGCTAATTTGCTGGTAAAAATGTGTTCAGCATCCACAGAAGGAGCTAGCAAGTTTATTACATAGCTACGGTAGTTGCCTTGATAACCAACAGTGGCAACTTTAGAATGTAAATCTTGGTGGGGCAAACTACAACAATGTATTTTAGATGCATGCCAGCAAAGCCACTACACAACACAACACTAAACAATACATTAATTGCACTATAACGGTGACAAACGGTGTCCACAAACTGTTAGGGCCTACATAAAGTTGTCCCAACAGCAGAGCTTTCTTTTTAGCACCATGGAGTGATTCCTTACCACCACTACACCTGGCTATCAGCTGAGCCTTATCTGGCAGTGAAACAATTTATTCAGCCTCATTTACTACCTTAAAAAAAACATAGCTGATATGGCGGACTTGCTTAAACAAATGTTTTTCTACTGACAATTGAGATGTACAAACTATGGCATAAGGGAACGATGAGCGGATAAGAGGCAACCTGTAATTCAGATTAAGATATTAATGAGCGAGCTAAGACGGACGTAGTCAACATAACTATTTGTTCAGCATTATTTTAATGTACAGCGACAGAATTCAGAACATAAGCCGTCTTATAGTATTCTCCCTGTACAACAAATCAGAACCGTATGATAAATAAAGGGGGCATATAAGCAGACAATGAAAGCTTTTACAATATTCGATGATTCCATTTCTCTAAAACAGGCTATAGGCTACATGTGCACCACCAAGTCAGAACAGTAGGCTAAGTTATGAGAATGAAAGGGACCAAATGATTAGGGTGAGGCACATTGGCTACTAACAGCTTACTACACAACATACACTTAGTATTACTTTCTTAGCTACAGTATGCATGTCTCCCTGGCATATTACATCATTTATGCAGAAGCATACAATACATTTTTGGACTTATCTTGTTGTGCTGTGCTCACTTGAACAGGAAGGTGGCCCGGCGGTCCTACTTGTGGTCAAATTTTGTCATCTAACTTTGTCATCAAAGTCTGGAATTTTCTGGATTTATGGTGCTTTCAAGACAACTGGGAACTTGGAAAAAACATGGTGTTGCATGTGAATGTTTATCCTTTTAATCTTGGAAAAGAGACTCTTAAACCCAGACTTGGACCACACCCTGGTGGGCTCATTAATCAGTTGGTGTATGGCAAACAGATACAAAAAAAAGTATTAAGTGCTTTAAAAGTAGCATTGTCCTTTTTGAGCATGTCTGTATTAAAATCACTAGTCACAATAACTATTACCAAAATCCGCACAGTTGGAGCAAGTCTCCTCCAACAACTCATAAAACTTGAACTGGTCCAGTGGTCTGTAACAGGTTCCGACTATAATGGGTTTGCATTTTGGTTATAGAATGTCCAACCACACAGCTTCAATCTTGTCATGGCTTAAATCTGATATGTAGGTGAACCCAATGTCTGGTCTTACATATGCACAAACTCCCCCGCCATTGCGTTTTCTTCTAATTGCTACGTAATGTTCAACTTCAATCTCAGCCATGTTTTGGTAAAGCAAAGCACTCCCACCTTACAGTTACTGGAGAGTAGGCACATTTCCTTGATCTTGGGAAGAAGGCTTCTGACGTTGAGATGAAGGATATGTAGTCCTCGCGTAGAAAATACCTTGTCAAGTTCTCATCTGTTGGAACTGTCAGCCGAACTTGTTAACTTGAGATGCGTGTTGACTTCCTGCAGTCCCATCGCAGCAGTGAAACTCCTTCCAGGGTTTCGCGCAGGCGTCTGACCCAGGGTTTGCCTTTCCTGCCCCTGTCGCTCTCCCTGGTCCGCAGTCCGTCTCGTACGAGGCTTCCCGCGGCATCTCCCTCTGGTCTCCCTTCAGCGCTAGGACAGCAGACCGAAGCAGGAGGATTAGGTTGGTTGTCATGATCAAGGTCTGAAATGTCTCTGTTTATTATGCATACCTTGCTCCTTCCCTCCTGCCTTTCTCCATTGTAGCATGCTGCTGCTCCAATGGGTTTGTCGCTAGAAAACGGGCCGGGGCAATGATGAACATCACCCACCCACTATGAGGTTTCCACCATTTATTTTGCAATTACATCCAACCTTAATCACCCTTTTGGAGGGATTGTACCAGCTGGGATTTACAAACATGTTGAATAGGGTGTTTTTCCCATGGCCAAAGTGCTTAGTGCCAATCTGGTCTTTGAGACGGATCATCGGATTAAAACTGCATACCTTGTCAAAAGGACATTGACTTGATGTACAAAAAAGGCCTGTATCTATAAAGGTTAATATAAGAACGGTCACATAAAAGCTAGCATTTCATACTGCGCAATCATAAAACATCCATGGTGCATCAATTAATGAGTGTTGTATCATCCAATTACTTAACAGTGAAATACCTGTCTATCACTTAAAATAAATGTATTTCACTTCATAGTTTGGCAGTTCTGACAGTTGACAGTCAAAAAACAACAATCCTAGAGGGGACTTGTGAATTTTGGCTGACATATGTTAATGTGTTGATCTGAGTGAAGCCACCACACAAAGACATGTATCGATCAAATAATTAAGCTGTCCAATGTTTTGGGGGAGAATCCCTGGAAAGCAACATTAATGAGATTGCTTTTCCCCCCTTCTTCTTACTTTAGTTGTTGATTCATTGGTATGGGCCCAGAAACAGAGACATTGGAGATGTGCTTTGGTAAGTGTGGTTTAGCATCGCAATCGATCAGACAACAGTGCTTGTTCTTGAGAGCCCTGGCTCTCTGGAGAAAACAGAATCGGATTTAAAGCAACTGCAGGAAAACTAGTATGTTGAGATCTAATAAAATCTCATAACACAAGGCCCTGTCTATTGACTCGATTTTTAAGGCAGAAGTAACCAGCGTTCGCCTTGTTAGTAGATGGTCTGAAGAAAATCCCGAAAGAAAGAAAAAGAACATAGGTATCTCTCTACTAATCATTCCTAGGATGTGTTTGCTCGCACAAGCAGATCACGTCTGGATGGAGAAAAAAAAATATCCACTCGTTTTTAATTAAGTACAATTTACGGGTCTTGCCGTTTTCAGGGAGATATGGAGCCAGCCTATGAATCTGTAAATAGGGTAATTTACCAGAATATGCCCATCATAAAACGTTAATTACTGACGGTATCAGGCCAGGATCTGCTCACAGATATCTATTTCACAAAGTAATTTTTGATTGACTTCCCAATTCCAGAGCACAAATACAATGTGGGTTACTATTATTCAAAGACATACAGTTGAAGTCGGAAGTTTACATACACTTAGGTTGGAGTCATTAAAACTTGTTTTTCAACCACTCCACAAATGTCTTGTTAACAAACTATAGTTTTGGCAAGTCGGTTAGGATATCTACTTTGTGCATGACACAAGTTATTTTTCCAACAATTGTTTACAGACAGATTATTTAACTTATAATTCACTGTATCACAATTCCAGTGGGTCAGAAGTTTACATACACTAAGTTGACTGTGCCTTTAAACAGCTTGGAAAATTCCAGAAAAATGATGTTATGGCTTTAGAAGCTCCTGATAGGCTAATTGACATAATTTGAGTCAAATGGAGGTGTAGCTTGGTGTAGTCCTGAGTGGCGCAGTGGTCTAAGGCACTGCATCGCAGTGCTAACTGTGCCACTAGAGATCCTGGTTCGAATCCAGGCTCTGTCGCAGCCGGCCGCGACCAGGAGACTCATGGGCGGCGCACAATTGGCCCAGCGTCGTCTAGGGTAGGGGAGGGAATGGCCGGCAGGGATGTAGCTCAGTTGATAGAGCATGGCGTTTGCAACGCCAGGGTTGTGGGTTCGATTCCCACGGGGGGCCAGTATAATAATAAAAAAATGTAATCACTAATTGTAAGTCGCTCTGGATAAGAGCGTCTGCTAAATGACTGTAAATGTAGCTGTGGATGTATTTCAAGGCCTACCTTCAAACTCAGTGCCTCTTTGCTTGACATCATGGGAAAATCAAAAGAAATCAGCCAAGACCTCAGAAAAACAACTGTAGACCTCCACAAGTCTGGTTCATTCTTGGGAGCAATTCATTCTTGGGTACAAAGTTCATCTATACAAACAATAGTACGCAAGTCTAAACACAATGGGACAACATAGCCGTCATACAGCTCAGGAAGGAGACACGTTCTGTCTCCTAGAGATGAACGTACTTTGGTGTGAAAAGTGCAAATCAATCCCAGAACAACAGCAAAGGACCTTGTGAAGATGCTGGAGGAAACAGGTACAAAAGTATCTATATCCACAGTAAAACAAGTCCTATATTGACATAACCTGAAAGGCCGCTCAGCAAGGAAGAAGCAACTGCTCCAAAACCGACATTAAAAAGCCAGACTACGGTTTGCAACTGCACATGGGGACAAAGATCGTACTTTTTGGAGAAATGTCCTCTGGTCTGATAAAACAAAAATAGAACTGTTCGGCCATAATGACCATCGTTATGTTTGGAGGAAAAAGGGGGTTGCTTGCAAGCCGAAGAACACCATCCCAACCGTGAAGCACGTGGGTGGCAGCATCATGCTGTGGGGGTGCTTTGCTGCAGGAGGGACTGGTGCACTTCACAAAATAGATGGGATCATGACGAAGGAAAATTATGTGGATATATTGAAGCAACATCTCAAAACATCAGTCAGGAAGTTAAAGCTTGGTCGCAAATGAGTCTTCCAAATAGACAATGACCCCAAGCATACTTCCAAAGTTGTGGCAAAATGGCTTAAGGACAACAAAGTCAAGGTATTGGAGTGGCCAGCACAAAGACCTGACCTCAATCCTATAGAAAATTTGTGGGCAAAACTAAAAATGTGTGTGCGAGCAAGGAGGCCTACAAACCTGATTCAGTTACACCAGCTCTGTCAGGAGAAATGGGCCAAAATTCACCCAACTTATTGTGGGAAGCTTGTGGATGGCTACCCGAAACGTTTGATCCAAGCTAAACAATTTAAAGGCAATGCTACCAAATACTAATTGAGTGTATGTAAACTTCTGACCCACTGGAAATGTGATGAAATAAATAAAAGCTGAAATAAATCATTCTCTCTACTATTATTCTGACATTTCACATTCTTAAAATAAATTGGTGATCCTAACTGACCTTAGACAGGGCATTTTTACTAGGATTAAATGTCAGGAATTGTGAAAAACAGAGTTTAAATGTATTTAGCTAAGGTGTATGTAAACTTCCGACTTCAACTCTAGAATCTATAGTATAATATAGTATAATCCTTCTTGATCTAAATAGCCTTCTGCCAATGTTTGTTCTATCTGAGAAGGCCAAAGTCCAGTAATATGTTTTGATGTTGTATGGTTAGGTGCACTGTAGTACTATACAGTTCATTCGTAAAGTTTTCAGACCCCTTCCCTTTTTACACATTGTTACGTTACATCCTTTTTCTAAAATTGATTAAATAAATAAAAATTCTCATCAGTCTACACACAATACCACATTATGACAAAGTGAAAACAGGTTGTTAGACATTTTTGCAAATGTACAGTGAGGAAAAAAAGTATTTGATCCCCTGCTGATTTTTTACGTTTGCACACTGACAAAGACATGATCAGTCTATAATTTTAATGGTAGGTTTATTTGAACATTGAGAGACAGAATAACAACAAAAAAATCCAGAAAAACACATGTCAAAAATGTTATCAATTGATTTGCATTTTAATGAGGGAAATAAGTATTTGACCCCTCTGCAAAACATGACTTAGTACTTGGTGGCAAAACCCTTTTTGGCAATCACAGAGGTCAGTTGTTTCTTGTAGTTGGCCACCAGGTTTGCACACATCTCAGAAGGGATTTTGTCCCACTTCTCTTTGCAGAGCTTCTCCAAGTCATTAAGGTTTCGAGGCTGACGTTTGGTAACTCGAACCTTCAGCTCACTCCAAAGATTTTCTATGGGATTAAGGTCTGGAGACTGGCTAGGACCTTAATGTGCTTCTTCTTGAGCCACTCCTTTGTTGCCTTGGCCGTGTGTTTTGGGTCATTGTCATGCTGGAATACCCATCCACAACCGATTTTCAATGCCCTCGCTGAGGGAAGGAGGTTCTCACCCAAGATTTGACGGTACATTGCCCCGTCCATCGTCCCTTTGATGCGGTGAAGTTGTCCTGTCCCCTTAGCATAAAAACAGCCCCAAAGCATAATGTTTCCACCTCCATGTTTGACGGTGGGGATGGTGTTCTTGGGGTCATAGGCAGCATTCCTCCTCCTCCAATCACGGCGAGTTGAGTTGATGGCAAAGAGCTCGATTTTGGTCTCATCTGACAACAACACTTTCACCCAGTTCTCCTCTGAATCATTCAGATGTTCATTGGCAAACTTCAGACGGCCCTGTATATGTGCTTTCTTGAGCAGGGGGACCTTGCGGGCGCTGCAGGATTTCAGTCCTTCACGGCGTAGTGTGTTACCAATTGTTTTCTTGGTGACTATGGTCCCAGCTGCCTTGAGATCATTGACAAGATCCTCCCGTGTAGTTCTGGGCTGATTCCTCACCGTTCTCATGAGCATTGCAACTCCACGTGGTGAGATCTTGCATGGAGGCCAAGGCCGAGGGAGATTGACAGTTATTTTGTGTTGCTTCCATTTGCGTATAATCGCACCAACTGTTGTCACCTTCTTACCAAGCTGCTTGGCGATGGTCTTGTAGCCCATTCCAGCCTTGTGTAGGTCTACAATCTTGTCCCTGACATCCTTGGAGAGCTCTTTGGTCTTGGCCATGGTGGAGAGTTTGGGATCTGATTGATTGATTGCTTCTGTGGACAGGTGTCTTTTATACAGGTAACAAGCTGAGATTAGGAGCACTGCCTTTAAGAGTGTGCTCCTAATCTCAGCTCGTTACCTGTATAAAAGACACCTGGGAGCCAGAAATCTTTCTGATGGAGAGGGGGTCAAATACTTATTTCCTTTATTAAAATGCAAATCAATTTATAACATTTTTGACATGTGTTTTTCTAGATTTTGTTGTTGTTGTTATTCTGTCTCTCACTGTTCAAATAAACCTACCATTAAAATTATAGACTGATCATGTCTTCGTCAGTGGGCAAACGTACAAAATCAGCAGGGGATCAAATACTTTTTTCCCTCACTGTACTAAGCACACAGCAAAGACAACGCAAGAGTGGCTTTGGGACAAGTCTCTGAATGTCCTTGAGTGGCCCAGCCAGAGCCCGGACTAGAACCCGATTGAATATCTCTGGAGAGACCTGAAAATAGCTGTGCAGCGATGCTCCCCATCCAACCTGACAGATCTGCAGATTAGAATTGGAGATACTCCCCAAATACAGGTGAGGTATTTTTAGCTAACATTTCTAAGATTTTTTTTTTGCCATGTCATTGTGGGGTATTGTGTGTAGATTGATGAGGAGAAAAACAAACATTTAATACATTTTAGAATAAGGCTGTAATGTAACAAAATGTGGAAAAGTCAAGGGGTCTGAATACTTTCCAAATGCACTGTACATTATGGCATGATGTGACATTGTATGGTATGGTAAATTATAGAATGGTATAATATGATATGGGTACTGTTTGATGTTTGTGTGTGCCAGCCCTATAGTGTCTCTCGGGAATCCACAGTGCTGAAGAGCTTCATATGTTTGTCCTTTCTGTGACAGGCGGTTACTTGTTACAGAACTCCCACAATCCTTCCCAGCCTCTATAACCCAACCTGTCGCAAACACTTGCCACATTAACCTACAACTCTTCCCACCTTAATCTGCGGCCGTGTTCACTCCAAAATTCACTCACTTTGCCGGCACACACCAGAATGTTGTCGGAGAAACAGTAGAGACCTTTAATTAGGCAGTCTCTCCGGGGAGTGGCTGTGTGCCGGGCTCTAATGAGAGCACAGGAGACTGGCTTCATTAACTCTCCCCCATTCCTCTCCTGGGCTTTCTCTCGCTCTCTTTCCCTCTCACTTTCTCCTGTTCCAGGGGCAGGCTGGCAATCTGGTCCAACTCTCCTCCACAGACAAGCAGTCGCTGCCTATGTTGGAGAGCCCCTGTCCCAAGGGGCGAACAACCGCACAAAGCTTACGAATCAGTGGAGGCTATACACCACAACAACAACAGATGCTCACTAAGAAATGCGGCACCAAACGTATTCTTCTAAACGTACTGTAATCGCTTGCTTGAAGTGCAGACGTGCCCAAGATCACAATCGAGAAGTATGCATTCAAATATACACCTTAATGGCTAACAAGAAAAAAACAACAACATCAACTATAGACTTGTGTTGGGAGGTTGCAAAAAAAGAAATTACCCTCCTGACAAGAATTCGCTTGGCGGGGGCATGCTTTGTTGGGGTTTGGTTAAAGACCGCTCTCATTAAAATATTCCCCTCAGTTACCAATCAAAGGAGTCCATAGCTCTGGGAACTGGCTCGCCAAACTCACAGGGTGTCGCCATTGCGGATTGCACTTGCCTTGCACTCGTCCCTTCTCTCTTCCATCCCTCCCTCTCTCCCTCCCTCTCCCTTTCTAACCACTCCACTCCTTCGTGGCCCCTGGCGAAGACTGTTTATTGCTCTTTCAGATTTAAGTTTGTCTGCTATCGCAATCAACCCTGCGAAACAGGTCCTTCTGGTAGCCCTTGTCCGGATTATGCAACTGTGGTCACAGAGGAGTGGATGGGGGAGATTGTGTGCATCACGCATTAAGTGAAGTTAACTCAAAGTTAATAAGTGATACTTACAGAAAGTGATTTAGGAACGGAACAATGTTAGTAGTATACTTGAATGGTACGATTTGTCCAGTGTGGCTATGCTTTTTATTACGTGATATGACGTGACCATAATAAATGTACACACTGCAAAACAATATGATATCTGACAAAAGATATAACAAATGTTTGAATAGTGCCTCCTTGATGCATTACTGAAAACTGTTTCTCAGTACCTTTGTAACGATCCCGGCTGTCTGAGTCGGGTCCTGTCTGGTGACTAGTTTTTCCTGTTCGTAATCTCCAGTTTCCCGAGGGTTCGGGAACGCTCCGGGGAGCGCTCTTGTTTTCCGCACCTGCATCCCATCAGCAATCTGCACACCTGGTCCTGATCATCACCCTTCTTAGGCTCTGGCCGAACATCCAGTTCCTGCCGGATCGTTAGCCATGAACAGTATGTTGTCAGCGTATCAGCCTTGAGTTCTAGCGTTAGTTTTTGTTGTTTTGCACCTTGTTGATTTGCTGTGTACTCACCTCCCGTTTTGTTCTGTCTGCAGTCTCTCACCCGGAACCTTCACCCAACCTCTGCCTGATGGTCGGCGGCTGCCGAGCCATGTCTGGACCTACCACTGCACCCTCAACAACCCATCCACGCCACCCGCTCTGTCCCTGGATTATTCAGCCTCACTCGGGAGTCAATTAATAAACACTCACCTTTTCTCTAAGTACCTTGTCCTGGTCTGCTTCTGGGTTCTGGGCGTAGTAAACCGTGACAGAACGATCCGGCCAGTATGAACCCAGCGGACCTGGACTCTGTTCGCCATGCCATTACCCATCAGGAGAAGATGTTGGGCCATCATAGCACGGTACTACAGGAGATCGCGTTGTCAGTTCGGAACCTTTCTACCGGTCTGACGGAGGTCCAGAACCAACGCAAGTTTCCGGTGGAGGATCCACTACGGTTTCACCCATCTCGCCTGCCGCTTCGGGAGCTGTGTCCTTCCGTGAGCCCGAGGTTCCGGCCGGATAGATATGAGGGGAGCTGGGAAGATGCCGTTCCTTCCTTATGCAGTGTGGATTAGTGTTCGATCTACAGCCCTACTCTTATGCCACAGACAAGGCTAGGATAGCCTTTGTGATTGCGTTGCTGCGTGGTCGAGCGCTGGAGTGGGCTTCAGCCGTTTGGGAACGACAAGACCCCCTGCATGGCTTCATACCAGGGGTTCACGGCCGAGATGAGGAAGCTCTTCGACCATTCCGTCCGAGGAGGGGACGCAGCTAGGCGCCTGTTTTCGCTTCACCAAGGAACTCGCAGCGTGGCCGACTTCGTGATCGAGTTCAAGACGTTGGCTGTGGAGAGTGGGTGGAACGAGGAGTCTCTGCAAGCGGCCTTTACCAGGGTCTGTCGGAGCAGCTCAAGGATGAGTTGATCTCCTATCCGAGCCTAGTGACCTGGACAGCTTGGTAGCCTTGTCTATTCGGGTGGATAATCGAGTCCGAGAGCGAAGGAGGGAGAAGCAATGGGGTCCGTCCAATCGATCAGCTCCTCAGTTCCCAGTCGGGTCGGGTGGTGGACCAGAACACGTCGATCATTCTCCACCACAATGGATTAGTGGAGAGGTCCTCTCTCCCGATTCTGAACCCATGCAAGTGGGGCGGCACGGGTTAACCAAGGAGGAGCGTCAACATAGACGTCAGACCAACTGCTGCCTCTACTGTGGTAGCTCGGGACATTACATCTCCACCTGTTCCCGGCGGTCGTCAAACTGCCCGGCTCGCTAAAGTTGGGAGGACTGTTAGCGAGCCAGTTTCAACCTCTCAGTACCTCTGTCAGACCCCGTTTCCCGGCTACCCTTGTGAACAGGAATCAGAGCTTAGCGCTTAACGCTTTTATCGATTCAGGTGCCGATGGAAGCTTTCTTGATGCCGAGTTGGTGGAACAGCTGGGGCTTTCCAAGGAGCAATTGCCGGAAGCCATTGAAGCGACCACTCTGAACGGCAGTAGTCTGGCACGTATCACGATGAGGACTGAACCGGTTAAGATGCGGTTGTCGGGGAATCATTCTGAGATGATTTCATTCTTCATTCTGCCGTCTTCCCATGTTCCTCTGGTCCTTGGATACCCCTGGCTGAAGGAACACAATCCCACGTTCGATTGGGTGACGGGCAAGGTAACGAGTTGGAGCCTTGATTGTCATGCTAACTGTCTCAAGACTGCCTGCCCCCATTCGGTTCCCAGTCAGGTGATTGAGGCTAAACCCCCAGATTTGTCCCTGGTTCCCGAGACATATCACGATTTGGGGGAAGTTTTCAGTAAGCAGAAGGCTCTGTCACTCCCTCCCCACCCGACCATATGATTGTGCCATCAACCTGGTCCCTGGAGCTGTCTACCCCAAGGGAAGGTTATACAGTATCTCCCGACCTGAACGTGAGGCGTTGGAGACCTACATCAAGGAGTCCCTAGCTGCTGGTCTCGTTCGTCCCTCGTCATCACCCCTGGGGCAGGATTCTTCTTTGTGGGTAAGAAGGATGGCTCTCTTCGACCGTGTATTGATTATCGGGGGTTGAATGACATCACGGTCAAGAACAAGTATCCCCTGCCCTTGATGAGTTCTGCCTTCGACTCCTTACAGGGTGCTACGGTGTTCACCAAGCTAGACCTACGCAATGCGTATCACCTGGTCCGGATCAGAGAGGGGGACGAGTGGTTGACGGGTTTCAATACACCGATGGGTCACTTCGAGTATCAGGTGATGCCGTTTGGACTGACCAATGCTCCAGCGGTATTCCAGAGTATGGTGAACGACGTCCTGAGAGATATGATCGGTCTCTTTGTGTTTGTTTACCTGGATGACATTCTGATCTTCTCGAAGGAACCTTCCGACCACGTCCAGCATGTCCGGCAGGTTCTGCAGCGATTGTTGGAGAATCGCCTGTTCGTGAAGGCCGAGAAGTGCGAGTTTCACGCCCACACGACATCCTTTCTCGGGTACATCATCTCCAGGGGAGAGATTAGGATGGACCAGGAGAAGGTTAGAGCGGTTCTGGAATGGGTCCAGCCCGGTACGAGATTGCAGCTCCAGAGATTTTTGGGGTTTGCGAATTTCTACCGCAGATTCATCCGGGATTACAGCCGTGTGGCCGCTCCGTTAACTGCCTTGACTTCCAGTATCAGGACCTTCAAGTGGAATCCGGAGGCGGATCGAGCGTTTCTGGATTTGAAGAGGCGATTCACCAACGCACCGATTCTCTCTCAACCGGACACGGCCCGTCAGTTCGTCGTTGAAGTGGACGCGTCTGATGTGGGAGTTGGCGCCATCCTGTCGCAGCGATGCTCCACGGACAGTAAACTCCATCCCTGCGCCTACTACTCTCGTCGCCTTTCGCCTGCGGAGAGGAATTACGATGTGGGTAACCGGGAGCTTCTCGCGGTGAAACTTGCCTTGGAGGAGTGGCGCCACTGGTTGGAGGGGGCGGAGCAACCGTTTATTGTCTGGACTGACCACAAGAATCTGGCTTACGTGTAATCGGCTAAACGTCTCAACTCCCGTCCAGGCCAGGTGGGCGTTGTTTTTCGGACGATTCAAGTTTGCCCTGACGTTCCGACCTGGATCTAAGAACGGCAAGGCGGACGCCTTGTCCCGGATGTTCTCCAAGACGGAGGAGAGTGGGTCCAAGACCGAGACAATCCTCCCCCGGAACTGCGTCGTGGGAGCAGTTATGTGGAAGATTGAGGAGGAGGTGCTGGCGGCCCTTCGGACTCAGCCCGGTCCCGGTAACGGTCCACCCGGTCGGTTGTTTGTGCCTGAGTCGGTTCGTCCTGCTGTCCTCAAATGGTCCCACGCCAGCAAGATGGCTTGTCACCCTGGCGTGGCTCGGACAATGGCGTTTCTTCGCAGACGTTTTTGGTGGCCTGCCATGGCCGAGGATACTCGGGGTTTTGTTGCTGCCTGTCCAGTGTGTGCGCAGAATAAGAGTACCAATCGGCCCAGCTCTGGACTACTTCACCCCCCTTCCTATTCCCCGGCGACCATGGTCGCATCTGGCCCTGGACTTCGTCACTGGGTTGCCCGCTTCTGAGGGGAACACGGTCGTTCTGACTATCGTGGACAGATTCAGCAAGTTCGCCCACTTTGTGCCAATTGCCAAGCTTCCCTCTGCCTCGGAGACGTCCGAGATCCTGGTTAGGGAGGTTTTCAGGGTCCACGGTTTGCCCAGTGATATCGTTTCCGACCGTGGCCCTCAGTTTACCTCTGCTGTCTGGAAGTCCTTCTGTTTGGCCATTGGAGCTACAGTCAGTCTCACATCTGGTTTTCACCCCCAATCCAATGGTCAGGCGGAGAGAGCCAACCAGAAGATGGAATCCACGCTACGCTGTCTGGTCTCGTCCAACCCCACCTCCTGGGTCTCTCAGTTGCCTTGGGTTGAGTATGCCCACAATACTCTTCCTACATCTGCCACTGGGATGTCTCCCTTCCAGTGCCTGTATGGCTACCAACCTCCCCTGTTTCCTTCTCAGGAGAAGGAGCTCTCAGTGCCTTCTGTTCAGGCCCATATTCGCCGTTGCCACCGGACCTGGCATCGGGCCAGAAAGGCACTCCTTAGAGTTTCGGACCGGTATCAGCTCCAGGCGAATCGTCGCCGGATCCCCGCTCCCACCTATACCATCGGAGATAGGGTTTGGTTGGCCACACGGGATCTTCCGTTACGGACTGAGTCTAGGAAGTTGTTACCGAAGTTCATTGGTCCGTTTGTGGTGGAGAAGGTGATCAATCCAGTGGCAGTTCGACTCAAACTACCGAGGACGCTCAGAGTCCATCCCACCTTTCATGTCTCCTGCCTCAAGCCTGTCTTCCTCAGTCCTCTGTTGCCTCCTCCGCCTCCTCCTCCTCCTCCTCGGATGATCGGAGGTGGTCCTGCCTACACGGTGCGTCGCATCATGGATTCCAGACGGCGGGGCCGGGGTTTCCAGTATCTCGTGGACTGGGAGGGGTATGGCCCTGAGGAGAGGAGTTGGATTCCGCGGCGACAGGTCCTTGATGCGGACCTCATCAGTGACTTCTACCGCCTCCATCCTGGCGCTCCGGGAGTCCGCCCGGTGGCGTTCGGTCGGAGGGGGGGTACTGTAACGATCCCGGCTGTCTGAGTCGGGTCCTGTCTGGTGACTAGTTTTTCCTGTTCGTAATCTCCAGTTTCCCGAGGGTTCGGGAACGCTCCGGGAGCGCTCTTGTTTTCGCACCTGCATCCCATCAGCAATCTGCACACCTGGTCCTGATCATCACCCTTCTTAGGCTCTGGCCGAACATCCAGTTCCTGCCGGATCGTTAGCCATGAACAGTATGTTGTCAGCGTATCAGCCTTGAGTTCTAGCGTTAGTTTTTGTTGTTTTGCACCTTGTTGATTTGCTGTGTACTCACCTCCGTTTTGTTCTGTCTGCAGTCTCTCACCCGGAACCTTCACCCAACCTCTGCCTGATGGTCGGCGGCTGCCGAGCCATGTCTGGACCTACCACTGCACCCTCAACAACCCATCCACGCCACCCGCTCTGTCCCTGGATTATTCAGCCTCACTCGGGAGTCAATTAATAAACACTCACCTTTTCTCTAAGTACCTTGTCCTGGTCTGCTTCTGGGTTCTGGCGTAGTAAACCGTGACAACCTTATATCAAAATGTTTGTATGAATAACAAACACTGCTTCAACTGCATAATATTCCAAAAAAAAAAGACTCTTCCTCCTTCATTTTGATTCTCTTATCATTTAGTAATTGACAGAACTTTGCCTTACATGTTCAATGCGTCTGAAGCAAAGTTACATCTCGCCAACAACCAAGGTGGCACACATCCATGCTCTGATGGACCTACCCTTCAATACAGAGGACTTCAGTAAGGCAGGTTTGCGCGAAACAGTACTCTGACAGTCGTTTGGTTTGTTCACACACAATGTGTGATTTCCCCTTCGTGACACAACATAGGACATCGATGACAACAAAGCGGCGCAGCTGACAAGTGATCTCGCCCTTCCTTTTGTGTTGATTGTTGACACCACGTGCCACATAAAGCAATAAAGGTTTTCTGCTTCACAGTTTGTTGGCTAATTGCATCAAAGCACTTGGCAACTGTGTCGTCTCGGCATCCGCGTTTGTGCAAACATCAATTGGAACAGCTCACGTCGGCACGACATGCAGATAGCATCTAGCGGGGCCTACTGTGGGAACCAAAGTGTGACTGTGTTTATTACCATAAACAAACACAAACTGACACTGACTGCTGACGAGGAATTGGCCAGTAAAGACTGTTTTGAAAAAATTAACTGAGAGAGGAGAAATGAGGAGGAAAAAACCTTCCACGGTTCAGGCGGTTGGTCGAGCACACAGCAAGTCCAAGGGAACACCTCGACTGCAGACATGGGCAGCAGTAGAGGGACACAATTGCTTTTGGTGTCTGCTCACCCAACCATGTGACATGATGTATATCCGAGACACACCAAGTTAAATGTCCTGCATCAGCCAACCAACCAACCAGCCAACCAGCCAACCAACAAACCCCAAGCCCCTTATACAGTACTCCTTAACCCTTCGCCTTCAGCCCCTCTCCCACTACCTCTACCACCCTGGCACACCAAGGCTCCTGCCGACCTGGCTGATGAAAAACAGAGTGAACGTCAAAATAAGTCAGGCTTCGGGAGGGATGGATGGAGAATGTTGCTTTGCATTTGTAACACTGGGGGAATGGTGGGGCCAGTCGAAGGTTATAGGGGGAGAAGAGGAGAGGAAGAGAGAAGAAAGGAAAAGTGAGGGGAGAGAGTGGGATGTCACGGTCGATGTCTTCAGGTGGGAACCTAATAGCATCTGGCAGACCCCCAGCCACCCACGGGACAGGGCGCTGAATATTTATGAGATGGGCAGACGAGGCGGATGGTAGAGAGGGAATCAGATGGAACGAAGTGTCTCCTCTCCTCCACTGTGATGTAAAAGGACGACATTGCGTGGGGTTGAGAGTCTGAACGCAATCATTAAGAAATGTAAGCCTGAACCCGTTCAGCTAGAACTGATTTTGTTCCCTAGGAGCTTATGGAACCAGTCACTTTTTATCATAGAAGGACTTGCGAGGAAAGTCTGATGAAGGATGATGCTCTCTATAGACGTTTACCAAAGTGCAATGGCACAATATAGGCCTTGGACCATAATGTTGCATATTGATGAATGTGTCATTTGTGATCATGAGTCCCATTAAAATGTCTTACGTCTCCTATCCATTTGTGTTGGGTGTTGAGACTTATTAGTATTAGTATGAAGTCCCATACTTGTCCTCTGATCCTGTATGGATCAGCTTGTAAGAGAGTTGTGCTAGCAAGTCCACGGTTGTGGTTATTATTATTATTATTATTATTATTAGTAGTAGTAGTAGTAGTATTATATACTGGCACCTGGCAGACCAGGAAGTTCATGGTTCAGTTTAATAAAGCTGAATAGACGCACACACCTGATTCTTATAGCGATAGCTAGCATAACATTACATGGTATCAGAAGCAAAGGAAATGATTGTTTCACTGCAAGTTATGGAACCACTTCGACCTCCACCAACACTGAGGCTGGAGGACAACATATCAGAAAATTGGAGAAGATTAATAAAACAGTTCAAGATCGCTCTGAGCACTAGAAAGAAAAGAGAAAAGCTGGAGAAAGCTGGAGAAGCTGCATTGTTCTCTACTGCTACAATGCATGGGAGAGCAAGCGCAAGAGCTACACAACACATTCACATTCGTGAACAGAGAGAGAGAGAGAAGATCAAACCGCCCATCAAAAAGTTTTAGGACTACTGTAGGCCGGAGAAAAACACAACCTATGAAAGACACGTCTTCAACAATAGAACACAAAGACCCGACAAGACATTCTAGCAGTTTGTCAACGACCTACGCATCCTATCGAGAAACTGTGAGTATGAGCATTTATTGGATGGAGTAATCAGAGACCGTATCATAAAAGGCATAAAGGACAGTGGCACTCGCAGGCAATTACTGAAAGAAGATAAACGAACCTTGGACAAGTGTATTGGCATATGCCATGCAGCGGAATGCACACAACAACAGATGCACGCATCGAGTGCTTCCGCTTCTGCGGGAGACAATAGTGTTAATGCTGTCATGCAGCGCACCCAACCCCAATGTGACGCGCATACACAGAGGCAGATCTGGGTGCATCACACAAAGCAGAGAGGGACAAACAGTGAGAAATCAAAGAGAGAGAAGAAATGAAAGCAATGCTGATCAAGACAGCAACATAGTGGACTGTTAAATACTGTGGAAAAACACATGTTAGACGAAGATCCCCAGCTTATGCAAAAACATTTACAAACTGCCAAAAGCCTAATCATTTTGCAAAAGTTTGCAGTAGCAGAAATGTACAAGAGCTGCAAGGAAGCAGTGAGTGTGGGGTGGAGCTAACCTTCATTGATGCAGTCACTAATAGCACAAATGTAAATACATGGCACGTACAGTTTAACATTAAAAGCAACCCAAGGTAGACAAAGGAGCATAAGCAAATGTCATCACTAAACAGCTTGCAAGGAAAATCAAAAATACATGACCATTTCAAGTCAGACAAACCAGGAGCTGTTTATCTTCATAAAGGAGGCAACAAGCTTCCTGTCACTGGAAAATGTGTTCTACCATGCACTCAGTTGTCCCATCCTGGGCCTCAAAGACTGTGTAAACATAGACTTGATCAGGCTAATCAGGAGTGTGGAAGAAACATTAAAGACTACAATGGAGAACTACAAGAATGTGTTTAAAGGCCTAGGGTGTCTTAAGGAGCCATATCACATTCAAATAAAGAATGATGTCACCCCTGTCACTCATGGAAAACACCTGCAACTCTTCTCAAAATTCTACAGAGAATGGAGAAACTTAAAATGTTCATCAAAGAGGACGGACCAACTGAGTGAGGAACTCTATGGTCATCATTGAGAAACCCAATGGCAGCCTACAACTGTGCCTGTACCCAAAGGAGCTCAACACTGCCATCTGCAGACAACAATTTAAAATCTCTACAATTGATGAAATAATGAGCAAGCTATCTGGAGCTTCGTGGTTCAGCACACTGGACGCTAATTGTGGTTAATGCCAAATACCACTCACAGACGAATCATCACAACTCACTACCTTCAACACACCATTCGGAAGGTACAGATATCTTTACTTACCTTTTGGAATAAACAGCCCCCAAGAACTGTTCCACATGAGAATGGTGCAACTCTTCGAAGACATTGAAGGAGTGGTGACATACATAGATGATTTACTCATCTTTGGAAAAGACAAAGAAGAACATGACAGCAGACTGGAACAGGTCCTGTAGAGGGCCAGGAGCGTGAACTTGATCAACAAGGAAAAGTGCAAAATAGGCATTCGAGTGGTGAAGTACTTAGGTCACACACTCAGCCAAGAACGAGTCAAGCCAGACCCCAGCAAAGTACAAGCAGTCGTTGAAATGGAGACACCCAGGGTCAAGCCTTGGAGAGGTGAAATACCTGCCAAAGTTTATTCCACACATCTCAACACTGTTTTTACAGAAATATATTGCATGGCACTGGAATGAGCGACATGAAGATGCAGTGACTAACATCAAGAAGACCCTAGTGGACAACACACAAACATCATTCAGATACTACGATGTCACACAGCCAGTGAAGCTATCAGTGGACGCCTCCAAAACGGGCCATTGTGTTTGGATGTCAGAAATTGTATTAATTAATTTATGGCAATGAGACAGAAATCGAGACTGACCACAAACCACTGGTTTCTATCTTCAAGCAACCCCCCACTTGTCACAGAAGTAAATTCAACATCCATTCCACATTGGTTCAACGTAATAAAGCTACAACCCTACCAATTGAATGTGTTCCACAAGTCTGGAAAATAAGTGTATGTGGCCGATACGCTTTCCAGAGCATTTTTCAGTCACAGATGACGAATCCAACTCAGATGACAAACTGGAGGATGACGTTAATGCTCAGATACAACTTATCATCGATCACCTTCCTTTGAGTGGCAACAAAATGAAAGTAATTCGCACAGAGACAAAAGGATGACACATTGACAACTTTGAAAATGATGGTGAGACATGGATGGCCTGAGGAAAAGAAGGAAGTTCCACGGAGAATCAAAAAATTCTGGAATTATAGGGACAAAATATGTTAAGTGGATGGACTGATGATGAATTGTGACAAAGTTATAATACCACAAGCAATACATGGTGAAATGCTAAAATCCATTCAGGAATCAGGACACTTTGGCATAGAAACATGCAAGCTCAGAGCCAGAGAGGCGGGGATGTCCAATGACATACAGTACCAGTCAAAAGTTTGGACACACCTTCTCATTCAAGGGTTTTTACATTGTAGAATAATAATGAAGACATCAAAACTATGAAATAACACATATGGAATCATGTAGTAACCACTTTTTTTTTTTTACAAATCAAAATATATTTTATATTTGAGATTCTTCAAATAGCCGCCCTTTGCCTTGATGACAGCTTTTCAAACTCTTGGCATTCTCTCAACCAGCTTCACCTGGAATGCTTTTCCAACAGTCTTGAAGGAGTTCTCACATATGCTGAGCACTTGTTGGCTGCTTTTCCTTCACTCTGCCGTACAACTCATCCCAAACCATCTCAATTCGGTTGAGGTTGGGGGATTGTGGAGGCCAGGTCATCTGATGCAGCACTCCATCACTCTCCTTCTTGGTAAAATAGGCCTTACACAGCCTAGAAGTGTGTTGGGTCATTGTGCTGTAGAAAAACAAATGATAGTCCCACTAAGCCCAAACCAGATGGGATGGCGTATTGCTGCAGAATGCTGTGGTAGCCATGCTGGTTAAGTGTGCCTTGAATTCTAAATAAATCACAGACAGTGCACCAGCAAAGCACCCCCACACCATAATACGCCCTCCTCCATGCTTTATGGTGGGAACTACACATGCAGAGATCATCTGTTCACCCACACCACGTCTCACAAAGACACAGCCGTTGCAACCAAAAATTAGGCCTACTACACAAACCTCATTCCTACAGAACTGTTTTTATTAGGTTAATGTTAAATTTTGTCAGTCATGTGTAAAAAAAATCTTCAAGGAGTTGACCCCCCATAGTAGGAGGTTAGAAATATATGTGCTTGTGTAATCATGCTTGGTCTTTGCAGCTGCATGACCCAGTGGGTGAATAAACTTGGTTTGAGCTTTTTCTAGTCGTCCATTTGAGTTTTTACTCTGTTTGTTCAGAACCTAACAACACACACACTCAACACACACACACACACACACACACACACACACACACACACACACACACACACACAAGCTGGCTGGCTGTGAACTGATAGATGTTTTTGCTGTTGCAGCTGTTTTTTTAACCTTATTTGAAGGGGTTAGTCAGTGATACATGTTTAATATTACATTAACATAAATTGTCAAATGTGCCATGACTTTGTTTTGTTGTTTTTTCCTCTCTCTTTCTGTCAGATAAAGGTATTTGATTCTTCTAACATCTACTACTAAAGTTAAAAAAACATTGGATTGGTGTAAACAAGGGCAAGATAGTTTCCTTCCAACATATGTCTTCCACCAGTCTAGGCGCTCATCCTTTCAAATCCAAGTCACATTAGGATTGATTTACAGTGGGGAGAACAAGTATTTGATACGCTGCCGATTTTGCAGGTTTTCCTACTTATAAAGCATGTAGAGGTCTATAATTTTTTATCATAGGTACACTTCAACTGTGAGAGACGGAATCTAAAAACAAAAATCCAGAAAATCACTGTCACGATCGTTAGAGTGAGTAGACCAAGGCGCAGCGTGATGAACGAACATTTTTTATTATCGTCAGTGATAATACAAACAAAACAATAAACGATGACGTGACGTCCTAGGTTAAACACAACCAACACGGAACAAACCAAACGGAACAAGATCCCACAACTATTGTGGGAAAACAGCATGTATAAATATGGATCCCAATCAGAGACAACCAGCAACAGCTGACACTCGTTGCCTCTGATTGGGAACCACTCTGGCCAACATAGAAATAGAACACATAGAACTAAAACACAGAAACACAAACACATAGAATCTACACACCCTGGCTCAACATATAGAGTCCCCAGAGCCAGGGTGTGACAGTACCCAAAGGCGCGGACTGCGACCGCGCCTCCACATAAACCAAACAGGGGAGGGCTGGGTGGGCATTCCTCCTCGGAGGCGGTTCCGGCTCCGGGTTTGCCCACCACCCTCCAATAATCCCCCCGTAGCGCCCCTGGTCCGGTCTGGCCCCGCTGGCTGGAGCTGGACTGGACATCGTAGGAGCGGATTGCTTAAGCTCCGGTGTGGAGCAGCTGACCGGTACCTGACCAGGCACAGGTGACCCAGGCACGGGTTGTGCCGGACTGACGACGCGCACCCCTGGCTTGGTGCGTGGAGCAGGAATGGACCGGACCGGGCTGACGATCGCACCCAAGGCTTGGTGCGTGGAGCAGCACGGGCGGAACGGGCTGACGATCGCACCCCCAGCCTTGGTGCGTGGAGCAGCAACGGGCGGACCGGGCTGACGATGCGCACCCTCGGCTTGGTGCGTGGAGCAGGAACGGGCGGACCGGGCTGACGATGCGCACCCCTGGCTTGGTGCGTGGAGCCGGGACGGGCCGGCACGGGCTGACGTGCGCACCCCTGGCTTGGTGCGTGGAGCAGGAACGGGCCTTACCGGGCTGACGACTCGCACTCCTGGCTTGGTGCAGTGGCAGGAACAGGCCGGGCCGGGCTGGCGACGCGCACCGTAGGCTTGGTGCAGTGGCAGGAACAGGCCGGGCCGGGCTGGTGGCCAGCGCACCGTAGGGTTGGTGCGAGTGGCAGGAACAGGCCGGGCCGGGCTGGCGACGCGCACCGTAGGCTTGGTGCGAGTGGCAGGAACAGGCCGCGCCGGGCTGGCGGCCGCGCACCGTAGGCTTGGTGCGAGTGGCAGGAACAGGCCGGGCTGGGCTGGCGACGCGCACCGTAGGCTTGGTGCGAGTGGCAGGAACAGGCCGGGCCGGGCTGGCGACGCGCACCGTAGGCTTGGTGCGGAGTGGCAGGAACAGGCCGGGCCGGGCTGGCGACCGCGCACCGTAGGCTTGGTGCAGTGGCAGGAACAGGCCGGGCCGGGCTGGCGGCGCGCACCGTAGGCTTGGTGCGAGTGGCAGGAACAGGCCGGGCCGGGCTGGCGACGCGCACCGTAGGCTTGGTGCGTGGAGCAGGAACAGGCCGGACCGGGCTGGCGACGCGCACCGTAGGCTTGGTGCGTGGAGCAGGAACAGGCCGGGCCGGGCTGGCGACGCGCACCGTAGGCTTGGTGCGAGTGGCAGGAACAGGCCGGGCCGGGCTGGCGACGCGCACCGTAGGCTTGGTGCGGGGAGCAGGAACAGGCCGGGCCGGGCTGGCGACGCGCACCGTGGGCTTGGTGCGTGGAGCAGGAACAGGCCGGGCCGGGCTGGCGACGCGCACCGTAGGCTTGGTGTCACGATCGTTAGAGTGAGTAGACCAAGGCGCAGCGTGATGAACAAACATTTTTTATTATCGTCAGTGATAATACAAACAAAACAATAAACGATGATGTGACGTCCTAGGTTAAACACAACCAACACGGAACAAACCAAACGGAACAAGATCCCACAACTATTGTGGGAAAACAGCATGTATAAATATGGCTCCCAATCAGAGACAACCAGCAACAGCTGACACTCGTTGCCTCTAATTGGGAACCACTCTGGCCAACATAGAAATAGAACACATAGAACTAAAACACAGAAACACAAACACATAGAATCTACACACCCTGGCTCAACATATAGAGTCCCCAGAGCCAGGGTGTGACAGTACCCCCCCAAAGGCGCGGACTGCGACCGCGCCTCCACATAAACCAAACAGGGGAGGGCTGGGTGGGCATTCCTCCTCGGAGGCGGTGCCGGCTCCCGGGTTTGCCCACCACCCTCCAATAATCCCCCGTAGCGCCCCTGGTCCGGTCTGGCCCCGCTGGCTGGAGCTGGACTGGACATCGTAGGAGCGGATTGCTTAAGCTCTGGTGTGGAGCAGCTGACCGGTACCTGACCAGGCACCGGTGACCCAAGGCCAGGTTGTGCCGGACTGACGACAGCGCACCCCTGGCTTGGTGCGTGGAGCAGGAACGGGCCGGACCGGGCTGACGATGCGCAACCCTGGCTTGAGTGCGTGGGCCGGACGGGCCGTACCGGGCTGACGATGCGCACCCCTGGCTTGGTGCGTGGAGCAGGAACGGGCCTTACCGGGCTGACGACTCGCACCCCTGGCTTGGTGCGAGTGGCAGGAACAGGCCGGGCCGGGCTGGCGACGCGCACCGTAGGCTTGGTGCGAGTGGCAGGAACAGGCCGGGCCGGGCTGGCGGCGCGCACCGTAGGGTTGGTGCAGTGGCAGGAACAGGCCGGGCCGGGCTGGCGACGCGCACCGTAGGCTTGGTGCGAGTGGCAGGAACAGGCCGGGCCGGGCTGGCGACGCGCACCATGGGCTTGGTGCGTGGAGCAGGAACAGGCCGGGCCGGGCTGGCGACGCGCACCGTAGGCTTGGTGTCACGATCGTTAGAGTGAGTAGACCAAGGCACAGCGTGATGAACGAACATTTTTTATTATCGTCAGTGATAATACAAACAAAACAATAAACGATGATGTGACGTCCTAGGTTAAACACAACCAACACGGAACAAACCAAACGGAACAAGATCCCACAACTATTGTGGGAAAACAGCATGTATAAATATGGCTCCCAATCAGAGACAACCAGCAACAGCTGACACTCGTTGCCTCTGATTGGGAACCACTCTGGCCAACATAGAAATAGAACACATAGAACTAAAACACAGAAACACAAACACATAGAATCTACACACCCTGGCTCAACATATACAGTCCACAGAGCCAGGGTGTGACAGTACCCCCCCCCCAAAGGCGCGGACTGCGACCGCGCCTCCACATAAACCAAACAGGGGAGGGCTGGGTGGGCATTCCTCCTCGGAGGCGGTTCCGGCTCCGGGCTTGCCCACCACCCTCCAATAATCCCCCCGTAGCGCCCCTGGTCCGGTCTGGCCCCGCTGGCTGGAGCTGGACTGGACATCGTAGGAGCGGATTGCTTAAGCTCCGGTGTGGAGCAGCTGACCGGTACCTGACCAGGCACCGGTGACCCAGGCACGGGTTGTGCCGGACTGACGACGCGCACCCCTGGCTTGGTGCGTGGAGCAGGAATGGACCGGACCGGGCTGACGATGCGCACCCAGGGCTTGCTGCGTGGAGCAGCAACGGGCCGGAACGGGCTGACGATGCGCACCCCAGCCTTGGTGCGTGGAGCAGCAACGGGCCGGACCGGGCTGACGATGCGCACCCCTGGCTTGGTGCGTGGAGCAGGAACGGGCCGGACCGGGCTGGACGATGCGCAACCCTGGCTTGGTGCGTGGGCCGAACGGGCCGTACCGGGCTGACGATGCGCACCCCTGGCTTGGTGCGTGGAGCAGGAACGGGCCTTACCGGGCTGACGACTCGCACCCCTGGCTTGGTGCGAGTGGCAGGAACAGGCCGGGCCGGGCTGGCGACGCCGCACCGTAGGCTTGGTGCGAGTGGCAGGAACAGGCCGGGCCGGGCTTGCGGCGCGCACCGTAGGGTTGGTGCGGTGCAGAACGGCCGGGCCGGGCTGGCGACGCGCACCGTGGCTTGGTGCAGTGGCAGGAACAGGCCGGGCCGGGCTGGCGACGCGCACCGTAGGCTTGGTGCGAGTGGCAGGAACAGGCCGGGCCGGGCTGGCGACAGCGCACCGTAGGCTTGGTGCGAGTGGCAGGAACAGGCCGGGCCGGGCTGGCGACGCGCACCGTAGGCTTGGTGCGAGTGGCAGGAACAGGCCGGGCCGGGCTGGCGACGCGCACCGTAGGCTTGGTGCGTGGAGCAGGAACAGGCCGGACCGGGCTGGCGACGCGCACTGTAGGCTTGGTGCGTGGAGTAGGAACAGGCCGGACCGGGCTGGCGACGCGCACCGTAGGCTTGGTGCGAGGGGCAGGAACAGGCCGGGCCGGGCTGGCGACGCGCACCGTAGGCTTGGTGCGAGTGGCAGGAACAGGCCGGGCCGGGCTGGTGACGCGCACTGTAGGCTTGGTGCGAGTGGCAGGAACAGGCCGGGCCGGGCTGGCGACGCGCACCGTAGGCTTGGTGCGAGTGGCAGGAACAGGCCGGGCCGGGCTGGCGACGCGCACCGTAGGCTTGGTGCGTGGAGCAGGAACAGGCCGGGCCGGGCTGGCGACGCGCACCGTAGGCTTGGTGCGAGTGGCAGGAACAGGCCGGGCCGGGCTGGCGACGCGCACCGTAGGCTTGGTGCGTGGAGCAGGAACAGGCCGGGCTGGCGACGCGCACCGTAGGCTTGGTGCGTGGAGCAGGAACAGGCCGGACCGGGCTGGCAACGCGCACCGTAGGCTTGGTGCGAGGGGCAGGAACAGGCCGGGCCGGACTGGCGACACGCACCATTAACTTAGTGCGGGGAGCAGGAACGGGCCGGACCGGACTGGTGACGCACACCACTTGCTTGGTGTGAGGAGCGGGACTGGGTTTCATCATAACCCTCCGCTCCCTCAGCTGCCTAGACAGTTCCTCTCGCCGTGCCTCTATTCTCACCTTCTCCCTTATCGCCTCCAGTAGCTCCACCCTCTGCACCACTAACTCCTGCTCCTCTGCACCAATAGCCCCCTTAACCTGGTGGCCTCCTCACCTAACCTCCTAATACGCCCTGTAGCTGCCTCCTGCTGCCCGTCGCCCATGCCGTGTGCCCCCCTCTAAAAAATGTTTGGGGTTGCCTCTCGTCCGTCCGACGACGACACTGTTGACGCCGTTGCTCCTCTCTCCGTCGCGCCTCTACCGTCTCCTTCCATGGACGGCGATCCATCCCGGCCTGGATTTCCTCCCAGGTCCAGGACCCCTGCCCGTCCAATATTTGCTCCCACGTCAAGGCTGCCTGCTCCTGGACACGCTGCTTGGTCCTGGTATGGTGGGATCTTCTGTCACGATCGTTAGAGTGAGTAGACCAAGGCGCAGCGTGATGAACGAACATATTTTATTATCGTCAGTGATAATACAAACAAAACAATAAACGATGACGTGACATCCTAGGTTAAACACAACCAACACGGAACAAACCAAACGGAACAAGATCCCACAACTATTGTGGGAAAACAGCCTGTATAAATATGGCTCCCAATCAGAGACAACCAGCAACAGCTGACACTCGTTGCCTCTGATTAGGAACCACTCTGGCCAACATAGAAATAGAACACATAGAACTAAAACACAGAAACACAAACACATAGAATCTACACACCCTGGCTCAACATATAGAGTCCCCAGAGCCAGGGTGTGACAATCACATTGCATGATTTTTAAGTAATTAATTTGCATTTTATTGCATGACATAAGTATTTGATCACCTACCAACCAGTAAGAATTCCGGCTCTCACAGACCTGTTCGTTTTTCTTTAAGAAGCCCTCCTGTTCTCCACTCATTACCTGTATTAACTGCACCTGTTTGAACTCGTTACCTGTATAAAAGACACCTGTCCACACACTCAATCAAACAGACTCCAACCTCTCCACAATGGCCAAGACCAGAGCGCTGTGTAAGGACATCAGGGTTAAAATTGTAGACCTGCACAAGGCTGGGATGGACTACAGGACAATAGGCAAGCAGCTTGGTGAGAAGGCAACAACTGTTGGCGCATTTATTAGAAAATGGAAGAAGTTCAAGATGACGGTCAATCACCCTTGGTCTGGGCCTCCATGCAAGATCTCACCTCGTGGGGCATCAATGATCATGAGGAAGGTGAGGGATCAGCCGAGAACTACACGGCAGGACCTGGTCAATGACCTGAAGAGAGCTGGGACCACAGTCTCAAAGAAAACCATTAGTAACACACTATGCCGTCATGGATTAAAATCCTGCAGCGCACGCAAGGTCCCCCTGCTCAAGCCAGCGCATGTCCTGGCCCGTCTGAAGTTTGCCAATGACCATCTGGATGATCCAGAGGAGGAATGGGAGAAGGTCATGTGGTCTGATGAGACAAAAATAGAGCTTTTTGGTCTAAACTCTACTCGCCGTGTTTGGAGGAAGAAGAAGGATGAGTACAACCCCAAGAACACATTCCCAACCGTGAAGCATGGAGGTGGAAAAATCATTATTTGGGGATGCTTTTCTGCAAAGGGGACAGGACGACTGCACCGTATTGAGGGGAGGATGGAAGGGGCCATGTATCGCGAGATCTTGGCCAACAACCTCCTTCCCTCTGTAAGAGCATTGAAGATGGGTCGTGGCTGGGTCTTCCAGCATGACAACGACCCGAAACACACAGCCAGGGCAACTAAGGAGTGGCTCCGTAAGAAGCATCTCAAGGTCCTGGAGTGGCCTAGCCAGTTTCCAGACCTGAACCCAATATAACATATTTGGAGGGAGCTGAATGTCCGTATTGCCCAGCGACAGCCCCCAAACCTGAAGGATCTGGAGAAGGTCTGTATGGAGGAGTGGGCCAAAATCCCTGCTGCAGTGTGTGCAAACCTGGCCAAGACCTACAGGAAACGTATGATCTCTGTAATTGCAAACAAAGGTTTCTGTACCAAATGTTAAGTTCTGCTTTTCTGATGTATCAAATACTTATGTCATGCAATAAAATGCAAATTAATTACTTAAAAATCATACAATGTGATTTTCTGGATTTTTGTTTTAGATTCCGTCTCTCACAGTTGAAGTGTACCTATGATAAAAATTACAGACCTCTACATGCTTTGTAAGTAGGAAAACCTGCAAAATCGGCAGTGTATCAAATACTTGTTCTCCCCACTGTATAATTGAAACCTAACCAAACCTATGTCCTGGCCCATCACCTTATGTATTACTTTCCCCCAGTAGCAAAAACTGACATGCCCGCCCTAAAAAACTATAGGCCTACAACACATAAATGCCTTCTAACCTCCCTTGCATAGGATACTTTCTGTCACTAGCACTAAAACGAAATAATATTAAAACGAAATAGAAATGTTGTTATTATTATTTTACTGGACTGATGGTACCTGCATCTGATGGTCATGGTGTGTTCAAGAGAACACACCATGACATAAGTGAACTTCAGGTCAGAGCTCTAGAAAGATGGCAGTTTCCGAGATGGATGACCACTGAAGTCAGAACATGGAGATTTCCGAGGTCCCAGCTGTTTTAAACAGGGCATTGAGAGAGAGAGAGAGAGAGAGAGAGAGAGAGAGAGAGAGAGAGAGAGAGAGAGAGAGAGAGAGAGAGAGAGAGAGAGAGAGAGAGAGAGAGAGAGAGGAAGCTGCAGAGGGTCCGTCATTCACTGTCCCTGCTCTCTCCTTCCTTTCCTCCGGTGAGAGGGGACAAAGTCTTCCACCTGATGGCGAAACTCGAGTCGCACCGCATCTGCCTCAGTCACAAATTCATGTTGTTCCTATGACCAGAGAAAGTTAAATACTCCTCAATATTAAAATAGAGACGACGAGCTGCGAATAATAATAAAAAAAACACAGGGCTATCGATACACTTGGCTACTCATTCATTGCAGCTGCAGTGCGAGTGGAAGTAGAGAGAAGAGCGTGTTTATGTTTTGTAATAGTGTTGAATAAAAACAGTGTTGACAGTTCTGGATAAAACTTAGACATTAACTCACTTGTAAAAACAGAAGCTATTTGCTGTATTCTTTCACAGTCTCTCTCTGCTCATGGTTTTAAAAGTGATGAAATCTCACGTAGACTAGTATCAAACTTTGCTGTGGAAGCTGTAGATAGCTCAAATCACTGTGCTTATCCGATTGGCCAGCGCAGAAGGTGCACTCGATTTAGCCACAGATCTCCCGGTCCGCCGGGTATGCGGGTTTGTTTTTTCAGAGGACCGAAATGGTTAAAAATTGAAACGCTTTGCCTACCCAGTGCGTAGGGCTTCTGAATCAAGTTCACCTACCGTCAAAAGCGCAAAACAAAAAAGGAGTGCAAGCCTTTGTGCCTTTATCGTTGGTTTTTCTACAGAAATGTTTGGTGATCGACCGGTTGGTGATGATTGCTGTAGGGGAACCCTTTTGAGTTCCATTTAGAACCCTCTCATGAAGAACCCTCTGGTTCCAGATAGAACCAATGACAGGTTCTACAGTTATACTTATAGGATACTTCAGATGCATTTATGGCACACACTGTTGGGTACTCCTATGGTACTGGTCAGTACCTTTAACCTCTTGTGGATCACATCCTTCGTTTAAATTTTCCGCCTAAAATAACATACCCAAATCTAACTGCCTGTAGCTCAGGACCTGAAGCAAGGATATGCATATTCTTGATACTATTTGAAAGGAAACACTTTGAAGTTGGTGGAAATGTGAAATTAATGTAGGAGAACATAACACAATAGATCTGGTAAAAGCATATGTTTTCTATTTTTATTGTATCATCTTTGAAATGAAAAAGAAAGGCAATAAATTCAGATAGGAAGCTGGTGGTAATGTAGATGTTATCCACAAGAAGGCAGCAGTGTCTGTGCAAAGTTCTAGACTGATACAATTAAGGATGACAACACAATATCATATTTTGTATCAAGATTCCCATGTGTCTCTCACGAGTTAGCCCAAATGTACCCAAGTGGCCGAATTGGTCAATTGATACATTTTCAAGTACATAACTATAGAGAACATACAAAATGCTATAGTAATAACAAATTACAGTTTATTCACTCCCAGGAATGTCATACATGATGGATCATTAGCTTCCCTTCATAAAAGGTGCTAACAAGAGACGCGATGAGAATGTTTATCAAATGCCTCCCAACAAAGAAGTGAACTATTTAAGATAAGGGCCAAGTTAGCAGCCAACACTGATCTAATGTCATAAGTGAACACACCACAAACCACACACAAGGTTAAAATATATATATAATATATATATATATATAATATATATATATATATATTTACACACTATTTACAATTACAGCATTTAGAACACACACAGTCCTCTACACAAGAGGGGGCAGAAGGTGCTGCAGTGGACTTTGTGCCGTAGTCAGCAAGCTTCTGGATGAGCAGCTCTCTGAAGGCTAGCTGTGTCATGGGGGTCTGCCCACAGCACTTAGCCATTTCCTTCTGGAGGATGAATGCATTCACCACAGCAATGTCAATGAAGTGATAGAACAATATCTTGTACCATTTCATTGTCTTGTGGAGAACATTGTAGTAGCCATCAGCGCTGACAGGTCCACACCTCCCATGCTCTTGTTGTAATCCTTTACAGCAGCTGGAATGTGGACGTTCACACCTCTAGATGGCCGGGCGGGGCTAGGTGTGGAGCCAGAGACCGCAGCATGGGTCGGACTGAATTTACCAGCTTCTACATTTAAAAGAGTGGAGGATGGACGACTTGAATGTGGTGGTTCCCTAAGGTCATCTGAGTCATTGTCACTATTTAATAAAAAATATATATAAAAAATCAGTAAGAACTCAAGTTTACTATTACTTTATTTTAGCAGGGGGTGAGCCCTGCATCAATACATCTAATGTGACTCACTACCTGAAATTGGGCTTATGTAGCAAAATTTGAAATGCTGTTTTTTACATTGGATCAAGTTAGAGACTAGGAGCTACAAAATGGTATATCATACTCTGCATTTTTTAGGAACAATGGGAAAGTAATTCTGCTTTGAAAGTTGATAAACTTGTAAACTCACTTTTGAGAAAATGGCTTTTGAATGTTTTGGTATCTAGTGAAGATATCTTCTTTGTCTACACCCATTCAGCATCATTCACACCCTCTTAAGCTTTAGCCCCACCCATCTCTTTTCACTCTCGGAGTGTTCAGCTCTCACACGTGACGCTCTGGCCGATGATTTGTTTACCTCTGGATAACATGAAAACATCCTAACCAGCTCTGCTGGCAACAATTTCATTACGCTTTTATACAGACGTTTACTGACAACGGCCATATTCAACAGGTGTTGTACATTTTAGCTTAAGACATGTAGCTAGCTAGCTAGGTAAACAATTAACCTAGCTAGGTAAACAACATGTAAGATCACACACATGATGTAACGTTAGCTAACAAGCCAGCCAGCTAACGTTAGCTAGGTTAACAACAATGAACAAAGTGCCAAATCATGTCGTTACTACCCTGCATTAATCTGCTGGGAGCTAAAGCCAGGCTCTAACTAGCAAAGCAAACGGCTCTGGTATACGAATAATAATGTCATACATGTAATGTTAGCTAGGAAGCCAGCCAGCTAACGTTATCTAGCTAGCTAACAGTACACTTTAGCTTAAGACGTGTAGCTAGCAAGGTAAACAATTAACCTAGCTAGGTAAACAATGTGTAAGATCACACACGTCATGTAACGTTAGCTAACAAACCAGCCAGCTAACATTAGCTAGTTAAACAACAATTAACATAGTGCCAAATCTCTTTAGCTGATATACTCTATTTCCACTGATTTCAAAACTCGAAAGAGGTGAGCACTTATGCAGCTCCACTACACCATACATTTGTTTTTTAATTGTGTTCGACAGGATTACCAACACAGACTGACAGAAGCCTTCTATATGGCAGACTAATCCGAACTCCTCTCTCGGCATGTCCAGCCCACTCATTGTCTCAGCCAATCATGGCTAGTGGGAAGGTTGCTGTCTTTTTCTGTGGTTTAACCAACAAGGCTCGTAATTTAACAATTGTATTCATATTTACAGGTAGCATACTATTTTGTTATTAAAGGCACATGAAAGTTCTCCTGTGAAGTCGTGACTTGCGATATATGCCTTGTTTCCTGAAATGGGTCACAAATAAACAACACATATATAAACATACAGTATATAGAGTATGGGGTACACAATCCCTATAATTGTGTACCAATAGGAAATAAGACACTCAATAGCAACAGCATGTCATAGTCAACATAAAATACACAAGCAATGCTAATACATTGTATATTGTAGCTTTATATATATTTATATATTCCTGTAGCACTAACTCCAAAAAGTTTTGGGACACTGTAAAGTCCATGGAGAATAAGAGCACTTCCTCCCAGCTGCCCACTGCACTGAGACTAGGAAACACTATCACCACCGATAAATCTACAATAATCGAGAATTTCAACAAGCATTTTGCTACGGCTGGCCATGCTTTCCACCTGGCTTCCACTACCCCGGCCACCAACTCTGCACCCTCCGCTGCAACTTGCCCATGCCCCCCCGCTTCTCCTTCACACAAATTCAGACAGCTGATGTTCTGAAAGAGCTGCAAAATCTGGACCCCTACAAAATCAGCTGGGCTAGATAATCTGGACCCTTTCTTTCTAAAACTAGCCGCCGAAATTGTCGCAACCCCTATTACTAGCCTGTTCAACCTCTCTTTCGTAACGTCTGAGATCCCCAGAGATTGGAAACCTGCCGCGGTCATCCCCCTCTTCAAAGGGGGTGACACTCTAGATCCAAACTGTTATAGACCTATATCCATCCTGCCCTGCCTTTCGAAAGTATTTGAAAGCCAAGTTAACAAACAGATCACCGACCATTTCGAATCCCACCGTACCTTCTCCGCTATGCAATCCGGTTTCCAAGCTGGTCATGGGTGCACTTCAGCCACGCTCAAGGTCCTAAACGATATTATAACCGCGATCGATAATAGACAGTACTGTGCAGCCGTCTTCATCGACCTGGCCAAGGCTTTCGACTCTGTCAACCACCACATTCTTAATGGCAGACTAAATAGCCTTGGTTTCTCAAATGACTGCCTCGCCTGGTTCACCAACTACTTCTCAGATAGAGTTCAATGTGTCAAATCTGAGGGCCTATTGTCTGGACCTATGGCAGTCTCTATGGGGGTGCCACAGGGTTCAATTCTTGGGCCGACTCTTTTCTCCGTGTATATCAATGACTCTCAGATCCACCTCTACGCAGACGACACCATTTTGTATACATCTGGCCCTTCATTGGACACTGTGTTAACAAACCTCCAAACGAGCTTCAATGCCATACAACACTCCTTCAGTAGCCTCCAACTGCTCTTAAACACTAGTAAAACTAAATGCATGCTCTTCAATCGAACGCTGCTGGCACCCGCCCACCCGACTAGAATCACTACTCTCGACGGGTCTGACCTAGAGTATGTGGACAACTACAAATACCTAGGTGTCTGGTTAGACTGTAAACTCTCCTTCCAGACTCACATTAAGAATCTCCAATCCAAAGTTAAATCTAGAATCAGCTTCCTATTTCGCAACAAAGCCTCCTTCACTCATGCTGCCAAACATGCCCTCGTAAAACCGACTATCCTACCGATCCTTGACTTCGGCGATGTCATTTACAAAATAGCCTCCAACACTCTACTCAGCAAATTGGATGTAGTCTATCACAGTGCCATCTGTTTTGTCTCCAAAGCCCCATACACTATCCACCACTGTGACCTGTACGCTCTTGTTGGCTGGTCCTCACTACATGTTCGTCGTCAAACCCACTGGCTCCAGGCCATCTATAAATCACTGCTAGGCAAATCCTCGCCTTATCTTAGCTCATTGGTCAGCATAGCAGCACCCACCCGTAGTCTACGCTCCAGCAGGTACACAGTGGGGAAAAAAAGTATTTAGTCAGCCACCAATTGTGCAAGTTCTCCCACTTAAAAAGATGAGAGAGGCCTGTAATTTTGATCATAGGTACACGTCAACTATGACAGACAAAATGTGAGAAAAAAAATCCAGAAAATCACATTGTAGGATTTTTTAGGAATTTATTTGCAAATTATGGTGGAAAATAAGTATTTGGTCAATAACAAAAGTTTCTCAATACTTTGTTATATACCCTTTGTTGGCAATGACACAGGTCAAACGTTTTCTGTAAGTCTTCACAAGGTTTTCACACACTGTTGTTGGTATTTTGGCCCATGCAGATCTCCTCTAGAGCAGTGATGTTTTGGGGCTGTCGTTGGGTAACACAGACTTTCAACTCCCTCCAAAGATTTTCTATGGGGTTGAGATCTGGAGACTGGGTAGGCCACTCCAGGACCTTGAAATGCTTCTTACGAAGCCACTCCTTCGTTGCCCGGGCGGTGTGTTTGGGATCATTGTCATGCTGAAAGACCCAGCCACGTTTCATCTTCAATGCCCTTGCTGATGGAAGGAGGTTTTCACTCAAAATCTCACAATACATGGCCCCATTCATTCTTTCCTTTACACGGATCAGTCGTCCTGGTCCCTTTGCAGAAAAACAGCCCCAAAGCATGATGTTTCCATCCCCATGCTTCACAGTAGGTATGGTGTTCTTTGGAGGCAACTCAGCATTCTTTGTCCTCCAAACACAACAAGTTGAGTTTTTACCAAAAAGTTATATTTTGGTTTCATCTGACATTCTCCCAATCCTCTTCTGGATCATCCAAATGCACTCTAGCAAACTTCAGACGGGCCTGGACATGTACTGGCTTAAGCAAGGGGACACGTCTTGCACTGCAGGATTTGAGTCCCTGGCGGCGTAGTGTGATACTGATGGTAGGCTTTGTTACTTTGGTCCCAGCTCTCTGCAGGTCATTCACTAGGCCCCCCCGTGTGGTTCTGGGATTTTTGCTCACCGTTCTTGTGATCATTTTGACCCCACGGGGTGAGATCTTGCGTGGAGCCCCAGATCGAGGGAGATTATCTGTGGTCTTGTATGTCTTCCATTTCCTAATAATTGCTCCCACAGTTGATTTCTTCAAACCAAGCTGCTTACCTATTTCAGATTCAGTCTTCCCAGCCTGGTGCAGGTCTACAATTTTATTTCTGGTGTCCTTTGACAGCTCTTTGGTCTTGGCCATAGTGGAGTTTGGAGTGTGACTGTATGAGGTTGTGGACAGGTGTCTTTTATACTGATAACAAGTTCAAACAGGTGCCATTAATACAGGTAACGAGTGGAGGACAGAGGAGCCTCTTAAAGAAGAAGTTACAGGTCTGTGAGAGCCAGAAATATTGCTTGTTTGTAGGTGACCAAATTTTCCAGCATAATATGCAAATAAATTCATTACAAATCCTACAATTTGATTTTCTGGAGAAAAAAAATCTCAATTTGTCTGTCATAGTTGACGTGTACCTATGATGAAAATTACAGGCCTCTCTCATCTTTTTAAGTGGGAGAACCTGCACAATTGGTGACTGACTAAATACTTTTTTTCCCCACTGTATATCTCACTGGTCATCCCCAAAGCCAACACCTCCTTTGGCCGCCATTCCTTCCAGTTCTCTGCTGCCAATGACTGAAACGAATTGCAAAAATCTCTGAAGCTGGAGACTCTTATCTCCCTCACTAACTTTAAGCATCAGTTGTCAGAGCACCTTACCGATCACTGCACCTGTACACAGCCCATCTGAAATTAGCCCACCCAACTACCTCATCCCTATATTGTTATTTATTTTGCTCTTTTGCACCCCAGTATCTCTATTTGCACATAATCTCTTGCACATCTAGCATTCCAGTGTTAATACTAATTGTAATTATTTTGCACTATAGCCTATTTATTGCCTTACCTCCATAACGTGCTACATTTGCACACACTGTATATATATTTTCTGTTGTATTTTTTGACTTTGTTTTTTTACCCCATATGTAACTCTGTGTTGTTGTTTTTATCGCACTGCTTTGCTTTATCTTGGCCAGGTCGCAGTTGTAAATGATAACTTGTTCTCAACTGGCTTACCTGGTTAAATAAAGGTGAAATAAAATAAAATAAAAAATATAGAAAAGCCACTCCATTCCAGCCATTATCATGAACAATACTCCCATCACCAGCCTCCACTGGCTTTTATATAGACCCACAATGTATAGCCTGTGTGTTTTATGTTGATTATGAAATGCTGTGGTTTGAGTGCTTTATTTTCTATTAGTACAAATGTTTTATTATAATGCTTGCTATATATATATATATATATATATATATATATATATATATATATATATATATAATCAAAGATAAAATCTCAAAAATCGCTCAAATGAATAATATGCAACTATTCAAACAAGTGCATTGGCATGAGAAGAAAAAAAGTTTTTCACTTACCAGTCTAAAGTCGCGTCCTTTCCTTCCAAAAACATTTATTCAGCGGTTGAGTCAAAACCAGTCCGGTTCTGTGTCATTTTCACGGTCGATATCTGCTATAATCTCGTCAAATCTGTATATCTGGACTTCGATTGAGCTTTTCCAGTGTTAGAAGCCATTGTTGTACTTACTAAAATTGCTGAAAACTTTGTAGAACTAAATTGAGCTGTGCGTAATGAAAACCCCTCTCAGTCCTTTCGATTTTCAATGCAGAATGAGTCTCGTTGTGAGCGGGCTTAGTACGATGGCTTTCACTCATACAAAGGACCATCACATACTCGTGTAAAGCCCTGCTCATTGGCTATCTTACTAGCTATGTTTCAAAATGATAGGTGGTCATTGGACCAAGATACAGTCAATCAAGTGAACACCGCCCGTGTCATTGGTGCGTAATGAGGTCAGCCCTTGGTGGGCTAAAATACATTTTGTGTAGCTTATACGTCATGCAGAATGCTGAAAATAGTTTGGTTGCCTTCTTGAGTATCTAAGGATCACAGAAAAACAGAACTTGACCGGGTGAAACAAGGTGTAGTGTTTATATTACGTCGAAATGCTTTGTTGCAAGTTGAACGATTCGTTATTCAGGCGGAAGACTGTATACAACATGGATCGTGTTAGGATACAAAAATTTATTTTATCAAACAAATCTACGCTGGATTTTATCTCTGGGACCCTCAGGATGACAAATCAGAGTAAGATTACTAAATTTAAGTACATTATATACCTTCAGATGTGAATGTATCAAACCTGTCACCGTGATAAGTGTTTTGTTGTTGTGCACTATCTTCAAACAATAGCATGGTATTTTTTCGCTGTAATAGATACTGTAAATTGGACACTGCAGTTAGATTAACAAAAAATAAGCTTTCTGACCATATAATACATGTATATGTCCGTGAAAATGTAATTTTGTTTACAACGTCATTGTAGTCACATGATCCATATTGAGCAACAACTGTCCCGATTTCGGGACACCCATCCAGTAGAGGTTAAGGGTACATGTGCACAAAATGTAATTTTTTTTAACCAATATATTCAATATAATGTACAATCATTACCACACTTTTAAATGTAGGTGGGGGCAATGTGCTGGCATGGTGCTCATTAGCATATTTGGGGGCGTGGCATAAAATATGTTGTATTTGTGCCAACCATTAGTGGAAGTGTTGCACCAGTTGAAGTGGTTTAATCATTATGTTGATGAGCACCACATTTGCCCACTCCCAGTTCTATAATCTTTGTAATAGCTTGTGACAATCAAGAACTGCTCTGTAAAGATGTTACTGTGATTTTCCAGTAATTTAATAGTATAATACATTTATTGTCAGCTTGCTGCAAGTAATTACTGTAAAATTCATAGTAACTTACTGTGGTTTATCTCTGTCACGCTCACTGACCTAATGGTGTGGCAGGAAGGTCAGGTTGCTGCCTTCCAAGAGGTTGAGGCCAGGTGAGGCAGAGTCCCTAGTGTGCTCATCACAAAGACTGATTAGTAGTTGTCTACTAATGTTAAGCTGTCTTGTAATCAGAAAAGTTCAGTTAAAGTACAGTAAATTACTGGCAGCTACCTTCAAGTAAGTTACTAGAAGTTACTGGCTATTAAGTAAGCTAGTTGCTAGATAGGTAATGCAAAATTCACAGCAACTTCCAGGTAACTATTTGCCATTAAGTTACTGTGAAATGCACAGTAACCTCTTAACAGTGCAGCTCTTTATTGTCACATGCTCTTACAAAGATTGCAGAACTGACCGTGTTAAAAGAGGTGCCTAACCTTTGACAACATAACCATCAACCACTTAAACTGGTACAACATTTCCACTGACTGTTGGCACAAATATTCACAATTCAGTAACTTGTTTACCATACTTTCACTGCAACCAGTAGCCTGTAGTGCACGCTAAATTTACAGTAACTTTTTAACAGTGTAGAATGTCATGCCATGAAGGACAACATGGTGGAGAGGTCAAGGACAGGATGGTTCTTCACAACCTTCACAGCAGTAAAGAACCCTTCCTGATATGCAAAGAACAATTTGGTTAAAAAAAATGGTTACATATATCACCATCACGCCGGACAAAAAAATTGTCAAACATTTTTGTTTTTTGTTTACTGTAACTGGCATACATAATAATGCCACTTACAGTTCACTCTACAGTACAATTTAAATAAATGTTTGTACAAATATTGAAACATTACTTGATCATTATTATTATAATTATTATTGATAATAAATGATTGATAACAAATTAGTATTATATTTGAACCCAAGAGAAAATAAAGTTTGTGTGTGCCCTGCTTTTGGGGCACCAAGAGTTACAGCACACAGAGAAAATGAGAGCAGTGTTCCCTTTGGCAGATAATTGCTCCTAGTTTGGGAGAAACATCTGGACAATGCCGTCCTATGGGCCCCGTAGCTTGGCAACTCTCTCGGCCCTGCAGTGACTATAACAAGGTTCCCCAAACCAACATCAGTGAAATAACGGCATCCAATGCAAATGTCTACAGTATTGGGATAAAAATAGGAAGCAGACCGGAACAGTGGCAACATACTATGAGTAGTGATGTGCCGTGCTGTGTTTGTGTGTTTGAGATTGGGACAGCTTGGCTCAGACTAAGTGAACAGCACAGCTGTCCCACTCAGGCTTAGCAACAGAAACTATAGGATGGAGAGGAGACCCTCAGGACAGCTTTGGGTATCCACGGTGAGATATTAAAAGAAACGCAATCAGATGTCTTAGCATTAATGGGCTCAGCTCAGGTGCGTACTCCATTAAGTTAGACATCTGTAGCCCCACCTGGCTCTCGCTTGCCATAGAAGTAGTAAAGCCTTCGCAAATTAATATACATAGAGTGCCTTCAGACAGTATTCATACCCCTTGACTTATTCCACATTCTGTTGTGTTACAGCCTGAATTCAAAACGGATTAAATATACTTTTTTCTACACACAATACCCCATAATGACAAAGTGAAAACATGTTTTTAGAAATGTTTGCAAATGTATTGAATCTGAAATACAGAAATACACTATATATACAAAAGTATGTGGACACCCTTTCAAATTAGTGGATTCGGCTAATTCTGCTACACCCATTGCTGACAGATGTATAAGTTTGAGCACACAGCCATGCAATCTCCATAGACAAACATTGGCAGTAGAATGGCCTTACTGAAGAGCTCAGTGACTTTAATGTGGCACTGTCATAAGATGCCACCTTTCCAACAAGTCAGTTTGTCATATTTCTGCCCTGCTAGAGCTTCCCCGGTCAACTGTTATTTTGAAGTGGAAACGTCTAGGAGCAAAAACGGCTCAGCCGCGAAGTGGTAGACCTCACAAGCTCACAGAACGCGTAGCGCGTAAAAACTGTCTGTCCTCGGTTGCAACACTCACTACCAAGGTCCAAACTGCCTCTGGCAGCAACGTCAGCACAAGCCTAAAAAACAGCACATTCATGAAATGGGTTTCCATGGCCAAGCAGCCAAACACAAGCCTAAGATCAACATGCACAATGCCAAGCATCGGCTGGAGTGGTGTAAAGCTCGCTGCCATTGGACTCTGGAGCAGTGGAAATGCTTTCACTGGAGTGATGAATCACACTTCACCATCTGGCAGTCCGACGGACGAATCAGGGTTTGGCTGATGCCAGGAGAACGCTACCTGCCCCAATGCATAGTGCCAACTGTAAAGTTTGGTGGAGGAGGAATAATGGTCTGGGGCTGTTTTCATGGTTCGGCTAGGCTCCTTAGTTCCAGTGAAAGGAAATCTTAACGCTACAGCATACAATGACATTCTAGACGATTCTGTGCTTCCAACTTTGTGGCAACAGTTCGGGGATGGCCCTTTCCTGTTTCAGCATGACAATGCCCTCATGCAAAAAGCGAGGTCCATACAGAAATGGTTTGTCGAGATCAGTGTGGAAGAACTTGACTGGCCTACACAGAACCCTGACCTCAACCCCATCGAACACCTTTGGGATGAATTGGAACGGCGACTGCGAGCCAGGCCTAATCGCCCAACATCAGTGCCCGACCTCACTGATGCTCTTGTGGCTGAATGGAAGCAACTCCCCGCAGCAATGTTAACTCTATTTCTTGAACTGCATTGTTGGTTAAGGGCTTGTAAGTAAGCATTTCACGGTAAGGTCTACACCTGTTGTATTCGGCGCATGTGACAAATAAAATTTGATTCGATTTTGATTTGATCTAGTGGAAAGCCTTCTCAGAAGAGTGGAGGCTGTTATAGCAGCAAAGGGGGGACCAACTCCATATTAATGCCCATGATTTTGGAATGAGATGTTCGACGAGCAGGTGTCCACATACTCTTGGTCATGTAGTGTATCTCATCTTTTAATGCCCATGATTTTGGAATGAGATGTTCGACAAGCAGGTGTCCACATACCTTTGGTCATGTAGTGGTTCTCATTTACATAAGTATTCACACCCCTGAGTCAATACATGTTAGAATCACCTTTGGCAGCGATCACAGCTGTGAGTCTTTCTGGGTAAGTCTTTAAGATCTTTGCACACCTGGAGTTTACAATATTTGCACATTATTCTTCAAAAGTTGGTTGTTTATCATTGCTAGACAGCCATTTCAAGTTTTGCCATAGCTTTTCAAGCCGATTTAAGTCAAAACTGTCTTGGTAAGCAACTCCAGGGTATATTTGGCCTTGTGTTTTATGTTATTGTCCTGAATTTGTCTACCGGTGTCTGTTGGAAAGCAGACTGAACCAGGTTTTCCTCTAGGATTATGCCTGTGCTTAGCTCTTTTTTCATTTTATCTAAAAAACTAGTCCTTGCCAATGACAAGCATACCCATAACATAGGCAAGTGTGAGGCAGTACTCGTGGAACGACCCAGACACTGTTTTGTTTTTCTTTTTAAGGGTCAATCTGCAGTTGATACAAATTAATGACATGTACCCATTCAACATGATATCATAGGAAAACGTCTTCCTGTCAAGTTTTTTTGCAAAAAGTTGTCAACTCTCAATTGTAATGTACTTATTGTGATCGAGATGTAGTTGTGTCACGGAATCAGCCGAGGCTGCTCCTCCTCCTTGCTCGGGCAAGCTTCGGCGTTCGTCGTCCCCGGAGTACTAGCTGCCACCGATCTATGTTTCTGTGTTTGACTTGTTTTGTCTTGATTGTGTACACCTGTTTCCTATTATGTTGTATTGTATTCCCTATTTAACCCTCTGTCGTTCATTGTGTGTTGTGTGTGATTGTTCTCGTCATTTTCGGCAGTTGCTAGTGTGCGGGTATTCCCCTCCCTGTTTGGAGGTTGTTTTGTATTCTGGTTACTTTGTTAATAAAGTATAGTTTCCAGTAGCTTGGTGTCCTGCGTTTGACTTCGCCTACCGCATTCACGTCGCAATCTGACAAGTTGTCCCTGATTGCACTGACTTTTCTCACAGCTGCTTGTTTGAAGAAGTGTACTTACTGTGATCAAGATGTGGTTGTCCCACTGGCTATCTTAAGTTGAATGCACCAATTTGTAAGTTGCTCTGGATAAGAGCGTCTGCTAAATTACTTAAATGTAAATGTAAATTGGCAATGCTCCCAGCAAGCTTTGCGGTGCCAATGGGAAAAGATTAACGTAAACCACTTGATGCTTATGTCAATACATTGCAGTCAATGGGAAAAGTTGAGTGTCACAGGGTTTACCCTTCCCACTGGGCAAAAACTGGTTTTCCACGTCATTTCAACCCGAACAAATCTATGTGATGATGTTGAATCAACGTGGAAAACTGATTTGATTTGCAAAAAGTAATCAATGTAAGGGCATTTAATCTTTTTTTACTCAACTTTTAACCTAAATCCAATGACATAGTGAATTGCTTTGTTGATTTCACGTTGAAATCACGTCAGTTGACAACTCAACCAAATGTGAATCAAAACTAGACGTTGAACTGACGTCTGTGCCCAGTGGGTTATGTCAAACATTACATTCAATGGGAAAAGATTAGTGTCAAATGGTTGATGTTTATGTCAATACATGGCAGTCAATGGGAAAAGATGAGTGTCACAGAGTTCAGGGGCGTCATGCAACCCAAAAAACCTGAGGGGGGCACAAGTACGTGAGCATGGCTGGGGTGGTCCGGAGCCCCGGGCTAGGTGGAGAATTTAGCATTTTTCAAACACCTGAAACAGCTTTTTCCTGTAATCTAGAGACATAATCATTATGCTTAATTTTATGTATATCTAAGAATACCTCTTGAGCTGATTGTCAACCAAGTGACTCTTATGTCAAAACATTGCATTGACTGGGAAAAGATGAGTGTTACAGGGTTGAAGCTTAGCTTATGTCAATACATTTCCAGTCAATGGGAAAAGATGAAAAGATGAGACGCACAAACAGTTATAAAAACGTCTCCCTCTCTCTATTCTCTAATCCCCCCTCCAAGTCTTTCGCTTTTCTCCCTCCCTCCCTCTACTTCTCTTTGCCTCCATGTGTCTATTTCTCTCTCCCTCCTATCTACCTCTTGTTTATCCCCCTCATCTTCTCTCTACCGCCCCCTGCTTTCACACCTCCACCCTCTCCCCTCCCTCTTCTCTCTCCCCCTCCCTCCTATACCCTCTCGCTCTCTCCCCTCCCTCCCCCTCTTCTCATCGCTTTCTCTTTCTCTCTCTCTCCCTCCTCTCTCCCACCTCTGTCTGTCTGTTGACTCTCTCTCCCCTCCCTCCTTCACCCTCTCCCCTCTCTCCCCCTCCCTCACTCTCCCCCTCCCACCTCCCCCCATTCTCTCTCCTTTCTTCTTTCCCTCCCTCCCTCCATCCCTCTCTTCTCATCTCTCTCCCTCCTCTCTCTCCCACCTCCACAGTCAGGATATTGACACATAAATATTCAATACATTGCATTCAAGGCAAAAAGTTGGTGATACAGCTGCAATGGGTAAATTGGTGAAAGACTCAGACAGACAGACAGACATAGGCAGACAGACAGACGTAGGCAGACAGACAAGAAAGCAGACAGACAAGAAAACAGACAGACAGACAGGCAGGCAGGCAGGCAGACGCACTCAAGTTTCAAGTCAATCTATTTTTTTCTAACCAATATCCTCTTCAGAATTCATTCTAACAAGGCTCTTAGTTTCTAGAACTGCAAGACAATTGTGTCCAATGGCAGTCAAAATTGCTATTGGGTTGATTGACTTCAAATTTCATATGCCGAGTCATGACGGTCTCCCATTCACAAATAAGTAATAAGAAAGAGACAGAGGGAGGCAAAGAGAAGGAGAGAGAAGGAGGGAGCGGGGAGGGAGAGAGAGAGAGACATTTATCTCTCTGTCTGTGAGTCATCTTTTCATCTTTTCCCATTGACTGGAATGCATTGACATAAGCTTCAGTTGGTTGACACCAAATATGTATATAAACCCTGGATTGCTGATGCTATATATTGGCCAATGAGAGGCTTTGAAGCCAAAGGTCGGCCATATTGGCACTCCTCAGAAAAGTAGTCCTCCATAGGAATGAATGGAATTTTACAGTATTTCATTTAAATGTTTCAAGGACAAAATTACACGTATTTAAGTATTTTGTTGAAGTGGAGACAGTAACATTAGTACTTTATAAAAAGTATACCTTAAGTATGCACCAAGGTGTCTGTAATAGAAGAAATGTTGCAAAAACCAATGTAGACATCTATATATGCATTTCTATAGCTTCCTAAATATTTTTTATAATCAAGATGGAGCTGCGATGGCTTCAAAACAGCGCCCCCAGTCATCTAGTTTATATATAAATCATTTGTTGACACTCAAATTTTCCCATTGACTGGAAATGTATTGACATAAGCATCAATCGGTTGATACTAATCTTTTCCCATTGAATGCAATGTATTGATATAAGCTTAAACCCTTTGACACTCATCTTTCCCCATTGACTGCAATGTATTGACATAAGATCAACCCTTTGACACTAATCTTTTACATTTACATTTTAGTCATTTAGTAGACGCTCTTTTCCAGAGCGACTTACAGTTAGTGAGTGCATACATTATTATTCTTTTTCATACTTTTCTTACTGAATCCATAGATTTTTATTTTTTATTTTCCCCACTGAATGCATTGTACTGACATAGGCGTCAATAGGTTGACACTGATCTTTTCCCATTAACTGCAAATGTATTTACATAAGTCAACCCTGTGACAGTTATCTTTTCAGATTGAATGCAATGTATTGACCATTAGATTCAACCCTCTGAAGCTCATATTTTCCAATTGTCTGCAATGTATTGAAATAAACATCAATTGGTTGATTCTTATCTTTTCCCATTGGAACAGCAAAGCTTGCTGGGAGCATGGCCAGTTGACATAAGCATCAATCGGTGATAATGCTGATAGTGGGTTGACCCATTGATTGTTGAAGAATGTAACTTATAAATGCCTCATAAACTTAGTTCAACTGTCGTACCCCATCTTAACCCAAAATATAAGCTTGTTTTACTCCAATATTTTTAAACATAATAAATGTTAACAAAAACTTTATAGCCTGGTTAAAACTATAATGTTGATATCATGGAAGGTCAGTCCTTGCATCCATAACACTGTCAATTAAATTGAGAGTGGATACATTGCTCCTGCCTCATCCCTCTGCTTTTAAATGAAAAAGAGGCGGAAAGTATGCTTTGTTATTGTTTCAAATGCTATTTGCCCATTTAAATGCCTGCTCCTTCATTTGAAAAACAACAAAACGGCAGGCTATACAAAACCTTCTAAAAAGCTGAGGGATGGGGCTGAAGAAATATAACCACTCTTAAATTCATGGCTGGAACTAGTCCTACAGATCCAAAGATGGACAGTACATGAGGTCAACATGATAGATTTAACCATATTTTAAAGCTATACATTGTTTGAGCTGGAATCCTTAATTGGTGAAACTGCCATGTCCGTTTGGGTTATTACAACAACAAAGAAGCTTTAAAGTTACTGCAAACAACAAACACTGTTTCTTTCCCTCTGACATCATTGCACATGTGATAGAACAGCAGAATATATAATCTTTTGTACCACACTCCTCCATTTCAACAACAAAATAAAAACAATAACAAAGGTGCTGTGGCGAACATTGGATCTGTTTCCCCTAATTAGGAATACAACATCAAACAACCTAGGCTATATTTTGGGTTATGGTGGGGTTGAACGGTTTAACTAAGTTCATGAGGCATTTACAGTGCATTCAGAAAGTATTCTGGACCGCTTGACTTTTTCAACATTTTGTTACGTTACAGCCTTATTCTAAAATGGATTAAATAAAATTATTTCCTCAGCAACCTACACACAATACCCCATAATGATGAAGCGAAAACAGGTTTTTAGAAATGTTTGCACATTTATAAAAACCAAAGAACAGAAATACCTTATTTACATAAGTATTCAGACCCTTTGCTATGAGACTCGAAATTTAGATCAGGTGCATCCTGTTTCCATTGATCATCCTTGAAATGTTTCTACAACTTGATTGGAGTCCACCTGTGGTCAATTCAATTGATTGGACATGATTTGGAAAGGCACACACCTGTTTATAAAAGGTCCCACAGTTGACAGTGCATGTCAGAGCAAAAACCAAGCCATGAGGTCGAAGGAATTGTCCGTAGAGGTCTGAGACAGGATTGTGTCCAGGCACAGATCTGGGGAAGGGTACCAAAACATTTCTGCAGCATTGAAGGTCCCCAAGAAAACAGTGGCCTCCAGCATTCGTAAATGGGAGAAGTTTGGAACCACCAATACTCTTCCCGGAGCTGGCCGCACGACCAAACTGAGCAATCGGTGGAGAAGTGCCTTGCTCAGGGAGGTGACCAAGAACCCAATGGTCACTCTGACAGAGCTCTAGAGTCCCTCTGTGGAGATGGGAGAACCTTCCAGAAGGACAACCATCTATGCAGCACTCCACCAATTAGGCCTTTATGGTAGAGTGACCAGACAGAAGCCACTGCTCAGGAAAGGGCACATGACAGCCTGCTTGGAGTTTACCAGAAGGCACCTAAAGACAGACCATGAGAATCAAGATTCTCTGGTCTGATGAAACCAAGATTGAACTCTTTGGCCTGAATGCCAAGCGTCAGGTCTGGAGAAATCTTGGCACCATCCCTACGGTGAAGCATGGTGGTGGCAGCATCATGCTGTGGTGGTGCAGTGGTCTAAGGCACTGCATCGCAGTGCTAGCTGTGCCACTAGAGATCCTGGTTCGAATCCAGGCTCTGTCGTAGCCGGCCGCGACCGGGAGACCCATGGGGCGGCGCACAATTGGCCCAGCGTCGTCCAGGGTAGGGGAGGGAATGGCCGGCAGGGGATGTAGCTCAGTTGGTAGAGCATGGCGTTTGTAACGCCAGGGTTGTGGGTTCGATAAAAATAATGTATGTACTAACTGTAAGTCGCTCTGGATAAGAGCGTCTGCTAAATGACTTAAATGTAAATGTAATGTTTTTCAGCAGCAGGGACTGGGAGACTAGTCAGGATTGAGGCAAAGCTGAACGGAGCAAATTACAGAGAGATCCTTGATTAAAACCTGCTCCAGAGCGCTCAGTACCTCAGACTTGGCCGAAGGTTCACCTTTCAACAGGACAACGACCCTAAGCACACAGCCAAGACAACACAGGAGTGGCTTCGGGACAAGTCTCTGAATGTCCTTGATGTGGCCCAGCCAGAGCCCGGACTTGAACCCGATCGAACATCTCTGGAGAGACCTGAAAATAGTTGTGCAGCAATGCACAGAGCTTGAGAGGATCTGCGGAGAAGAATGGGAGAAACTCCCCAAATACAGGTGTGCCAAGCTTGTAGCGTCATACCCAAGAAGACGCGAGCCTGTAATCACTGCCAAAGGTGCTTCAACAAAGTACTGAGTAAAGGGTCTGAATAGTTACAGTGCTATGAAAAATTATTTGCCCCCTTTCTAATTTTCTCTAATTTTGCATATTTGTGATACTGAATGTTATCAGATCTTCAACCAAAACCTAATATTAGATAAAGGGAACATAAGTGAACAAAGAACACAACAATTACATATTTATTTCATACACAAAGTTATGCAACACCCAATTACCCTGTGTGAAAAAGTAATTGCCCCTTTACACTCAATAACTGGTTGTGCCACCTTTAGCTGCAATGACTCCAACCAAATGCTTCCTGTAGTTGTTGATCAGCCTCTCATGTCGCTGTGGATGAATTTTGGCCCACTCTTCCATGCAGAACTGCTTTAACTCAGTGACGTGTGGGTTTTCAAGCATGAACTGCTCGTTTCAAGTCCTGCCACAACATCTCAATTGGGATTAGGTCTGGACTTTGACTAGGCCATTCCAAAACTTCACATTTTTTGCTTTTTAGCAATTTTCATGTAGACTTGATTGTGTGTTTTGGATCATTGTCTTGCTGCATGACCCAGCTGCGCTTCAGCTTCAGCTCACAGATGGATGGTCTGACATTCTCCTGTAGAATTCTCTGATACAGAGCAGAATTCATGGTTCCTTCTATTAAGGCAAGTCGTCCAGGTCCTGACGCAGCAAAGCATCCCCAAACCATCATACCACCACCACCATGCTTGACCTTTGGTATGATGTTCTTACTGTGGAATGCAGTGTTTGGTTCTCGTCTGGGACAGCTAAGATGAGCTGATGATCAAATGTCAATTTTTTTTAGCAAGACTCCTACTGCAACCTTTTTCCCAAGAGGGACAGGGCTGTTGTAGAAATATGATGGTGCACTGCTATAATGTTGATATACAGTACATATTAAAAGCTGGTCTAAAATTACAATTTGAACAAAACTTATATTTTAAACTGATATCGCACTACACATGATGCAACACACTGATGCATTTGTTGTGCATAATTGTATGCAGGTTATGAGCACCGACTACAGAGAATAGTACATCATGTGTCATAATTGACATGTCTATAACTCGTTCACTTCTCTTTCATGCTTCCAAAATGAAGAGACAGGACAGTGGAGATCATTCATAAACAATGGCATACTTTGGTAGTGGATAAACAGATCAAGTGATGTTACCTCGCTAAAGGGCACTGTCTGTTGCGGAACCATTAGAAGCTCTTTGACACATCTAGTCTAGTACAATAACAATAATTTATCCACCCAGCTGCTTGTCAGCTTGACCCATGATCGGATTGAAATCAATAGCAAGTGCGGAACCGTTGTTTTCTCTTGCATCTGACCTTGTGCTATGACAGCCTTTGCCCGTCGAAAGGCTGCCATCACAGCATCTAACTTGGCTTATGGCATGCCGGAGTGCATTTTACTAAATAGAAAGTATGTGGATTGAATTGGTTTAGTGTATATGTTAATGGCATATGATCTGAAGTTGGGTTTTATCCAGTACAACACTTTCCACCACCCACTTCCCATGTATCCTAGAGGTATCTACAGGGGTGGCATAAGAATGGCACTCTCGGTTGGTTGGTCTCCTTGTTTAAAAAACACAATCTTCCCCAGACAATGTGTGTGCAGAAATATTTCTAGGGCCCTTTGTTTGATCAAACATAGCTTTATTCAGAACCTTAACCCTGTGGTTTTTCATGTGTCCCTTGGAAACGGTCCGGTCGCACTCCAATCATCGTCTCCTCATTAATGGTCTGAATAATTTAAGCGATTCCATTCCCTAATCAAATAATTGTTTTGAGGAGATAAGTGCACTCTATGATTGAGCCCAGACTTGGAGAGGACTTTCCAGAGGGATGGGAAAGAAAACTTGCTCTGTCTTCGATTGTCAGCCTCTTTTAATGTCTGGTACGACTGATCTCTACGGTCCCTGGCTAGCTCCAAGGATCTCAATCACCAACACCCCTCTAGAGTAGACTCAAGAGCATTCTTTTACGAAGGGATAGGTATCATGACATCAACTGATCTGGAGTTGGAAGGCCTCTGCCACTGTAGCACATTCCATGGTACTGTGACAGATGCTGGGTTAATAAAGATGGAATGGCGGCCACTGGCTTTCCTCTTTGCCATAGTCCACAGGGAAGTTCAACAGGAGAATGATAGTCCATCATTCAATGCTAGCGAACTGTCTTCTTCACGGGAGAAAAGCAGGGCAGTACGACACTGCTCAGTTGGAAATGACCTGGAGGGGAAAAGGAAGTGTCGGTCACTTTCCATTTGACAGGATTTGCTAACTGCCACCTCCTAAATGTTCAACCCTGGGGCTAAGAGAGATTTGAACAGTCACACACACATACTGTACAATCCCCTGAAATGTGAATTCCGCCACATGATAAACCAAAAGAGGAATGGGGGTTGGGGGATTATGAATTTCTGTCTTCCCATCATCTTCCCTGAACTAACCGCATGTCCCGGTGTCACCGAATGTCACATTAGTTGGCAGAGTTGCTCATTGTGCAAGGGTATGTAATGAGAGAGAGTGTCGCCAGCGAGGAGAGACAGATCTGACACACTGGCCCTGGAAAACTAATCTAAATCACAATACTAATGGGGATCCGTAATAAATACAAATACAAATCCCACATCAGCCAAACACGGGCTAGCCCAGCATTAGCCCATATCAAGCCCACACCAGCCCGACACAGACTAGCCCACACCAATCCCACATCAGCCCAACAAGGGATAGCCTATAAATCAATCAATCACATGTATTTATAAAGCCATTTTTACATCAGCAGATGTCAGAAAGTTGCTTGTACAGAAACCCAGCCTAAAACCTCAAAGAGCAAGCAATGCAGAAGCACAGTGGCTAGGAAAAACTCCATAGAAAGGCATGAACCAAGGAAGAAACCTAGAGAGGAACCAGGCTCTGAGAGGTGGCCAGTCCTCTTCTGGCTGTGCCCGTGGAGATTATAATAGTACATAGCCATTAAGGCTAGACATTTTTTCAAGATGTTCAAACATTAAAAGATGACCTGCAGGGTCAAATAATAATCACACTAAACCAACACAGGCTAGCCCACACCAATCCCACACCAGCCCAACACAGGCTAGTCCACACCAAACCCAGCAGGGGCTCATTAAAATATTTGGGGGTGTGGTTTGCAAACAGTTATATTTGTGCAACCGTTACTGAGGGTGTTGTTCCAGTTTAAATCATCTGTTGTGAGTTGCTCAACTTTATTTATAATTTACACAGACAATGATGAAGTCTTTGAAAATACTTAAATACAGTGCCTATAGAAAGTCAAACCCCCTTAAATTTTTGCAGACACTCTAATCCAGAGCAAGTTACAGGAGCAATTAGGGTTAAGTGCCTTGCTCAAGGGCACATCGACAGAGATTTCACCTAGTCAGCTCGGGGATTAGAACCAGCGACCTTTCGGTTACTGGCGCTACGCTCTTAACCACTAAGCTACCTGCCGCCTTGAACTTAAAACCAAAAATGTTATCTAAAGGATTCAATTAGATATTTGTCCTACAGATCTACACAACCTAATCCACAGGTGAAAAAAAGTTATAGAATATAAACAAAAATATATATATATATATTCATTAAATATCATAATTGGATAAGTCTCCACCTCCCTGAGTTAATACTTGGTTGAAGAACATTTGGTAGAACATATATCCATTGTTTTTGTCAAAATTGCTCAAGCTCATTAAATTTGGTTGGGAATTGATGGACAGCAATAGTCAAACCTTGTCCCTGAATTCCAAGCAAATTTAAGTCAGGACACTCAACACCTCTTGGAAAGCCATTCTGGCATTTCTTTGGCATTAAAGGTCCCGACCAGTCATTCTGATTCCCATGTAAAATAGCCCTTTGAGTGACTAGAATATCACCCCGAATATTTTGGGGGGATAGAAATGCTCAAAATGTGAGAAAAAATAATGTTTCTCTCATGGCTAACTACCAAGAAGTTTGAAAAGACAGGCTGAGTGGGTGGGGAGCTTATGGTCATGAGCTCACCTTGACTGACAGCTCTTTGAAAAACACCTATGTCAAGAAACTTGGATGCAGTCAGCAGTGTTGCAGTAAAACCATATCAAGCAAATTTGGTGATACATAAAACAACGCAAACAACATTGAAATTACATCAATGATGTCAATTTTTTTTTATAGATCTCCCATTTCGAATGTCTTTTGTGATGCAATTGCACTGACGAATGCATCAGTTTTGAACGACCCTTCCCCCCCCTTTTGTTCCATGCTGGCTGAAGACCTAGCTAGCGAGTAACTAGCTAACACCAGACATAGATGAAAGGGGAGACATATCATAATCTTCGCCGTAGATGAATACTGTAAACTTTTAATTATATTTGCTGACACCCTACAGTCAAATTTTGGCACCAGTATAGTAGCTATCAAGCTATATAAACCACACCCCTCTGCAAACTCGCCTTCTCCAATGTTGGTTACAAGGTAGTTATTTAAATTAGGTAAGAAAATATCATTTTACCATTGGTGTATTAAAATTTGAGTTAGGGTGATGTCACCCTATCCCCTTAATAATCCCGCCTTCTGAATCCAAGTGTTCGACATGGGGGAGGCGACCAGTAACTTTATGATCAAACTTTATCAATGTAGAAGCAATATTCATTTTTCATACTTTGGTCATCATACTTTGATCTGGTTTCATCAATACTGTATCATCCAATTTCATGAAAAACATGATTTTGACTGTTCATGACCATAAAAATATGTGTAATGTTCTTGCAGAAAATTAAAACTCTATCCCAGGGTTAGGTTTTCTAAAGACTGAGGTGGGTTTTCCTTTAAACTTTTACCTGGGCTTTGCTCCTTGGTTCTGGTTGTACATCCGGTGGAGAAAAACTAAGGGGTTATGGTCAGTATACACTATCACTAGTAATGCACTGGAACCAACATAAACTTCAAAGTACTGCAGAGCTAACAACAAAGCTAGAGCTTCTTGTTCAATGGTGGAATAGTTTGTCTGACATTTGTAAAATTTCCGTGAAAAATAACAGACAGGATGGTCCACTCTACTCTGGTCCTGCTGCAGTAGAACAGCACCAGTACCAATGGCACTTGCATCTACCTCCAGTTTAAACGGTCGTTCAAAATCTGGTGCAGCAAGAACAGGAGTACTACAAAAGAGTGCTTTAGCAGTGTTGAAAGCAATACGACAATCTTCAGACCATACACATTTTCTCGCCGGACTGAGCAAATCCGTTAATGGAGCAACTACCGCAGAGACATTTTTACAGAAACTACGGTAGTAGCCAACCATCCCTAAAAAGCAGCGTAGCTCTCATCTGGTGGTAGGTGTGGAAAATGCATTTATAGCTGAGACCTTGGCATCTACAGGGCACACCTGACCATGGCCGACCTGTTTACCGAGATAAGTAACAGTGGCCTTCCCAAACTCGCACTTTGCTAAGTTCAGGGTTAGAGAAGCGGCTGCTAGACGTTCACACACTACCCTTAGAGTGTTAATATGATCAGACCACTCAGTCGAATAAATTACCAGATCATCAAGGTAAGCACTACAATTAGGAACTCCAGCCAATACTGTGTTAACCAGGCGTTGGAAAGTGGCTGGTGCGTTCCGCATCCCAAATGCCATGACAGCATATTGTAGGAAGTGGTCTGGGGTCACAAAGGCAGAGATGTCGGAGGCACGTGAGGTTAACGGCACCTGCCAGTAACCTTTTAGAATATCTAGTTTGGTTACATAAGTAGCAGCACCAACAGTATCAATACAGTCATCCAGTCTGGGTAACGGGAACGAGTCGGGCACTGTGACAGCATTTACCTTCCGATAGTCCGTATATAACCTGGATGTCCCATCAGGTTTAGGAACCAGAATGCACTGAGAACTCCAAGGACTTGAAATTGGCATAGCCAGGTTATTCTCCAGCAAATAACCGACCTCATCCCTCATTATCTTTCTTTTAGAGACGTTGACACGATAAGCATGTTGCTTGATAGGTGCAGCGTTTCCAACATTAATGTCATGTTCTAACACATTTGTGCATGTAGGAACATCATTAAAAAGACATGGAAAGCTGTGTAATAGTCTCACAATTGTCACTATTCCGTCGTGGATGTGGTGGAGGAGTAAGCGCAGGAAACAGAGGTTTAGTCCAACAAGACTTTTAATAGTCTCAATAACACGAGAACAAAACCCCGACCTCAAAAACACGAAGTGGCGAGGGAAAATTACGCACACGCGTAAAACACTAAACATGAAAAAATCACACGGAAAACAAACACGTATCATAGACACAGTGGCAACAGAATAACAACACACAAATACCCTAGATCACAACACGGAACTTATAAGACACGTAATCAACTCCCAAACAGACACAGGTGTGACAGACAGACAAAAGCAATCAAACACAGAAACATAGAGCGGTGGCAGCTAGTACTCCGGGGACGGCGAACGCCGAAGCCTGCCCGAACCAGGAGGAGGAGCAGCCTCGGCCGAAACCGTGACAGTACCCCCCCCTTGACGCGCGGCACCAGGGGACGGCCAGGAGGACGCGGACCCGGGCGCGTGGGATGCCCATGGTGAAACTCAGTCAGGAGGGATGGATCGAGTATGTCCCTCCTGGGCACCCAGCACCGTTCCTCCGGACCATACCCCTCCCACTCCACGAGATACTGGAGACCACTCCTCCGGCGCCTCGAGTCCAAGATGGTCCGGACCCTGTACGCCGGGACCCCCTCGATGTCCAAAGGGGGCGGAGGGGTCTCTCCTATCTCATCTTCTTGGAGTGGGCCAGCTACCACCGGCCTGAGAAGAGACACATGGAACGAGGGGTTAATATTTTTATACTCAATTGGCAGTTGTAACCTGTAACACACCTCGTTCAATCTTCTCAGGACTTTGAAGGGGCCCCACAAACCGCCGACCCAGCTTCCGGCAGGGCAGGCGGAGGGGCAGGTTTCGAGTCGAGAGCCAGACTCGATCTCCCGGTGCGTACACCGGTCCCTCACTGCGGTGGCGATCGGCGCTCGCCTTTTGTTGACGGATGGCACGCTGCAGATGGACATGGGCAGCGTCCCACGTCTCTTCCGAGCGCCGAATCCACTCGTCCACCGCAGGGGCCTCGATCTGGCTCTCGTGCCACGGTGCCAGGACCGGCTGATAACCTAAAACACACTGGAAAGGTGTTAAGTTGGTGGAGGAGTGGCGGAGAGAGTTCTGGGCCATCTCTGCCCAGGGGATGAACCTCGACCACTCCTCCGGCCGGTCCCGGCAATAGGACCTCAAAAACCTACCCACATCCTGGTTGACACGTTCCACCTGCCCATTACTCTCTGGGTGGTACCCCGAGGTAAGGCTTACCGAGACCCACAACCGTTCCATGAACGCTCCCCAAACTCTGGAAGTGAACTGGGGACCTCGGTCAGACACAATATCCTCGGGGACCCCATAGTGCCGGAACACATGGGTAAATAGGGCCTCAGCGGTTTGTAGGGCAGTAGGGAGACCCGGCATGGGAAGGAGACGACAGGCCTTGGAAAACCGATCCACAACGACCAATATGGTGGTATTCCCCTGGGAGGGGGGTAGGTCAGTTACGAAATCCACCGATAGTTGGGACCATGGTCGTTGTGGAACGGGCAGGGGATGTAGCTTACCCCTGGGCAAATGTCTAGGCGCCTTACACTGGGCACACACCGAGCAGGAGGAGACATAAACCCTCACATCCCTAGCTAACGTTGGCCACCAGTATTTCATGCTAAGACAGTGCACGGTCCGGCCAATACCTGGATGTCCAGAGGAGGGTGATGTATGAGCCCAATAAATAAGACGATCACGGACCTCGAGCGGAACGTACGTCCGCCCCACAGGACACTCGGGGGGAGTAGGGTCGGTACGCAGTGCCCGCTCGATTTCCGTATCGACCTCCCATACTACCGGAGCCACCAAACAAGATTCCGGCAATATGGAAGTAGGCTCGTTGGACCTCTCCTCCGTGTCATACCGCCGGGACAGGGCGTCTGCCTTACCATTCTGGGACCCTGGGATGTATGTGATCTTAAAAACAAACCGGGTTAGGAACATATTCCACCTAGCCTGACGAGGGTTCAATCTCCTAGCTGCCCGGATGTACTCCAGGTTACGGTGATCAGTCAGAATGAGGAAAGGGTGTTGAGCCCCTCAAGCCAATGCCTCCACACCTTTAGGGCTTGGACTACGGCTAACAGCTCCCTGTCCCCAACATCATAGTTGCGCTCCGCCGAGCTGAGCTTCTTCGAGTAGAAAGCACAGGGGCGGAGTTTAGGTGGTGCGCCGGACCGTTGTGACAGGACTGCCCCAATACCGGTCTCGGACGCGTCTACCTCAACCTGGAATGGTAAAGAGGGATCCGGATGCGCCAGCACCGGAGCCGAGGTGAACAGGTTCTTAAGTTTGACAAATGCCCTGTCCGCTTCAGCCGACCACCGCAAACGAACCGGACCCCCCTTTAGCAGGGACGTAATGGGAGCTGCAACCTGTCCAAAACCCCGAATAAACCTCCGGTAGTAATTAGCAAAACCCAAGAACTGCTGCACCTCTTTTACAGTGGTTGGAGTTTGCCAATTACGCACGGCCGATACCCGGTCTACCTCTATCTCCACACCAGACGCGGACAACCGATAACCCAAAAAGGAGACGGACTCCTGGAAGAACAGGCATTTCTCTGCCTTGACATACAAGTCATGCTCCAACAGTCTTCTCAACACTCGGCGCACCTGGGCTACATGCTCGGCTCGAGTAGCAGAGTACACTAGGATGTCGTCGATGTAAACTACTACCCCCTGCCCATGCATGTCCCGGAAAATCTCGTCAACAAAGGATTGGAAGACTGACGGCGCATTCATTAACCCGTATGGCATGACGAGATACTCGTAATGACCCGAGGTGGTGCTAAATGCTGTCTTACTGGAGACGTGTATGGTGGCTAGGTAAAGTTCTACCTGCAGGAGGAATCCCTGACACCCGGCTGCAGAACCGTCATATGCCCTCGGGAGTGAGAGCCGAATGCCACTGGGTTCCGGTGCTGAGAGAGGAGGACTGGCCGTTGGTGATGCGATGTTGTAAGGGCCCTTGGCCACCTCAGGGTTCACCAATCGGCGCAGAGTGTTGGACACCTCGTCCATGGCGGTCCCGAGTTGCCGGATCATGGCGTCCTGGAAGTTGATCCGGTCCAGCAGGGATTCGGGTGCCGCCGCTGTTCCTGCTGACTCCATGATGGTGTGTTGTTCTGTCACTATTCCGTCGTGGATGTGGTGGAGGAGTCAAGCGCAGGAAACAGAGGTTTAGTCCAACAAGACTTTTAATAGTCTCAATAACACGAGAACAAAACCCCCGACCTCGAAAACACGAAGTGGCGAGGGAAAATTACGCACACGCGTAAAACACTAAACATGAAAAAATGACACGGAAAACAAACACGTATCATAGACACAGTGGCAACAGAATAACAACACACAAATACCCTAGATCACAACACGGAACTTATAAGACACGTAATCAACTCCCAAACAGACACAGGTGTGACAGACAGACAAAAGCAATCAAACACAGAAACATAGAGCGGTGGCAGCTAGTACTCCGGGGACGGCGAACGCCGAAGCCTGCCCGAACCAGGAGGAGGAGCAGCCTCGGCCGAAACCGTGACAACAATATCATCTGACTGTCTGTTCGTTAAATGAATCAGGCTTGACGGGAGAGACAGCAGCATCTCTGAATTGGGCAATCTAGCACACTGCTGCTGAGTATTGCGCAACTCCAAACCATCTCCGTCCACATCATTAACATGACCTCCCACTACAGCCGTAGCAGCAATAGAGACGGCCGACTCGGCCAGTTTCTCTGGACTGTCTATCTGAGTGACGGGTCTGGTGTGGTATGTCTTCAACATGTTAATGTGGCACACACGAGATTGGCGTTTTCTATCAGGAGTCTGTATCACGTAGTCAGTTTCACTTAGTTTATTTTCAATTGCATAAGGACCAGAGAAACGTGCTGACAATGACGCTCCTGGCACAGGCAACAATACAAGAACTTGGTCACCTAGCTGCAGTGAACGAGAAACCACCTGGTTGTCATAGTGCCGTTTCATCCGTCTCTGTGAGGAAGACAGCGCTTCCTTTGCTAGAGCACAGGCACCATGTAGGCGCTCACGAAAGCAACACATTTTCTTTCACACACAACTCTTGTTATAAAAACTGATCCTTAAGGACTTTCATAGGTCCTCTCATGGTGTGTCCAAACACCAGTTCAGCTGGGCTGAACCCTAAGGATTCCTGTACTGTCTCACGGACAGCAAACAAAACTAGAGGAACTCCCTCATCCCAATCCTTCTCAGATTCCAAGCAATATTTACGGAGCATAGACTTCAGTGTCTGATGCCAACGTTCAAGCGCACCCTGAGACTCTGGGTGATATGCGCTTGACATACGGTGTGTAACTGACAAGAATTGTAACACTTGTTTGAAAAGTTTAGAAAGGAAATTCGTACCCTGATCAGTTTGTACCACCTTAGGTAACCCAGCAGTTGAGAAGAATTTGATCAACGCTTTACTCACCACCGGAGCAGTAATCCTTTGCAGAGGAATGGCCCTGGGTACCTGGTGGCCACACACATAATCGTCAACAGAAACTGGTTACCAGATTTTGTCTTTGGTAATGGTCCAACAATATCAACCATCACATGTTCGAATGGTTCACCTATGGCCGGTATGGGACAAAGAGGCGCGGGGGAAATAACCTGGTTCGGTTTCCCAGTTACTTGACAGGTGTGGCAAGTCCGACAGAACTGAGCCACATCTTGTTTTAAACCAGGCCAAAAGAAATGTCGCAAAACCCGATCATAAGTCTTGGTGACTCCCAGATGTCTGGACCACTGGTGATCATGAGCGAGGGATAAAACATTTTGTCGAAAGGCTGTAGGTATCACTATTTGGTAAACAGCATTCCAATCTCAGCCAGCATCAACATGGGACGTCCATTTACGCATGAGGAGATTAGCATCAATAAAGTATGCCAGATTTTTACTTCTTTAGCTCCTCCTCTGAGACAACACTAGAAAAACATTTAAACAGGCTAATGTCAACCTTCTGGTTAGCGATCAGCTGCTCACGAGTGACTGGTAACTGTATTGCCTCAGCAACAAGTTCCACATACTTCTTCCTTTCCCTGGGCTGTTGGTCAGACTGCACAAGTTTACCAGAGGTAGCACCCAAGCTATCCTCTGGGTCACACTCTCTGAATAGAATCGTGTTCGACAAATCTATCACGTCACCCACTTGTCGTGCTTGAGCACGTGTGACAGCACAAGCGGGGAACACATCCGGATAACCCTGTGCCAGCTCCTCGGAGAGAGACTGGTCACTGTTATCCAATACCTCCAATACGGGTATCACCTTTCCTCCGGCAATATCGTTGCCCATTATAAATGTCACACCTTTTACTGGCAACATAGGACGTACTCCAACTCTGAACAATCTACTGACTAATTCAGAGTGTACGTTCACAAAGTGCAATGGCACGGGGACGAATCCCATTTCAATTCCTTGTACTAACACACTGGAACCACAATATGTATTATTGGACAAGGGCAACACATCAGATAGTATGAACAACTGCGCTGCACCAGTATCTCTGAGGATTCTAACTGGACGCTGAGACACTTCGTCATCTGATATGGAAACAAACCCCTCAAAAATGAACGGTTCATAACTGTGATCTGGGACTGGGACAGGGACTTTCAAACCACATTCACTATGAGGCCTCTGTCTTGATTCCGGCCTTACAACCGTACGAATCAGCCCAACACCCGTTGGCGGCCTGGCGTGCTGAGGCATCCCCTGTTTGCGTTAGCATAAAGCAATCATTAACCATATGTCCCACCTTATGACAATAGAAACAGTGATGCACATATTTTGGGCATGCTGGATGTACTGCTGGTCGACTAGGACTAAAAGTTAGCAACTCTGCGGCCCTGCTCTCCGTACGAGCCGAAAACACGCTCTTATGCATCCACACAAACTCGTCTGCCAATACAGACGCTTCCGACAGTAAGGATACTTTCTGTTTGTTCAGATAAACTACAACGCGTTCGGGTAAGCAATTTTTTAACTCTTCTAACAAGATTAACTCCCGTAGAGAGTTAAAATCAGTTACCTTACTAGCACTGTGCCATTTGTCAAACAGATTTCCTTTGTCTCTAGCAAACTCCACATAAGTCTGAGTCGAATACTTTTTATGAGACCTAAATCTCTGCCGATATGCCTCAGGAACCAGCTCATAGGCACGAAGAACAGTAGCTTTGACAATGTCATAATTCAAGCTGTCTTCAAGAGGTAGCACCGACAGAACCTCTTGGGCTTTACCTGTTAATTTACACTGAAGTAATACCTCTTCGGGCCATTTCAATGCTACCGCTATACGTTCAAAAACACTGAAAAAGGAATCAACCTCTGACTACCTAAACAGAGTTACCAAGGTGATCTGTCTACTAATATCAAAAGTAGCAGACAACAAAGCTGGTGAGGATGGCTCACTAGCAGGCATAGTATGAGCAGAGACTAACCTCGCAGTTTCTGCCTCCAGTTCCAGTTTACGCATCTCTAGTTCCTGATCAAGTCTACGCGTCTCCAGTTCTTGATCAAGCCTACACGTCTCCAGTTCCATCTTACGCGTCTCCTGTTCTGCCTCTAGCTTACGCGTTTCCAGCTTGTCTAGCCTGATTTGTGCCCTCTCTTCCGCCTCCATTTGGAGCCATGTCGAGCGGACATCCATCCTGGCATCACTGTCAGACAGTGGGGAGAGTGGGTCAAAACGGGGCAATGTGGCTGGAGCCTTAGCCTCGTCCTCAGACACCGACGGGCTTACAGGAGCAGCAGCCACATCCCCTACAGGAGCAACAGACTCAGGCGGCGGTAACTCAAGTACTCGCTCGTTCAACAATATCTCTAACACTGTTTTCCTAACTTCTGCTTTCACTAAAACCCTTGATATGGGTACAGAAAAGTGGTCAGCCAAAGCCTGTAGATCCACTCTACTGCAATTCTCAAAAACCTCCCACGTAGGGTTTGCCAAAAAGGCATCCAACTCAAAAGTAGCCATCTTAAACTAGCAACACGAGCCGAAGAATTCTGAACACAAAACCAGTTAGTTACAGCTGCCAAGCTCAACACTGAACCAGACACTAACTAATTTGCAGAAGTAGCATGGGTATCAATGAGAATGATCCCGGACGAGCCCCCACATTATGTTACGAACCCCGTGGCTTTACGCGTCTAGGATGGATGGACAAGAGACCCGTAACATAATTCATGCAAATTAGAATCGTGACATGGAAACAGTGAGAACAAAAACTACACGACAACCATAAACTACCGTCAAACATAAAATGTTTATTTTGAACACACGGTAAAGGTTTGGGAAAAAGGGCTGAGCAGGACCCAAGAAAGGAAACAATAGTGTAAAAAAAAACTAAACTGATCTTGCCTGCCTCAAGAACCGCTAAGCTACTGCCAATCATTCAAAAATTACAGTGGGTGGTCCGCTCAGGTCTAACTAGTGTTTTTAGACAGTTTTCTTCCTACGGGTAATGTATGCCCAAGGGCAACTTGCCTAAATCCCCCTTTTCCCAGAAACACACAACAAAGTTAACAAACAGAGTAACCAGCAAATGAGTGAGTGAGTACACAAAACACAGGACACCACAGTATCCATACTCACATACGGAAAATAGTCGCTCTCTACAAACACAACTGACTGGCTTTTAAGCAATGGGAGGTGTAAGTGGGAAACCAGAAACAGGTGGTGCAATACAGAGGAATGTCCACTGATAGGTCCACCTCAGCAATCAGCAGACCAACGGATGTTGGACAGGTGGGACACCCCCAACGACCACCAATCAGGAACATAAAGGACACCTGTGATTAGGGCAGAAGGAGAGTAAAAACACAAAAAGACACAGGATACCTGTTTCCGTAACAGTATTTATTTTTTATTCCGACAAACTCCCCAGTCCCTGCCGATGAAAAGCATACCCATAACATGATGCTGCCCCCACAATACTTGAAAATCGAAAGGGTTTCACTGGATTTGTATTGGATTTGACCCAACCCAGTAATTTTTTGTTTAGGCCAAAAAGTCAATTTATTTGCAGTGTTGTCTTACAGTATTACTTAAAGGGGAATTTCACCCTGGGCGAATCTGGGCTTGTTTTCATCACGTCTGAGGCATTTTAGGTCAATGAGATGTGTTTCACACATAATTGCCCAGGAGGAAGCCAGGTCTGGGCTTCGCGCGCTGAATGATACACCCTAAAATGGGAGGGGGAGGGGGAGGGGAGATCTGAAAATAATAAATGTAGTCCTGCTTTGTGACATTTCGTGAAGGCTCTATGTTATACTGATCACACTATATGTTTTTCTGCATGTAGATACTGTTGTCCTTGTTCGATAGAGACATTGGACATCTTTCAGTGATGTTCAGTATCGGCGGATTCATTGCTAAATATACAAGCGGACAAATGTTTTCCAATCTCTGAAAGACTACAAGTCGCAATGGCTTCAAGTGATCAGACCGCAATGGCTTCAAGTGATTACTCTCATCAACACAAATATATATATTTTTTACTGTTCTTTTAGCTACATGGTGACATTATACCATATATGTTTTAACCGGAATATAACGAAGACAAATAGTTGGATTTAGCCCAAGAGGGCAGGGCTAGCTGAGTTATTTTTCCTGCAATCCACCTAGCTAACTAAATTTAGTTTATCTACTGAAGTCCCTATTGTGTATTGCTGGCTACCATACTACTTTGTTGCAGTGAGAGGAAATCAAATTATTTTTATGTTTGCTAACTTAGGTAGCTAGGTAGGTAGCTAGCTAGTCTAGCTAACTTAGCTAAACAACTACACTACCGTTCAAAAGTTTTGGGTCACTTAGAAATGTCCTTGTTTTGTCCATTAAAATAACATCAAACTGATCAGAAATACAGTGTAGACATTGCTAATGTTGTAAATGGCTATTGTAGCTGGAAACGGCTGATTTTTTATGGAATATCTACATAGGCTCACAGAGGCCCATTATCAGCAACCATCAGTCCTGTGTTCCAATGGCACGTTGTGTTTGCTAATTCAAGTTTATCATTTTAAAAGGCTAATTGATCATTAGAAAACCCTTTTGCAATTATGTTAGCACAGCTGAAAACTGTTGTGCTGATTAAAGAAGCAATAAAACTGGCCTTCTTGAGACTAGTTGAGTATCTGGAGCATCAGCAATTGTGGGTTCGATTACAGTCTCAAAATGTCCAGAAACAAATAACTTTCTTCTGAAACTCGTCAGTATATTCTTGTTCTGAGAAATAAAGGCTATTCCATGTGAGAAATCGTACAACGCTGTGTACTACTCCCTTCACGAACAGCGCAAACTGGCTCTAACCAGAATAGAAAGAGGAGTGGGAGGCCCCGGTGCACAACTGAGCAAGAGGACAAATACATTAGAGTGTCTAGTTTGAGAAACAGACGCATCACAGGTCCTCAACTGGCAGCTTCATTAAAAAGTACCCGCAAAACACCAGTCCCAACGTCAACAGTGAAGAGATGACTCCGGGATGCTGACCTTCTAGGCAGAGTTGCAAAAAAAATGCCATCTCAGACTGGCCATTAAAAATAAAAGATTAAGATGGGCAGAAGTGCCGTCTTTATTTTATTACTCATCGTTTGGTGTGCTTCTCAAATAAAATAAAATAGTATTTGTCACATACAGGTGTTTAGCAGATGTTATTGCGGGTGTAGCGAAATGCTTGTGCTTGTAGCTCCGACAAAGCAGTAATATCTAACAAGTAATATCTAACAATTTCACAACATATACCTAATACATGCAAATCTAAGTAAGGAATGGAATTTAAGAATATATACATATATGGACAAGCAATGACAGAGCGGCATGGACTAAGATACAGTTGAATATTATAGAATAGAATACAGTATATACATATGAGATGAGTAGTGCAAGATATGTAAACATTATTAAAGTGACTAGTGTTCCATTTCTTAACATTTTTACATTAACATTTTAGTCATTTAGCAGACGCTCTTATCCAGAGCGACTTACAGGAGCAATTAGGGTTAAGTGTCTTGCTCAAGGGCACATCGACAGATTTTTCACCTAGTCGGCTCGGGGATTAGAACCAGCGACCTTTCGGTTACTGGCACAACGCTCTTACCCACTAAGCTACCTGCCGCCCAAAGTGGCCAGTGATTTCAATAGGCAGCAGCAGCCTCTAATGTGCTAGTGATGGCTATTTAACAGTCTGATGACCTTGAGATAGAAGCTGTTTTTCATTCTCTCGGTCCCAGCTTTGATGCACCTGTACTGACCTCGCCTTCTGAACAGGCAGTGGCTCGGGTGGTTGATGTCCTTGATTATATTTTTGGCATTCCTGTGACATCGGGTGCTGTAGGTGTCCTGGAGGGCGGATAGTTTGCCACCGGTAATGCGTTTGGCAGACCACACCACCATCTGGAGTGCCCTGGGGTTGCGGTTGCCGTACCAGGCAGTGATAGATCCCAACAGGATGCTCTCAATTGTGCATCTGTAAAAGTTTGTGAGGGTTTTAGGTGCCAAGCCAAATTTCTTCAGCCTCCTGAGGTTGAAGAGGCTCTGTTGCGCCTTCTTCACCACACTGTCTGCGTGGGTGGACCATTTCAGTTTGTCAGTGATGTGTACGCCAAGGAACTTGAAGATTTCCACCTTCTCCACTGGGGATGCACCCTCTTCTGTTTCCTGAAGTCCACGATCATCTCCTTTGTTTTGTTGACGTTGAGTGAGAGGTTATTTTCCTGGCACCACACTCCCAGAGCCCTCACCTCCTCCCTGTAGGTGGTCTCGTCATTGTTGGTAATCAAGCCTACTACTGTTGTGTCGTCTGCAAACTTGATGATTGAGTTGGAGGGTACTATGGTGTTGAATGCTGAGCTATAGTCAATGAACAGCATTCTTACATAGGTATTACTCTTGTCAAGATGTCTAGGGTGACAGGGTAAGGTAGAGGTGATATGATCCTTGACTAGTCTCTCAAAGCACTTCATGATGACAGAGGTGAGTGCTACGGGGCAATAGTCATTTAGTTCAGTTACCTTTGCTTTCTTGGGTACAGGAAAAATGGTGGCCATCTTGAAGTATGTGGGAACAGCAGACTGGGAAAGGGAGAGATTGAATATGTCCGTAAACACACCAGCCAGCTGGTCTGCACATGCTGTGAGGACATGGCTAGGGATGCCGTCTGGGCCGGCAGCCTTGCAGGGGTTAACATGTTTAAATGTCTTATTCATGTCGGCCACGGAGAAGGAGAGGCCACAGTAGTGGGCCTCGTCGGTGGCACTGTGTTATCCTCAAAGCGTTGAGACGCCATTGTCGGCGACGTGGCTGGTTTTCCTTTTGTGATCCGTGATTCTCTGTAGACCCTGCCACATATGTCTTGTGTCTGAGCCGTTTAATTGCAACTCCACTTTGTCTCTATACTGATGTTTTGCCAGTTCAATCGCCTTGCGGAGTGAGTAGCTGTACTGTTTATATTCTTCCTCATTCCCTGTCATGTTGCCATGGTTAAATGCGGTGGTTTGCGCTTTCAGTTTTGCGCGAATGCTGCCATCTATCCACGGTTTCTTGTTAGGGTAGGTTTTAATAGTCACAGTGGGCACAACATCACCTATACACTTCCTGATAAACTCAATCACCGTTTCAATGTATTCGTCTAAATTATTATCGCAAGCTACCCGGAACATATCCCAGTCCGTGTGATCAAAACAATCTTGAAGCGTGGATTCTGATTGGTCAGACCAGCTTTGAATAGTCCTTAGCACGGGTACTTCCTGTTTGAGTTTCTGCCTATAGGAAGGGAGGAGCAAAATGGAGTCGTGGTCAGATTTGTTGAAAAGAGGGCGGGGGAGGGCCTTATAACCATCCCAAAAATTTGTATAGCAATGGTCAAGGTTTTTAGCAGCCTGGGTACAACAGTCGATATGTTGATAGAACTTCGTCAGCCTAGTCCTCAAATTTGCTTCGTTAAAATCCCTGGGTACAATACATGCAGCCTCAGGATATGCGGTTTCCAGTTTGCATAAAGTCCAGTGAAGTTATTTTAGGGCCGTCGTGGTATCGGCTTGAGGGGGGATATACATGGCCGTGACTATAACTGAAGAAAATTATCTTAGGAGATAATACGGTCAGCATTTGATTGTGAGGTATTTTAGGTCGGGTGAACAAAAGGACTTGAGTTCCTGTATGTTATTGCAATTACACCATGAAATCATGAAACACACACCTCCGCCCTTCTGCTTCACGGAGAGATATTTATTTATGTCTGCGCGATGAACTGAGAACCCATCTGGCTGGACTGATTTCGACAGAATATCCCCAGAGAGCCATGTTTCCGTGAAACAAAGTATGTTACAGGCCTTGATGTTTCTCTGGAAAGAAATCCTTGGCCTGAGCTCGTCGACCTTGTTATCCAAAGACTGAACAGTAGCGAGTAGTATACTTGGAAGTGGTTGGTGGTGTGCGCACCTCCTAAGTCGGACCAGCAGGCCGCTCTGAGTGCCTCCCCTCCACCGGTGATGTTTTGGGTCAGCCGCTGGAATCAGTTCAATAGCCCTGGGGAGAGCAAACAAAGGATCTGTTTTGGGAAAGTCATATTCCTGGTCGTAATGCAGGTGAGTTATCGCCGCTCTGATATCCAATAGTTTTTCGCGGCTGTATGTAATGATACAACACACTTTCTGAGCTAATAATGTAAAAAATTATACATGAAAAAAACAATACTGCAAAGTTTCCAAAGAGCTAGTCGCGAGGCCGCCATCTTCGTAGGCGCCAAGTCAATGCACACACACTTTTTTTATTAAGTCATACACAAGTGTTGCGCAGCCTAAGGTTTAAAATGTATTCTGTCACTACTAAATGTATAAAAACCCTTGATTCCAACATGGATTGTCTACTCAGGGAGAACAGGGTGATGAGGGAGTCGCTACTAGACATACAAACCCGTAGCAAACGTGAAAATCTAATATTTTCTGGGATTCCTGAGGACGCATCCAATAATCCAGAGGAGGCGATCAGCGAGTTCATGCAATCCACTTTGAAACTTCCTATAGAGACTGTAAACAAGGTTGCTTTCGACCGAGTGCACAGACTTGGAGCTCGGAGCGACAAGACCAAGGGTCCCCGACCTATCATCGCAAAATTTGAGCACTACCAACAAAAGGAGCTGATCAAAAGCAGGGGAAAGGAGCTTAAAGGGACCAAATTCGGTCTCAATGACCAATTTCCCCGGGAGATAAACGAACGTTGCAATAGGCTGTATCCTGTACAGAGGCAACAGAGGGAGAGGGGTAAGCGTGCCTTTCTCATTGCGGACAAACTCTTTATAGATGGACAGCTCTTCCGAGACAGCTCCATGACACCATGGCAGTACTAAATTCTACTGGGACGTCAGGTTACGGAACTGTAAAAATATCTGAACACTATGAAGTTGATATGAATACACACGCGCTCAATTACATGCTCGCTCATACATACGGATTTAAACACACACACACACACTTGATCTCTCTCTCATCTCTCACTCTCTCGCTCTTCTCTTCTCTCCCTCTCTCCCCTCTCTATATTCGAGAACTTTTCTATAATTTAATGTTTGTTGTTGGTCTATCTTTTCTATGTCTTTGTCTACATGTTTATCCATGTTTACAACAAGCAAGGGGAAGATATCAGAACAGTGACATTAGGGAATAATAACATTGTACGGGATATATTTGTACTGTAGTGAATCCGTCTCTAAAGTAATGCAAGGTCTCTTTCATGATCATGTGAAACGTCAATTGCTATGGAAATGCTGGGATGTGTTTTTCTATGAAAATGATGTTAACGGTAATTGTGATACAACTATGATGGCAATACGATATGGATTAAAATTATCATCCTGAATATTAAGGATATACTCACTTCATGTTACACACATAGATACTCAACCATGCAAATTGACTGGGTTATTATTTATTTGGACATCACACATCATAGTCTTACTCTTATCCAGACATAATACAAACTTTCACTAAATCACATCCAATATCATACACATCAACCTACTCAGATTTACTACACACATAATATCTTGACTCAATTTTCTAGCATCTGTAGCATTGGCTCACAGGCAAACAGGGAAGGGAATTAAACAAATATTGCTAGAACCTGTTTCTTGAATTCTGAATATCAGACATTTGAAATCTTAGATTTTGACCGTCATAATACTTATTTTGGCAGTAACTTTACAAGCACTAATTATGGTCAATTTAGACAGAGAATAGTATCTAGTTATGTAAGGGGTGAAATAAGTATAGCCAGTTATAATTGTAACGGTTTAGCCGATTATAAAAAAAGAAAATCAGTCTTGACGTGGCTAAAAGTCCTCTGTAGCTCAGCTGGTAGAGCACGGCGCTTGTAACGCCAAGGTAGTGGGTTCGATCCCCGGGACCACCCATACACAAAAATGTATGCACGCATGACTGTAAGTCGCTTTGGATAAAAGCGTCTGCTAAATGGCATATTATTATTATTATTATTATTATTATTATTATAAAAGAAAAGGAATATAACATATACTGTTTACAGGAAACTCACTCTACATCCTTAGATGAAGTTGCGTGGAAAAATGAATGGGGTGGTGAAATAATTTTCTGTCATGGAACTCAAAAGGTGTGATGATATTAATTAACAAAAATGTTGATCTGAATGTGCAAATAGTCAGGAATGATTCGCAAGGAAGGTGGATCTTTTTGAATATGAACGTGGATGAAAAACAGATTTGGCTCATTAATCTATATGGTCCAAATCAGGATGATGCATACTTTTTTCAAAAATATTTATACCAATTTATTGAACTTACAGGCAACAAATGATCAAATCGTTATGGTGGGAGACTATAACACAGTGTTAAGTACCTCAATGGACCTTAAATGGAATCACCCTACAAACTATCATCAACGTGCCCTTAAGGAAATCACAAATATTATGGACACATTAGAAATAGTGGATATTTGGAGACTAAAAAACCCTGACCTAGTGAGATATACATGGAGGAGACTTAATCAAGCTAGTCATCTTGACTACTTTCTTGTCTTTCTCTCTTGCAACAAAGGTTTAAAAAGTTTTAATAGGAGACAGAATGCGATCGGATCATCATCTAATTGGCCTTCATATAACTCTTATAGAATTTCCACATGGACGGGGATATTGGACATTTTATCCAAGTTTACTGGAGGACAATTTATTTTTAACTAAGACAAAAAATGTCCAGTACAATAAAGGTTCAGCAAATCCCCTTATTGTTTGGGATACCTTTAAATGTACCTTCAGAGGTCATTAAATTCAATATTCATCAATAATAAAAAAGAAGTTTCTGGCTAAAGTGAGAAGACTAACAAGGGAAATACATTAACAGGTAGATAGCAATAAAAACAATACTACAGGATACAAAATAAGTTAGAGGAAAAACAAAAAGAACTGGAGGAACTTGTTCAAGAACGATCTAATGTAATCTATTACATAGCTAAAGCAAACTGGATGGAATATGGAGAAAAATGCATCAAATTCTTCCTGAATCTCCAACACAGGAACGCTAATAAAAAATACATTGCAGAAACTCGTTACTGAAGACGGAGTCATCTATGATTCTCTGAATTATATTTTAAAAGAGGAAGATAAATATTTTAAGTCAGATATTCTCTTTCCCGTCTCACCCTAACCCACTGAATGACGATTACTGTAAGGAATTCTTTCCAAATAATAATTATTTTTTGAAAATTAACACATGTACAGAAAGATCAGTGCGAAGGCCAAATTACAGAGGTATAACTTTTTGAGGCTATTAAATCCTTTCAGTGTGGAAAGATCCCAGGGCTTGATGGCATACCGGTAGAGGTATATCAGGCCTTTTTTGATATACTCAAAGCTCCATTGTTAGATTGTTTTAACTACTACTACAGAAATGGTAGTCTGACAGGTACTCAGCAGGAAGGTCTGATTTCACTATTATTAAAACAAGACCCAGATGGCAAATATAAAGATCCAGTCTATCTTAAAAACTGGAGGTCTCTTACACTTCAATGTTGTGATGCAAAGATACTAGTGAAATGCATAGCACTCAGAATTAAATGGGTATTACCAGGTATTGTTCACCCTGATCAGACAGGTTTTTTACATGGACGATACATTGGAGATAATATACGACAACTACTAGAAATAATAGAACATCATGAAACATCTATGAAGCCAGGCCTGGTATTTACAGCAGATTTTGAAAAGTCCTTAAATAAAGTAAGACTGGATTCTATTTATAAATGCCTGGATTCTTTCACTTTTGGTGATTCTATTATTAAATAGCGGCTACTTCTCAGAGAGTTTTGAATTGTCAAGAGGAGTTAAACATGGGTGTCCGCTGTCACCATATCTATGTGTTATGGCCATCCAAATGTTAGCTATTAAAATCAGATCAAATAACATCATTAGAGGATTAGAAATCCAAGGCTTAAAAGCAAAGGTGTCCATGTATGCCGATGACTCAAGTTTTATATTAAGTCCGCAAGATAGATCCCTGCAATGTCTCATTGAAGATCTAGATAACTTTTCTGAACTCCTTGGACTAAAACCTAATTATGATAAGTGTACAATATTACGTATTGGATCTTTAAAAAATACAACTTTTACATTACCTTGCAGTTTACCGATAAAATGGTCTGACGGTGAAGTAGACATACTTGGTATTCATTTCACAAAATATATAAATGAGCTCCACAATGAATTTCAATAGAAAACTTGTCAAAATAGACAACATCCTGCAACCATGGAGACGTAAATACTTGTCTATTTACGGAAAATTGCCCTGATTAACTCCTTAGTCATATCTCAGTTTACTCACTTACTTATGGCGCTGCCTACTCCTGATGATTCCTTTTTCAAATCATATGAGCAAAAAATATGTGGCTTTATCTGGGATGCTAAACCAGACAAGATAAAGTGTGCCTATCTATATAATGAATATGAGTTGGGTGGGTTGAGATTATTACATATAAAATCACTAAACCTCTCTCTAAAAGCATCACTTATTCAAAAGTTTCAAGTAGATTACTAAAAAAAGCTCATCCATTGTTGAAAAAGGGCCTTTTTGCCTTTGTGCAGATTGCCATGTCTCATTTTCGATTAATTGAAAATTATATATTTTTCAAAGTATCTCTCTTTTTCAAACAAGCATTGCAGAGCTGGCTACATTTTCAATTTCATCCCCCTGAAAAGATAGAACAAATATTACAACAAATATTATGGCTGAACTCAAATGTGCTGGTTGATAAAATACCTGTATTTATGGGAAAGATGTTTGAAAAGGGTATTTTGTTTTTAAAGGAAAATGTACATTTGAGTGGTAGAGTTATGTCTTTCATGGAGTTATCAGAATTGTATTGGAAGGTCTGCTCAATCCAAGATTACAACCAATTGATTACATTATTACCCCAACAATGGAGGAGGCAGGCGGCAGTGGGAGGAGGTAGGCCCAATATAAAACTGGCGGAGGAATAAAAATAGCAAGAATAGGAAAGTATACCAGTTTCATTTGAAGACCAGGATGTTGACAGCTGTGCCATACAGATTGCAAAATAGTTGGGAAGAGATTTTTGATGTACCGATTCCTTGGTACAGGGTGTATGAGTTGATATATAAAACAACGCAAGATTCAAGACTTCGTTCTTTTCAGCTAAAATTATTATATAGAATTCTTGCCACCAACAAAATGTTGAATATTTGGGGCATACAATCTTCGAAGCTCTGCAGATTTTGTTGTGAGGATACAGAATCAATAGGCCATTTATTTTGGTATAGTACTCAGGTAGCCTGTTTCTGGTCTCAGGTTCAGGAATGGCTGAAAATGTATAACATTGATCTAAAATTGACCCTAGAAATAGTACTGTTGGGAGATCTGGAGAGAACAGGTCAGTCAATTACTAATATACTATTACTCTTAGTAAAATTATTTATCTTCAACTCGCAATCTGTGGATTCTATTCGATTAAATAGATTGAAATTGTATGTTAAACATCACAGCATAGTTGAAAGATATAAGGGGCGTAGAAATCCGAAGAGGGTGGCCAGCAGAGATTGGTGGGATGGGCTGAGACAAGTGGGAGTGGAGTTGCTGGGCGGGGAATAGAATGACGGTCAAATATTAAAGTAAAAATAAATAAATGTCCAAATAAAACATAACAAAAAAGTTAGTTTGAATGACACTGAGGGGCAGTTTTGTTACAGCTAACAGCAAATGTCTTCGTAACAAACTATAGTTTTGGCAAGTCGGTTAGGACATCTACTTTGTGCATGACACAAGTAATTTTTCCAACAATTGTTTACAGACAGATTATTTCACTTATAATTCACTGTATCACAATTCCAGTGGGTCAGAAGTTTACATACACTAAGTTGACTGTGCCTTTAAACAGCTTGGAAAATTCCAGAAAATGATGTCATGGCTTTAGAAGCTTCTGATAGGCTAATTGACATCATTTGAGTCAATTGGAGGTGTACCTGTGGATGTATTTCAAGGCCTACCTTCAAACTCAGTGCCTCTTTGCTTGACATCATGGGAAAATCAAAATAAATCAGCCAAGACCTCAGAAAAAGAACTGTAGACCTCCACAAGTCTGGTTCATCCTTGGGAGCAATTTCCAAAAGCTTGAAGGTACCTTGTTCATCTGTACAAACCATAGTACGCAAGTATAAATACCATGGGACCACGCAGCCATCATACCGCTCAGGAAGGAGACGCGTTCTGTCTCCTAGATGTGAACGTACTTTGGTGCAAAAAGTACAAATTAATCCCAGAACAACAGCAAAGGACCTTGTGAAGATGCTGGAGGAAACAGGTACAAAAGTATCTATATCCACATAACCTGAAAGGCCGCTCAGCAAGGAAGAAGCCACTGCTCCAAAACCGCCATAAAAAAGACAGACTATGGTTTGCAACTGCACATGGGGACAAAGATCATACTTCTTGGAGAAATGTCCTCTGGTCTGATGAAACTGTTTGGCCATAATGACCATCATTATGTTTGGAGGAAAAATGGGATAGCTTGCAAGCCAAAGAACACCATCCCACCCGTGAAGCACGGGGGTGGCAGCATCATGCTGTGGGGGTGCTTTGCTGCAGGAGGGACTGGTGCAATTCACAAAATAGATGGCATCATGAGGAAGGAAAATGATGTGGCTACATTGAAGCAACATCTCAAGACATCGGCCAGGAAGTTAAAGCTTGGTCGCAAATGGGTCTTCCAAATGGACAATGACCCCAAGCATAAAATGGCTTAAGGACAACAAAGTCAAGGTATTGGAGTGGCCATCACAAAGCCCTGACCTCAATCCTATAGAAAATGTGTGGGCAGAACTGAAAAAGCGTGTGCGAGCAAGGAGGCCTACAAACCTGACTCAGTTACACCATCTCTGTCAGGAGGAATGGGCCAAAATTCACCCACCTTTATTGTGGGAAGCTTATGGAAGGCTACCAGAAACGTTTGACTGAAGTTAAACAATTTAAAGGCAATGCTACCAAATACTAATTGAGTGTATGTAAACTTCTGACCCACTGGGAATGTGATGAAATAAATCAAATCTGAAATAAATAATTATCTCTACGATTATTCTGATATTTCAAATTCTTAAAATAAAGTGATGATACTAACTGACCTAAGACAGGTAATTTTTACTAGGATTAATTGTCAGGAATTGTGAAAAACTGAGTTTAAATGTATTTGGCTATGGTTTATGTAAACTTCAGACTTCAACTGTGTATATATACACACTTATAAATTCACACATATACACATACATACACCACCAGTCAAAAATTTGGACACACCTACTCATTCAAGGGTTTTCCTTTATTTTAAAATTGTTTTACATTGTAGAATAATAGTGAAGACATCAAACTATGAAATAACACATAAGGAAAAGTGTTAAACAAGTCAACATTTATTTTATATTTGAGATTCTTCAAATAGCCACTCTGTCACGGTTTCGGCCGAGGCGGCTCCTTTTCCTTGTTCGGGCAGGCTTCGGCGGTCGTCGTCTCCGGAGTACTAGCTGCCACCGTTCGATGTTTCATGTTTGATTGGTTTTGTCTGTTTGTTACACCTGTTCATTGTTAAGTGTTCATTAGGCACCCTATTTAGTTCTCTTGTGTGTGGTCAGGTGTTGTGTGTAATTGTTCGATGTCACGTGTAGATGTTGGTCCGCTGTTCTGTGCTCTCTGTATTTTCGTATTGTTTGAGAGAGTCCTGCATGTTGTGCACATTTACTTTGGACAGTCCAGTGTACGCTTGTTTCGCCTGTGGCCTGTTGCCGTGTTGGCTTGTACTGTCGGACTTCACTAAAGACATCTGTTTTTTGAATCTCTGTGTCCTGCGTGTGATTCCACGTTCCCTCTACACTCAACCCTGACAGAATTACACACCATCTCTATGGAATCAGCAGGAGCACCCGCACCCACTGAGATCATGGAGGAGCGCCTTCGTGGTCAGGAGGACAGAATCAACCAAATCGGGCACGCCCTGGACCGAGTGATGAACACCCTCCATCGATGGGAGACCAGCGGGGTACCCACACCCCCACCTACCGCACCATCACCATCGGTCAGCCCGCCCGTCCAACTTCCGGAACCCAGTGGGATTCGGCTCTCGCTCCCGAGGGCGTACGACGGCACCGCTGCCGGGTGTCAGGGGTTCCTGTTACAAGTTGAATTCTACCTCGCCACCGTACACCCGGCGCCCTCGGGACACGAGAGCGTTTCCGCCCTCATCTCCTGTCTCACCGGCAAGGCGTTGGAGTGGGCCAACGCCGAATGGAGGAGAATAGACGCCGCTACTATCACCTATGCGGAGTTCTCCCGCCGCTTCCGTGCAGTGTTCGACCATCCACCAGAGGGGAAGGCGGCGGGGGAGCGTCTATTCTACCTCCGGCAGGGGATGAGGAGCGCTCAGGAGTTTGCACTGGAGTTCCGGACTCTAGCGGCAGATGCAGGGTGGAATGAGCGGGCACTAATAGACCACTTCCGCTGCAGCCTCCGGGAGGACGTCCGCAGAGAGTTGGCGTGCAGGGATACCACGCTTTCATTTGACCAGTTGGTTGACATGGCCATTCGGCTGGACACCCTGCTCGCTACCCGCGGACGTCCCCAGGTGGGGGGTCGCCCATTCCACCCTCCAGCACCTCCGAGCCGAGCCCGATGGAGCTCGGAGGTGCTGGCGCTAGAGGAAGGAGAAGAAGGAGCCCGAGGGGGGCCGTCCCCTGCACCAACTGTGGCCGTGGAGGGCACACCGCGGCTAGGTGCTGGGGAGGGTCCCCTGGTGGAGGAGAAGGCATGCCACACATTGGGGGAGTCCTCCCAGGTGAGTAGGCGCCCCACTTACCCAGAGCTTTCTGTCGTACACATAACCATACCTGTTTGTTTTCCACAGGTTGCACCTCGTTCCCAGCATAAGGCGCTAGTAGATTCAGGCGCAGCTGGGAATTTTGTAGATCGCAAATTCTGTGTAGAGTTAGGGATTCCCCTCCTTCCGGTAAATAATCCTTTCCCTGTACATGCCCTAGATAGTCGTCCGTTAGGATCCGGGTTGATTAGGGAGGTCACAGCGCCACTTAGGATGGAGACGCAGGGGGGTCATGAGGAGACGATTCAGCTCTATCTGATCGACTCTCCTGCGTATCCGGTGGTACTGGGGCTTCCCTGGTTGAGTACCCATGATCCTACTATTTCGTGGCGAGAGAGGGCTCTTAAAGGGTGGTCTGCTCAGTGTGAGGGGCTATGTCTGGGTGTTTCCGTAGGGGCGACCTCGGTGGAGAGTCCGAACCAGATGCCCGCATTGCACATTCCCCCCGAGTATGAGGATTTGGCACTCGTGTTTAGCAAGACAAGAGCGGCAAGGTTGCCACCTCATAGACAGGGGGATTGTGCAATAGACCTCCAGGCAGGAGCTGCGCTCCCGCGGAGCCATGTGTATCCGTTGTCACAGGAGGAGAAGAGGGCAATGGAGACATACATTGCAGAGTCTCTGAGACAGGGATACATACGGCCCTCCACTTCACCCGCGTCCTCGAGCTTCTTTTTTGTGAAGAAAAAGGATGGAGGTTTGCGCCCGTGTATTGATTACCGCGGTCTAAATCAGGTTACTGTGAAATATAGTTATCCACTTCCGCTGATTGCGACTATGACGGAGTCATTACACGGGGCACGGTTCTTCACAAAATTGGACCTCAGGAGCGCATATAACTTGGTGCGCATTAGAGAGGGCGATGAATGGAAGACAGCATTTAGTACTACCTCCGGTCATTACGAGTATCTCGTCATGCCATACGGGTTAATGAATGCTCCATCAGTCTTCCAATCCTTTGTAGATGAGATTTTCCGGGACATGCAGGGGCAGGGAGTAGTGGTGTACATAGACGATATTCTGGTGTACAGTTCTACCCGGGCCGAACATGTAGCCCTGGTGTGCAGAGTATTGAGGAGGTTGTTGGAGCATGACCTGTATGTCAAAGCCGAGAAATGTCTGTTCTTCCAGGAGTCGGTCTCCTTTTTGGGTTATCAGTTGTCTGCGCCAGGGGTGAGGATGGAGGTTGACCGTGTGTCAGCCGTGCGTAATTGGCAAACCCCAACCACGGTTAAAGAGGTGCAGCAGTTCTTGGGTTTTGCGAATTACTACCGGAGGTTTATCCGGGGTTTTGGACAGGTGGCAGCTCCCATAACGTCCCTTCTGAAGGGGGGGTCCAGTGCGCTGGCGGTGGTCAGCTGAGGCGGACAGGGCTTTTGGGAGACTGAAGGACCTGTTTACCTCGGCTCCAGTGCTGGCGCACCCGGATCCCACTTTACCATTCCAAGTGGAGGTGGACGCGTCTGAAGCCGGTATCGGGGCTGTTCTCTCACAACGGTCAGGCACACCACCTAAACTCCGCCCCTGTGCTTTTTATTCAAAAAAGCTCAGTCCGGCGGAGCGTAATTATGACGTAGGGGACAGGGAGCTGTTAGCCGTGGTACAGGCCCTAAAGGTGTGGCGGCATTGGCTTGAGGGGGCTCAACACCCTTTTCTCATTCTGACTGACCACCGTAACCTGGAATACATTCGGGCAGCTAGGAGACTGAATCCTCGCCAGGCTCGGTGGACTATGTTTCTAGCCCGGTTCGTGTTTAAGATCACTTACATCCCTGGGTCCCAGAACGGGAAGGCAGATGCCCTGTCTCGGCGGTATGACACGGAGGAGAGGTGCATGGAGCCCACTCCCATACTACCTAAGTCTTGTCTGGTTGCACCGGTGGTATGGGAGGTCGATGCGAGATCGAGCGGGCATTACGCACCGACCCTAGCCCTCCACAGTGTCCGGTGGGTCGGACGTACGTCCCGCTCGAGGTCCGGGATCGGCTTATTTATTGGGCTCACACCTCACCCTCCTCTGGGCATCCAGGTATTGGCCGGACGGTGCACTGCCTTAGTACAAAGTACTGGTGGCCAACGTTAGCCAGGGATGTAAGGATTTATGTCTCCTCCTGCTCAGTGTGTGCCCAGTGTAAGGCACCCAGACACTTGCCCAGGGGTAAGTTACAACCCCTGCCCGTTCCACAACGACCCTGGTCTCACCTCTCGGTGGATTTTGTTACCGACCTTCCCTCCTCACAGGGGAATACCACCATCCTGGTCGTTGTGGATCGGTTCTCGAAGGCCTGTCGTCTCCTTCCCATGCCGGGTCTTCCTACTGCCCTACAGACCGCTGAGGCTCTATTTACTCACGTCTTCTGGCATTACGGGGTACCCGAGGATATAGTGTCTGATCGAGGCCCCCAGTTTACCTCCAGAGTCTGGAGAGCGTTTATGGAACGGTTGGGGGTTTCGGTGAGCCTTACCTCGGGTTACCACCCGGAGAGTAATGGGCAGGTTGAACGTGTCAACCAGGATGTGGGTAGGTTTCTGAGGTCATATTGCCAGGGCCGGCCGGAGGAGTGGGCGAGATATGTGCCCTGGGCCGAGATGGCACAGAACTCTCTCCGCCACTCCTCCACTAAACTAACCCCCTTTCCAGTGTGTGTTAGGGTACCAGCCGGTTCTGGCACCTTGGCATGAGAGCCAGATCGAGGCCCCTGCGGTGGATGAGTGGGTGCGGCGCTCGGAGGAGACGTGGAACGCTGCACACGTCCATCTGCAGCGAGCCATCCGTCGACAGAAGACAAGCGCCGACCTCCACCGCAGTGAGGGGCCAGTGTACGCACCTGGAGATCGAGTCTGGCTCTCAACCAGAAACCTGCCCCTCCGCCTGCCCTGCCGGAAGCTGGGTCGGCGGTTTGTGGGGCCTTTTAAAGTCCTGAGGAGATTGAACGAGGTGTGTTACAGGTTACAACTGCCCATTGATTACAAGAATATTAACCCCTCGTTCCATGTGTCTCTCCTCAGGCCGGTGGTAGCTGGTCCACTCCAGGACTTTGAGATAGAAGAGAGATGTTTCATGTTTGATTGGTTTTGTCTGTTTGTTACACCTGTTCATTGTTAAGTGTTCATATGGCACCCTATTTAGTTATCTTGTGTTTGGTCAGGTGTTGTGTGTAATTGTTCGATGTCACGTGTAGATGTTGGTCCGCTGTTCTGTGCTCTCTGTATTTTCGTATTGTTTGAGAGAGTCCTGCACGTTGTGCACATTTACTTTGGACAGTCCAGTGTACGCTTGTTTCGCCTGTGGCCTGTTGCCGTGTTTGCTTGTACTGTCGGACTTCACTAAAGACATCTGTTTTTTGAATCTCTGTGTCCTGCGTGTGATTCCACGTTCCCTCTACACTCAACCCTGACACACTCTTTGCCTTGATGACAGCTTTGCACACTCTTGGCATTCTCTCAACCAGCTTCATGACGAAGTCACCTGGAATGCATTTCAATTAACAGGTGTGCCTTCTTAAAAGTTAATTTGTGGAATTTCTTTCCTTCTTAATGCGTTTGAGCCAATCAGTTGTGTTGTGACAAGGTAGGCGGGGTATACAGAAGATAGCAAATCTGGCAAAATACCAAGTCCATATTATGGCAAGAACAGCTCAAATAAGCAAAGAGAAATGACAGTCCATCATTACTTTAAGACATGAAGGTCAGTCAACACGGAACATTTCAAGAACTTTGAAAGTTTCTTCAAGTGCAGTCGCAAAAACCATCAAGCGCTATGATGAAACTGGCTCTCATGAGGACCGCCAAAGGACTGGAAGACCCAGAGTTACCTCTGCTGCAGAGCATAAGTTCATTAGAGTTACCAGCTTCAGAAATTGCAGCCCAAATAAATGCTTCACAGAGTTCAAGTAACAGACACATCTCAACAGCAACTGTTCAGAGGGGACTGTGTAAATCAGGCCTTCATGGTCAAATTGCTGCAAAGAAACCACTACTAAAGGACACCAATACATTTTACATTTTACAGACGCTCTTATCCAGAGCGACTTACAGTTAGTGAATACATATTTTTTTATACTGGCCCCCCGTGGGAAATGAACCCACAACCCTAGCGTTGCAAACACCATGCTCTATCAACTGAGCTACATCCCTGCCGGCCATTCCCTCCCCTACCCTGGACGAATTGTGCACCGCCCATGAGTCTCCCGGTCACGGCCGGCTGCGACAGAGCCTGGATTCGAACCAGGATCTCTAGTGGCACAGTTAGCACTTCGATGCAGTGCCTTAGACCACTGCGCCACTCAGGAGAAGTAGGAAGAAGTAAAGACCTGTTTGGGCCAAGAAACACGAGCAATGGATATTAGACCGGTGGAAATCTGTCCTTTGGTCTGGAATCCAAATTGGAAATATTTGGTTCAAATCGATGTGTCTTTGTGAGACACGGTGTGAGTGAACGGATGATATCCACATGTGTAGTTCCCACCGTAAAGCATTGAGGAAGAGGTGTTATGGTGTGGGGTTGCTTTGCTGGTGACACTGTCTGTGATTTATTTAGAACTCAAGGCACACTTAACGAGCATGGCTACCACAATATTCTGCAGCAATCCCATCCCATCTGGTTTGGTTTAGTGGGACTATCATTTGTTTTTCAACAGGACTATGACCCAACACACCTCCAAGCTGTGTAAGGGCTATTTTACCAAGAAGGAGAGTGATGGATTGCTGAATCAGATGACTTGGCCTCCACAATCCCCCGTCCTCAACCCAATTGAGATGGTTTGGGATGAGTTGGACTGCAGAGTGAAGGAAAAGCAGCCAACAAGTGCTCAGCATATGTGGGAACTCCTTCAAGACTGTTGGAGCATTCCAGGTGAAGCTGGTTGAGAGAATGCCAAGAGGTTTTACAGATTTTTCAGTGTTCTATTGTTTCCAGTACTTGCATTATATTATCTACAATGTTTTTTCCAGGCAGGCTCAGAATCTTGAGGGGGTGTTGCTGCTCTAGTAGGTCTCAGAACGCATGTATCTTTTTTTTTGGCTGCATATAGGCAACTTACAGCAGGCCCATAAAACAGATGGGTACTTCTCTTTGGTGTATGGGTCTCTCAGGTGGGTGTCTAGTATACAGGGTTGGGGACTGTTCCATCATGATAGGACAATAACAAAATAAATTAGATCTATACTTTATTTGAAAATGTATATCCCCCATCTGCACAAAATTGAAAGCTCTCTCTTACAACCCCTGATCACAGACACACATTGGTTCTGGGATATGCAACCATTTCCTTTCTCACTTAACGCCACACTTCTCCAAACACAAAAACACACACCACACCTTCCATCAAAACACATCCACACATACTGTGCCTTCTATGTCTTCTGTTTGACCCTTCACAAGGAACGTTGATTGCACCACTCTGTCACATGATCTGTCACATGATCTCAGTATATCCATCAGACGTGTTGCTGTGCGTTTTGTTGCTGTGCGTTTTTGCTGCCAACTTTACTTTATTTTGCTAGCTGACAACTTTATGTTTTTTTTGTTTTGTTTTGTTTTTAATTACCGTTTATATTTTTAGTTTTTCCATCGCAACTTTTTTCCCTCATTCAACTTTTTTCACTCCGGACGCTTTATCTGGACATGGTTCGTCAACATCTTCAACAGCCGAAGCTAAGTAGTAACATTAACATGATGTCTTCTAATTGCAGTCGCTGTACTCATAATATACAGGAGAACGATCGCCTTACGGCGAGAATAGCTGTGCTACAAGCCCAGCTTCAGACGCAATCGTTAGGCAAGGGTAATTTCAGTGTAGGAAAGGAAGAAACAGCGTCTGTGCCACCAGTAAGTACAGATAGTAACGTTAGTATAAATCCCCCGCACAGTCCCCGCAGCCGGACAACTTTCTCATGGCTTCTGGAGGGAAATACTGTTGGAATGCTCAACCGGTGTCGCTCATTCAGCCGACAGAAACTTTCAACCGGTTTCCCCATTATGTAGCGAGTCGGAGTCTGAGTCTGAGTCTTCTCTTGTCTCTACTCCTCCCGTTACGGGGTCTGAGACGCCGAAGGCTCCCACCATTAGCTCTGACAAATTGAAAACCCTAGTCATTGGCGACTCCATTACCCGCAGTGGTAGGGGGCAGGGCTACCGACGTTAAGGCTAATCTAAAGATGGTGCTGGCTAAAGCTAAAACTGGCGAGTGTAGAGAGTATAGAGATATTGTTATCCACGTCGGCACCAACGATGTTAGGATGAAACAGTCAGAGGTCACCAAGTGCAACATAGCTTCAGCGTGTAAATCAGCTAGAAAGATGTGTCGGCATCGAGTAATTGTCTCTGGCCCCCTCCCAGTTAGGGGGAGTGACGAGCTCTACAGCAGAGTCTCAGCACTCAATCGCTGGTTGAAAACTGTTTTCTGCCCCTCCCAAAAGATAGAATTTGTAGATAATTGGCCCTCTTTCTGGGACTCACCCACAAACAGGACCAAGCCTGACCTGCTGAGGAGTGACGGACTCCATCCTAGCTGGAGGGGTGCTCTCATCTTATCTACCAACATAGATAGGGCTCTAACTCCTCTAGCCCCACAGTGAAATAGGGTGCAGGCCAGGCAGCAGTCTGTTAGCCAACCTGCCAGCTTAGTGGAGTCTCCAATAGCACAGTCATGTAGTCAGCTCAGCCATACCCATTGAGACTGTGTCTGTGCCTCGACCTAGGTTGGGCAAAACTAAACATGGCGGTGTTCGCCTTAGCAATCTTATTAGGATAAAGACCTCCTCCATTCCTGCCATTATTGAAAGAGATCGTGATACCTCACATCTCAAAATAGGGTTACTTAATGTTAGATCCCTCACTTCAAAGGCAGTCATAGTCAATGAACTAATCACTGATCATAATCTTGATGTGATTGGCCTGACTGAAACATGGCTTAAGCCTGATGAATTTGCTGTGTTAAATGAGGCCTCACCTCCTGGTTACACTAGTGACCATATTCCCCGTGCATCCCGCAAAGGCGGAGGTGTTGCTAACATTTACGATAGCAAATTTCAATTTACAAAAAAAAAATGGCGTTTTCGTCTTTTGAGCTTCTAGTCATGAAATCTATGCAGCCTACTCAATCACTTTTTATAGCTACTGTTTACAGGCCTCCTGGGCCATATACAGCGTTCCTCTCTGAGTTTCCTGAATTCCTATCAGACCTTGTAGTCATAGCAGATCATATTCTAATTTTTGGTGATTTTAATATTCACATGGAGAAGTCCACAGACCCACTCCAAAAGTCTTTCGGAGCCATCATCGACTCAGTGGGTTTTGTCCAACATGTCTCTGGACCTACTCACTGCCACAGTCATACTCTGGACCTAGTTTTGTCCCATGGAATAAATGTTGTAGATCTTAATGTTTTTCCACAAAATCCTGGACTATCGGACCACCATTTTATTACGTTTGCAATCGCAACAAATAATCTGCTCAGACCCCAACCAAGGAGCATCAAAAGTCGTGCTATAAATTCTCAGACAACACAAAAATTCCTTGATGCCCTTCCAGACTCCTTCTGCCTACCCAAGGACGTCAGAGGACAAAAATCAGTTAACCACTTAACTGAGGAACTCAATTTAACCTTGCGCAATACCCTAGATGCAGTTGCACCCCTAAAAACGAAAAACATTTGTCATAAGAAACTAGCTCCCTGGTATACAGAAAATACCCGAGCTTTGAAGCAAGCTTCCAGGAAATTGGAACGGAAATGGCGCCACACCAAACTGGAAGTCTTCCGACTAGCTTGGAAAGACAGTACCGTGCAGTACCGAAGAGCCCTCACTGCTGCTCGATCATCCTACTTTTCCAACTTAATCGAGGAAAATAAGAACAATCCAAAATTTCTTTTTGATACTGTTGCAAAGCTAACTAAAAAGCAGCATTCCCCAAGAGAGGATGGCTTTCACTTCAGCAGTAATAAATTCATGAACTTCTTTGAGGAAAAGATCATGACCATTAGAAAGCAAATTACGGACTCCTCTTTGAATCTGCGTATTCCTCCAGGGCTTAGCTGTCCTGGATCTGCACAGATCTGCGAGGGCCTGGGATCGGGAGAGACACTTAAGTGTTTTAGTACTATATCTCTTGACACAATGATGAAAATAATCATGGCCTCTAAACCTTCAAGCTGCATACTGGATCCTATTCCTACTAAACTGCTGAAGGAGCTGCTTCCTGTGCTTGGCCCTCCTATGTTGAACATAATAAACAGCTCTCTATCCACCGGATGTGTACCAAACTCACTAAAAGTGGCAGTGATAAAGCCTCTCTTGAAAAAGCCAAACCTTGACCCGGAAAATATAAAAAACTATCGGCCTATATCGAATCTTCCATTCCTCTCAAAAATTTTAGAAAAAGCTGTTGCGCAGCAACTCACTGCCTTTCTGAAGACAAACAATGTATACGAAATGCTTCAGTCTGGTTTTAGACCCCATCATAGCACTGAGACTGCACTTGTGAAGGTGGTAAATGACCTTTTAATGGCGTCAGACCGAGGCTCTGCATCTGTCCTCGTGCTACTAGACCTTAGTGCTGCCTTTGACACCATCGATCACCACATACTTTTGGAGAGACTGGAAACCCAAATTGGTCTACACGGACAAGTTCTGGCCTGGTTTAGATCTTACCTGTCGGAAAGATATCAGTTTGTCTCTGTGAATGGTCTGTCCTCCGACAAATCAACTGTACATTTCGGTGTTCCTCAAGGTTCCGTTTTAGGACCACTATTGTTTTCACTATATATTTTACCTCTTGGGGATGTTATTCGAAAACATAATGTTAACTTTCACTGCTATGCGGATGACACACAGCTGTACATTTCAATGAAACATGGTGAAGCCCCAAAATTGCCCTCGCTAGAAGCCTGTGTTTCAGACATAAGGAAGTGGATGGCTGAAAACTTTCTACTTTTAAACTCGGACAAAACAGAGATGCTTGTTCTAGGTCCCAAGAAACAAAGAGATCTTCTGTTAAATCTGACAATTCATCTTGATGGTTGTAAAGTCGTCTCAAATAAAACTGTGAAGGACCTCAGCGTTACTCTTGACCCTGATCTCTCTTTTGACGAACATATCAAGACTGTTTCAAGGACAGCTTTTTTCCATCTACGTAACATTGCAAAAATCAGAAATGTTCTGTCCAAAAATGATGCAGAAAAATTAATCCATGCATTTGTTACTTCTAGGTTAGACTACTGCAATGCTCTACTTTCCGGCTACCCGGATAAAGCACTAAATAAACTTCAGTTAGTGCTAAATACGGCTGCTAGAATCCTGACTAGAACCAAGAAATTTGATCATATTACTCCAGTGCTAGCTTCCCTACACTGGCTTCCTGTTAAGGCAAGGGCTGATTTCAAGGTTTTACTGTTAACCTATAAAGCGTTACATGGGCTTGCTCCTACCTATCTTTCCGAGTTGGTCCTGCCGTACATACCAATACGTACGCTACGGTCACAAGACGCAGGCCTCCTAATTGTCCCTAGAATTTCTAAGCAAACAGCGGGAGGCAGGGCTTTCTCCTATAGATCTCAATTTTTATGGAACAGTCTGCCTACCCATGTGAGAGACGCAGACTCGGTCTCAACCTTTAAGTCTTTACTGAAGACTTATCTCTTCAGTAGGTCATATGATTGAGTGTAGTCTGGCCCAGGAGTGTGAAGGTGAACGGAAAGGCTCTGGAGCAACGAACAGCCCTTGCTGTCTCTGCCGGGCCGGTTCCCCTCTCTCCACTGGGGTTCTCTGCCTCTAACCCTGTTACAGGGGCTGAGTCACTGGCTTGCTGGTGCTCTTTCATGCCGTCCCTAGGAGGGGTGCGTCACTTGAGTGGGTTGAGTTACTGACGTGATCTTCCTGTCTGGGTTGGCGCCCCCTTGGTTTGTGCTGTGGTGGAGACCTCTGTGGGCTATACTCGGCCTTGTCTCAGGATTGTAAGTTGGTGGTTGAGGATATCCCTCTAGTGGTGCGGGGGCTGTGCTTTGGCAGAGTGGGTGGGGTTATATCCTTCCTGTTTGGCCCTGTCCGGGGTTTCTTCGGATGGGGCCACAGTGTCTCCGGACCGCTCCTGTCTCAGCCTCCAGTATTTATGCTGCAGTAGTTTATGTGTCGGGGGGCTGGGGTTAGTTGGTTATACCTGGAGTACTTCTCCTGTCTTATCCAGTGTCCTGTGTGAATTTAAGTATGCTCTCTCTAATTCTCTCGTTCTCTCTTCTCTCTGAGAACCTGAGCCCTAGGACCATACGTCAGGACTACCGGGCATGCTGACACCTTGCTGTCCCCAGTCCGCCTGGCCTTGCTGCTATTCCAGTTTCAACTGTTCTGCCTGCGGTTACGAAACCCCTACCTGTCCCAGACCTGCTGTTTTCAACTCTTAATGATCGGCTATGAAAAGCCAACTGAGAGACCTGAGCCCTAGGACCATACGTCGGGACTACCGGCCGTGGTGACTCCTTGCTGTCCCCAGTCCGCCTGGCCTTGCTGCTATTCCAGTTTCAACTGTTCTGCCTGCGGTTATGGAACCCCTACCTGTCCCAGACCTGCTGTTTTCAACTCTTAATGATCGGCTATGAAAAGCCAACTGAGATTTATTCCTGATTATTATTTGACCATGCTTGTCACTTATGAACATTTTTGAACATCTTGGTATGGTTCTGTTATAATCTCCACCCGGCACAGCCAGAAGAGGACTGGCCACCCATCATAGCCTGGTTCCTCTCTAGGTTTCTTCCTAGGTTTTGGCCTTTCTAGGGAGTTTTTCCTAGCCACCGTGCTTCTACACCTGCATTACTAGCTGTTTGGGGTTTTAGGCTGGGTTTCTGTACAGCACTTCGAGATATTAGCTGATGTACGAAGGGCTATATAAAATAAAATTGATTGATTGATTGATTGTTTGCTGTGTTTTTATCTCCACCATGTTGATTGAGTACTTTGTGTCCCAATTAGTTATATCTGAAGATGTATTATTTTGTTAGTTATCCTTTCTTCTAATGCCATTTTATCCATTTTAAATGGAAAATGTAATACTAATTATTTTACATCATTCCATATCTTGAAAGGTACAGTGTAGTTGTACTACATATACCTAACAATTGTTTTATTTTATTGCTTTTCTATCTATATATTTTTTAATTATTACAATCCCTACCATGGCTAGTATTGGGTGTTCCATTATTCGACTCCTCTATGAGAACTTTGTCATTTTTTGAATAGCCATGGAGTAGTCTTTGTGTCTCTGAACATTTGGTTGTCAATATACAGTTTATCGACTACGAGAGCTACACACCTCCCTTTTAATCTATTCTCCTTGAAGATTGGGTACAGAACTTTGTGCCATTCTGCAATCTCCCCCGGGAACTGATCATTCATGCCTATTTTCGTGCCAGTGAGTCTTTTACCCAGGCTTTTAACCACTACTTTATCCTTAAAGAAAGCAAATTTGGCAATGATTGGACGCTCATATCTCTGTCCTCTTTGTCCGAAACAGTGTACATGTTCGAGTTGGATTTTATCGACAACATCGATTGAGATTTGAAGCGCTGTAAGAAAGATTTCCTTCACTACCTTTTCGGAAACTTCTTCTCTTTCTTGGATACCCGTAAGTACTGATGACACAATCTTTGCAAGAGGGAGGGAATCTGATTTAATTGTTCCTCAACTCGCAGCTCAGTAATTTCATTCAGGGTAAGTGGAGATAGACGTGAGTTAACCTGCCCAGTGTCACGATGTTAGAAATGGTGTGGTGTGGAATCAAGCGCAGAAGCAGATGGACAGTCCAACAAGACTTTACTGGAGAGTGCAAAATAAATCCAAAACAGCCAGAGGCCAAAAAGACGCACACAGGCGTCAAAACACGAGCGCACAACACAGGGCGCAAAACTCTCCTCAACCGAGGAGGAAGCTAAACAGCAATGGCGTACCGAAACACGGGTAACGCACAAACACCTGACACAAAACAATTACACACAACACTACACTAACAACAAGGAAACTAAATAGGGTGCTTAATGAGACATAACACAAGACAGGTGTGGCTAACAGACAAAACTAATCAAACAGGAAACATGGAGCGGTGGCAGCTAGTACTCCGGAGACGACGACCGGCGAAACCCGCCCGAACAAGGAGGAGGAGCTGCCTCCGGCCTCGGGGACGCCCAGGAGGACGCGGAGCAGGGCGCGTAGGATGACCACGATGGAATTCGGTCATCAGGGACGGATCCAGAATGTCCCTCCTCGGCACCCAGCACCGCTCCTCCGGACCGTACCCCTCCCACTCCACGAGATATTGGAGACCCCCCATCCGGCGTCTCGAATCCAGGATGGTCCGAACAGTGTACGCCGGAGCCCCCTCGATCTCCAACGGGGGCGGAGGAGTCTCCTCAATCTCGAAGTCCTGGAGTGGACCAGCTACCACCGGCCTGAGGAGAGACACATGGAATGAGGGGTTAATATTCTTGTAATCAATAGGTAGTTCTAACCTGTAACACACCTCATTCAATCTCCTCAGGACTTTAAAAGGCCCCACAAACCTCCGACCCAGCTTCCGGCAGGGCAGGCGGAGGGGTAGGTTTCTGGTTGAGAGCCAGACTCGATCTCCAGGTGCGTACACTGGCCCCTCACTGCGGTGTAGGTCGGCGCTCGTCTTTTGTCGACGTATGGCACGCTGCAGATGGACGTGAGCAGCGTTCCACGTCTCCTCCGAGCGCCCGTACCCACTCATCCACAGCGGGGGCCTCGATCTGGCTCTCATGCCACGGTGCCAGAACCGGCTGGTACCTAATACACACTGAAAAGGGGTTAGTCTAGTGGAGGAGTGGCGGAGAGAGTTCTGTGCCATCTCGGCCCAGGGCACATATCTCGCCCACTCCTCCGGCCGGCCCTGACAATATGACCTCAGAAACCTACCCACATCCTGGTTGACTCTTTCGACCTGCCCATTGCTTTCCGGGTGGTAACCCGAGGTAAGGCTCACCGAGACCCCCAAACGTTCCATAAATGCTCTCCAGACTCTGGAGGTAAACTGGGGGCCTCGATCGGACACTATATCCTCGGGTACCCCGTAATGCCGGAAGACGTGAGTGAATAGAGCCTCAGCGGTCTGTAGGGCAGTAGGAAGACCCGGCATGGGAAGGAGACGACAGGCCTTAGAGAACCGATCCACAACGACCAGGATGGTGGTATTCCCCTGTGAGGAGGGAAGATCGGTAACAAAATCCACCGATAGGTGAGACCAGGGTCGTCGTGGAACGGGCAGGGGCTGTAATTTACCCCTGGGCAAGTGTCTGGGTGCCTTACACTGGGCACACACTGAGCAGGAGGAGACATAAACCCTCACATCCCTGGCTCACGTTGGCCACCAGTACTTCGTACTAAGGCAGTGCACTGTCCGACCAATACCCGGATGTCCAGAGGAGGGAGACGTGTGAGCCCAATAAATCAACCGATCCCGGACCTCGAGCAGGACGTACGTCCGACCCACCGGACACTGTGGAGGCCTAGGGTCGTGCATGCACGCCCGCTCGATCTCCGCATCGACCTCCCACACCACCGGTGCCACCAGACAAGACTCCGGTAGTATGGGAATGGACTCCACGCACCTCTCCTCCGCGTCATACCGGCGGGACAGAGCATCTGCCTTCCCGTTCTGGGACCCAGGGATGTAAGTGATCTTAAACACAAACCGGGCGAGAAACATAGTCCATCGAGGCTGGCGAGGATTCAGTCTCCTAGCTGCCCGAATGTATTCCAGGTTACGGTGATCGGTCAGAATGAGGAAAGGGTGCTGAGCCCCCTCAAGCCAATGCCTCCACACCTTTAGGGCCTGTACTACGGCTAACAGCTCCCTGTCCCCTACGTCATAATTCCGCTCCGCCGGACTGAGCTTCTTAGAATAAAAAGCACAGGGGCGGAGCTTAGGTGGTGTACCCGAGCGTTGAGATAGAACGGCCCCAATACCGGCCTCAGACGCGTCCACCTCAACTTGGAAAGGTAAAGTGGGATCCGGGTGCGCCAACACCGGAGCCGAGGTAAACAGGTCCTTCAGTCTCCCAAAAGCCCTGTCCGCCTCAGCCGACCACTGCAAGCGCACCGGACCCCCTTCAGAAGAGACGTAATGGGAGCTGCCACCTGTCCAAAACCCCGGATAAACCTCCGGTAGTAATTCGCAAAACCCAAAACCGCTGCACCTCTTTAACCGTCGTTGGGGTTTGCCAATTACGCACGGCGGACACTCGGTCCACCTCCATTCTCACCCCTGACGCAGACAACTGGTAACCCAAAAGGAAACTGACTCCTGAAAGAACAGACATTTCTCAGCCTTGACATACAGGTCATGCTCCAACAGTCTCCTCAATACCCTGCGCACCAGGGCTACATGCTCGGCCCGAGTAGGACTGTACACAAGAATATCATCGATGTACACCACCACTCCCTGCGCCTGCATGTCCTGGAAAATTTCATCTACAAACGATTGGAAGACTGATGGAGCATTCATTAACCCATATGGCATGACGAGATACTCGTAATGGCCGGAGGTAGTACTAAATGCTGTCTTCCACTCATCGCCCTCCCTAATGCGCACCAAATTATATGCGCTCCTGAGGTCCAATTTTGTGAAGAACCGTGCCCGTGTAATGACTCCGTCATAGTCCCAATCAGCGGAAGTGGATAACTATATTTAACAGTCACCTGATTGAGACCGCGGTAGTCAATACACGGACGCAGACCTCCATCCTTCTTCTTCACAAAAAAGAAGCTTGAGGACGCGGGAGAAGTAGAGGGCCGTATGTATCCCTGTCTCAGAGACTCGGCAATGTAAGTTTCCATTGCCCTTTTCTCCTCCTGTGACAAAGGATACACATGGCTCCGCGGAAGCGCGGCTCCTGTCTGGAGGTCTATCGCACAATCCCCCTGTCTATGAGGTGGCAATCGTGCCGCTCGGGTCTTACTAAACACGAGTGCCAAATCCTCATACTCAGGCGGAATGTGCAGTGCTGGCATCTGGTTCGGACTTTCCACCGAGGTCGCCCCTACGGAAACACCCAGACATAACCCCTCACACTGAGCAGACCACCCTTTAAGAGCCTTCTCTCGCCACGAAATAGTAGGATCATGGGTAGTCAACCAGGGAAGCCCCAGTACCACCGGATACGCAGGAGAGTCAATCAGATAGAGTTGAATCGTCTCCTCATGACCCCCCTGCGTCATCATCCTAAGTGGCGCTGTGAGCTCCCCAATCCACCCAGATCCTAACAGACGACTATCTAAAGCATGTACGGGGAAAGGCTTATCGACTGGAAGGAGGGGAATCCCTAACTTAACACAGAATTTACGATCTATAAAATTCCCAGCTGCGCCTGAATCGACTAGCGCCTTATGCTGGGAACGAGGTGCAACCTGTGGAAAACAAACAGGTAATGTAAAGTGGGACGACAGAAAGCTCTGGGTAAGTAGGGCACCTACTCACCTGGGAGGACTCCCCACTGTATGGCCTGCCATCTCCCTCCTCAGAGGACCCTCCCCAGCACCTAGCCGCGGTGTGCCCTCCGCGGCCACACTTGGTGCAGGAGACTGCCCCCCTCGGGTTCCTACCTCTTCTCCCTCTAGCGCCAGCCCCTCCAAGCTCCATCGGACTCTGCTCGGAGGCGCTGGAGGGTGGAATGGGAGGCCCCCATCTGGGACGTCCGCGGGTCGTGAGTAGGTTGTCCAGACGAATAGCCATGTCCACAAGCTGGTCGAACGTTAATGTAGCGTCCCTACAAGCTAACTCCCTGCGGACGTCCTCCCTAAGGCTACACCTAAAGTGGTCTATGAGGGCCTTCTCATTCCACCCCGCATCAGCCGCTAGAGTCCGAAACTCCAGCGCAAACTCTTGAACGCTCCTCATCCCCTGTCGGAGGTGGAATAGACGTTCCCCCGCCGCTCTTCCCTCTGGTGGATGGTCAAAGACCGCACGGAAACGGCGGGAGAACTCCGCATAGGTGACTGTGGCGGAGTCTATTCCCCTCCATTCGGCGTTGGCCCACTCCAACGCCTTGCCGGTGAGACAGGAGATGAGGGCGGAAACGCTCTCGTATCCCGAGGGCGCCGGGTGTATGGTGGCCAGGTAGAGCTCCACTTGCAAAAGGAACCCCTGACACCCGGCAGCGGAGCCGTCGTACGCCCTCGAGAGCGAGAGCCAAATTCCACTGGGTTCCGGTAGAGGGGTGGGCTGGTTGTCTGGTGGTGAAGGAGCGACAGGTGGGGCTGTGGGAACACCGCTGATCTCCCATCGCCGAAGTGTGTCCATGACGCCCTCCAAAGCGTGCCCGATCCGATTTATGCGATGCTCTTGTCCTAGGAGACGTTCCTCCACGCTGTCGACGTGTGCTCCTGCTGATTCCATATCGGTGTGTAATTCTGTCACGATGTTAGAAATGGTGTGGTGTGGAATCAAGCGCAGAAGCAGATGGACAGTCCAACAAGACTTTACTGGAGAGTGCAAAATAAATCCAAAACAGCCAGAGGCCAAAAAGACGCACACAGGCGTCAAAACACGAGCGCACAACACAGGGCGCAAAACTCTCCTCAACCGAGGAGGAAGCTAAACAGCAATGGCGTATCGAAACACGGGTAACGCACAAACACCTGACACAAAACAATTACACACAACACTACACTAACAACAAGGAAACTAAATAGGGTGCTTAATGAGACATAACACAAGACAGGTGTGGCTAACAGACAAAACTAATCAAACAGGAAACATGGAGCGGTGGCAGCTAGTACTCCGGAGACGACGACCGGCGAAACCCGCCCGAACAAGGAGGAGGAGCTGCCTCGGCCGAAACCGTGACACCCAGGAGCAGTTAGTTAGTTAATAGTTAGTTCTGAAGGATTCGTTGCCATAGAAATTTACTTGGCTAAAAGGTGAGCCACTTTCATATGACTGGTTATCCTGAGTTGAACTCAGAGTTGACCAAAGTTTCCTCACTAACTCCTCAAAGCTGCTTTGTAGGATACCCCTCTGGGGTTCCTCAATGAACCATCATATTTGCACCTTTGTTTAGTTGAAGGTTTCTTGGAGGAACCTTCAATGTTTCAAAGTAGCGAAGGGTTCATGGAGGAACCCTGGACTGGAGGTGTGGCTTATTAGGGGCGTGGCTTGCATATACACTGCTCAAAAAAATAAAGGGAACACTTAAACAACACAATGTAACTCCAAGTCAATCACACTTCTGTGAAATCAAACTGTCCACTTAGGAAGCAACACTGATTGACAATAAATTTCACATGCTGTTGTGCAAATGGAATAGACAACAGGTGGAAATTATAGGCAATTAGCAAGACACCCCCAATAAAGGACTGGTTTTGCAGGTGGTGACCACAGACCACTTCTCAGTTCCTATGCTTCCTGGCTGATGTTTTGGTCACTTTTGAATGCTGATGGTGCTTTCACTCTAGTGGTAACATGAGACGGAGTCTACAACCCACACAAGTGGCTCAGGTAGTGCAGCTCATCCAGGATGGCACATCAATGCGAGCTGTGGCAAGAAGGTTTGCTGTGTCTGTCAGCGTAGTGTCCAGAGCATGGAGGCGCTACCAGGAGACAGGCCAGTACATCAGGAGACGTGGAGGAGGCCGTAGGAGGGCAACAACCCAGCAGCAGGACTGCTACCTCCGCCTTTGTGCAAGGAGGAGCAGGAGGAGCACTGCCAGAGCCCTGCAAAATGACCTCCAGCAGGCCACAAATGTGCATGTGTCTGCTCAAACGGTCAGAAACAGACTCCATGAGGGTGGTATGAGGGCCCGACGTCCACAGGTGGGGGTTGTGCTTACAGCCCAACACCGTGCAGGACGTTTGACATTTGCCAGAGAACACCAAGATTGGCAAATTCACCACTGGCGCCCTGTGCTCTTCACAGATGAAAGCAGGTTCACACTGAGCACATGTGACAGAGTCTGGAGACGCCGTGGAGAACGTTCTGCTGCCTGCAACATCCTCCAGCATGACCGGTTTGGCGGTGGGTCAGTCATGGTGTGGGGTGGCATTTCTTTGGGGGGCCGCACAGCCCTCCATGTGCTCGCCAGAGGTAGCCTGACTGCCATTAGGTACCGAGATGAGATCCTCAGACCCCTTGTGAGACCATATGCTGGTGCGGTTGGCCCTGGGTTCCTCCTAATGCAAGACAATGCTAAACCTCATGTGGCTGGAGTGTGTCAGCAGTTCCTGCAAGAGGAAGGCATTGATTCTATCGACTGGCCCGCCTGTTCCCCAGACCTGAATCCAATTGAGCACATCTGGGACATCATGTCTCGCTCCATCCACCAACGCCACGTTGCACCACAGACTGTCCAGGAGTTGGCGGATGCTTTAGTCCAGGTCTGGGAGGAGATCCCTCAGGAGACCATCCGCCACCTCATCAGGAGCATGCCCAGGCGTTGTAGGGAGTTACATACAGGCATGTGGAGGCCACACACACTACTGAGCCTCATTTTGACTTGTTTTAAGGACATTACATAAAAGTTGGATAAGCCTGTAGTGTGGTTTTCCACTTTAATTTTGAGGGTGACTCCAAATCCAGACCTCCATGGGTTGATACATTTGATTTCCATTGATAATTTTTGTGTGATTTTGTTGTCAGCACATTCAACTATGTAAAGAAAAAAGTATTTAATAAGATTATTTCATTCATTCAGATCTAGGATGTGTTATTTTAGTGTTCCCTTTATTTTTTTTGAGCAGTGTATATATTTTTAGGCAACCCGTGGGTGTAAATGTCTTTCCTGTTCATCTCGTCTGTTGTATTGTGATTACATGTTAAGGTTGAACATTGACAGTGTTGTGGTTTTATGTAGGTAGAGTTAACCTCAAGCCTGTGTAAATCCTGAAGTTAGAGTAGTTTATACTTTTTAACTATATGTAATCACGGTCATATTATGAATTCTATATATGCATGAATATTCAAGTACACTTCTATTTGCAGTGTATGAACAATAATTACATTTACTCTAACAGGTGGCTAAACACAACTATGTGAAAGCCATGCATCCAGTATTCTGATAGGATGCCACCTCTACAATATATTATTTAAAAAGGTTTAAAATTGAACCCTTCCCATCACAGTTTTGAACCTTTACATAGGGGTTCCTCGAAGACCTCGAAGAAGTGAAAGCAGCAGAGATCATTTGACAGAAGGTCGTGAAGAAAGCATGCAGAGGCCACAGACTTCTAAATTGGGCTAAGGAACAGAAGTTGTGTTTTGGAGAAATTACATCAGTGCGTGCTCTGCAAGCAATGCAGCGGATGATGGCGCAGGAACAGCGTGGTGAATGGATAGCGTGGTTATGGACAGCGAGGAAGAAGGAGAAGAGCCGAGTGTTCTGGGAAGATGTGTGTTGAGGAAGAATGGCGCCAGACATGATAAAGAAGAATCTGGAACAGTAGGAGTGACATTTTTGGAGAAATTGGACCCTTGCCTTTTGGCGGATCCATTTGTGGTTTCAAGGTGGGTGAGAAAGAAGTTGGGTGCAGTTGAATCAATGACGGTAACCTGTAGTGGATATTTGTTTGTGTTTCTTCTGACCAGAGGGAGCAGGTGCTCCGTGTCACTCAACTTGGGTCAAGATTTGTTTCTTGCTTTGCTCTTAGGGACAGGGCACCATTGAAAGGAGTGATTTCTGGGGAAGAGTGATGTGTGGAGGTGGAGCAATTGAAGTAGAAAATTCCTTGTGTTTGTGACGCCTGCCGTTTGGTTCGACGCAGACCCGGTGGCGAGCGTGGTGAAACAGAGGTGTCACTGTCAGTCCTTTTGAGTTTTGAGTCAGAGTCTCTACCCAACAAAGTCATGTTAGGATGTATCAGTTATCCTGTTAGAGCTTTTGTGCAGAATACACTGCGCTGTTTCAGGTGGAACGTTTATGGTCATGTTGCAGCAGTGTGTAGGAGGAAGATTCCAAGATGTGGGAAGTGAGCAGGAGGACATGGGACAGAGGATTGTGTAGTTTCAGTGGATAAAGTTGTGTGAGTCAACTGAAGGGGTGCTCATGTTGCTGGGGATCGGAAATGTCCGGTGCAAGAAAGGCAGGTTGATGTGGCCAGAGTCAGAGTTGTGCTGAAGGTGTCGTATGCTGAGGCAGTGAAGAAAGTAGAGGAGGATTGGTCCCAGTGAGTAGTAGATTTGTGCCAGCACAGAGGGCTAGGGCAACAAGTGATTTATGTTTCAGTAAGGTTGGCTTAGCAATGGTTATCAACTTTACTGCAGAAATGGAACCACCTCAATCACAGAAAATATAAGATGTTGTGGTGGCAGCACCAGAGAAGTTTTGTGGTATACAATATTTGACTTCAGAAGAGTTACAGGGTGTGTTGGGGGGTGGTGTCCCGTCCTTCCAGGCCTTTGGCATGGTGCAGGAGTAGATAGGGTCAAAGTAGTTGAATAGGGGAGTGGATTTTTAATGAGTAGGTGGCAGCTTCAGAGAAGTACCTGGGTGTACGAGATTTTACTGCAGAAGAGTTAATTGAGTGGTGATTTGTATTTTTATTAAATAGTGGTATATAGGTGTAGGGTTAGTTGGTGGTGCAATTTTTTCCTTTTAGAAACTGGAATAATGAAGAGAATTTAATGTAGGTAGGCTGTGACTGGCCTCACACTTCAGTAGAGTAGGTGGCGGTGTATGCACCTTAAAGTTGGATGCGATCCGCCAACCCAATCCCAAAGAAGAAGACCATTTTCAGAAGGGTTCCTACATTAACCTTTTTTAACTGAAAAGGTTCCCCGTGTGGCAACTTTTAGAACCCCAAAAGGTTCTTCCAGGCTCCTTTACTTCTAAGAGTGTACGCGATTGAGAAAAACTGTAGCATCATAAGGTTGTTACTTTCCGTATTGTTCCGCTTACATGTTCCTGACTCCAGCTGTTACAGATACCATACAGTGCACTGACAGTATAGGCCACTCACATGTAAGATGTTGATAAAACATGCATTTGTCCATCTGAGATGTTTGACTTCTTAAAATTAAAAGTACTCAGTAGACTTGGAATGTGTATACATTTTAAATACAATCCCAGTGATAGCAAAGGTGGATCAGTTAAACTGCTTTACAGGTTCAGAGGCTTTTAATTGCTTTCTCAATCGAAAAAGTATTTACGTTTACATCTTTTAAAAATTGTAATATTTTTCTTCTCTTCTCCCCATTACCTGTCCCTGAGACACTATGCCCTGATTTCATATGATAAAGTAATTCCTCCTAAAGTCAATATTATTTACAACGTATTATCTCATTATCCACTGCACAATGTCTGCTCCACTTTTGTTAGGCATGAGCATAGGAAGCACTCGTAAATGGCTAAAGCAGTTAAACGTGAGGCATTAGAAAAGAGTGGGGACAAAAGCAAACAGTACACTGCTTCATTGAATCTTAGCCAAACTGAATCAAACTACATGTAGGTAACAGGGTTGTTCCATGTAGAAATTGTGCACCAATATTGGATTTTAAAAGCCTGTTATATTACATGAAGTGCCACATGGAAATATAGACCACATGGATATAACCACATACTGTATATACAGACCACATGGACAATTATATAAATCAGATGTTTTTCTATGAATAAAGACTTGCTGAAGTGCCAAAAATCAGCATTGTGACATGTCACTCCTCAAGTTCTTTCGACAAAGATTTTAACCCACTTAAACCAAAATAATTCCTCAAGTTTTCACCATCATTGTAAAGCCCTTGTTACTTTGTTGCTTTGACAAAGTCATTTCAGGTGACTAGTGATTCATTTACATTTGTCCCTCATTTTAAGGTCTGTTATGTGAACTCAACTCTCGTTTGAATATGGTGAAATGATTACTGATTTTTTTTTTCTTTTAAGAAACATTGAACATCTAACAGTCAAATCAGGTGAGCTGGTTCTACTCTTTTTGTAAATGTTCTCGTGTTTTGTGGTGGAAAACTGAGTGGGTCGAGGGTAACATGTCAACCCTGTTACCTATATGTAATATGCCATTTAGCAGACGCTTTTATCCAAAGCGACTTACAGTCATGCGTGCATACATTTTTTTTGTGTATGGGTGGTCCCGGGGATCGAACCCACTACCTTGGCGTTACAAGCGCCGTGCTCTACCAGCTGAGCTACAGAGGACCACATGTCAACACTGTTTCTTTAATTGGCACTTATTTTAGTATTTTTTCTTAATTTAACCTCTTGAGATGGGAAAACATGTTGAACATGTGCACTTTATGACAGAATGTTAATAGTAGCTGAAATAAATTGTTGTTTTTTAACCAAATTACACTACCCAAAAGGAACTGGTGGAATGACCCAACACACAGAACCTATCCTGACATAGCATGGGAGAAGATCGTAAATGCTATCTATCTATAGGGATTAACCCCTGAAAGAGTTACCACTGAAATGCAAATTTGATCGGCCCCAAAATGTATCGCTGTTGCTCACCCTCCTTGTTCAATTTGGAAAGTCTGGGGCAAGCAGGCCAATTAACATGTATGTCACTTCTTAGTGTCACGAGAGGAACAGGGATAACCCTTGGGAACCTTGTGCTGTTTAAGCATGAGGACTGAACATATACAGTATATGCTATGTGACACCTGTTAAGTGGAATGAAGCCCATAGGACTGGCAAAGGCCCCTTTGAATCTGCCAGCCCTTGCCCTCTGCTGGCACACTCTGACACTGCTGTGCTCCATGGGTAATTTATTCAGACTAATAATTAAGTGGAAGTCAGTGGCAGAAACCATGAATAGCAATTGGAAGAGGCTGGTCCTCCTGCGTCTTCTGCTAACAGTATGTGTGGGATAAGTCAGGTACATGCACTCAATAGCAAGTCATTGTGAAAATTGGCCAGCCGGGCAGTAATTGCGCAGAAGTCTGTGTGCATGGAACAGCCCTTAGGTGCAATTACTTTTGTATGCTGGGCCCAAGCCAGGGATGTGGAATGAAGGCAGCTTCCCCTTTCAGCTGGTAAATAGCAACACAAGTGCCAACACATTCACACAATTATACTAACACACTCATACACACACACACACACACACACACACACACACACACACACTGTGTGTTCTCCCTCTCTGCCACTCACTCAGTGCATATTCCCTTCCTCACGCTCCCTTTCTCTCTCCCTCTCTCTCTCTTTCTCTCTCTGATTGCATTACAGCACCACTAGACTATTATCAAAGACCATGTGATGTCAGTTAATTGCTTGACTGAATAGATCATAAATGATTCCAAACAAGCCATTATGGCTTAACAACCTCTCACCCCTCTCTTCCTCATACATACACAGACAGACAACACACACACACACACACACACACACATATACATACACACACACACACACACACACACACACACACACACACACACACACACACACACACACACACACACACACACACACACACACACACACACACACACACACACACACACACACACACACACACACACACACACACACACAAACTCACATTTCACCCATGGGTGGATTGGCCAACTGGTAATTCTGGCAAGTGCCAGTTGGGCCAGACCATCTTTTTGTTGGATGGGCTGGCCAAAATAATAATATATATATATGAAAAATGACTTCTGCTTCTACATTGATCAAGTTTGATCATAAAGTTACTGGTCCCCTCCCCCATGTCAAACACTTGGATTCAGGAGGTGGGATTATTAAGGGGATAGGGTGACATCACCCTAACTAACATTTTAATACACCATTGGTAACATGATATTATCTTACCTAATTTAAATATTTACCGCCTTGTAACCAACATCTGAGAAGGTATGTTTGCGGAGGAGTGTGATATATATAGCTAGCTAGATACTCTACTGGTTACAACATTTGACTGTAGGCTGTCAGCAAATATAATTAAAAGTTTACAGTATTCATTTACGGCAAAGATAATGATATGTCTCCCCTTTCATCTGTGTCTGGTGTTAGCAAGTTACTGGCTTGCTAGGTCTTCAGCCAGCATGGAACAAAATGGGAGGAAGGGTCATTCAAAACTCTTGACACATTTGTCAGTGCTGCTGTGAATCACATCACAATAGACATGCCAAACGGGAGATGTATAAAAACATTTTACATCATCGATGCAATTTCGATGCAGTGGGTGGGCCTGGCTGCCATGTGGGTGGGCCTATACACTCCCAGCCCCCCCCATGGCTGCACCCCTTTCCAGTCATGTGAAATCCATAGATTAGGGCTTAATGAATATATTATTATTTCAATTGACTGATTTCCTTGTATGAACTGTAACTCAGTAAAATCTTTGAAATTGTTGCATGTTGCATTTATATTTTTGTTCAGTTGATTGATTGATTATTCTCATGCTACACAGTTCCTAGCCCTTTTTGGCCTTCAAGTTTACTATTGTTCTAAAACTTTAGGATGCTTAAGACAGAAGCTTATGCTATACTAAATTAAACAAATTATATGAACAACAGTGCAGAAAGTGTGGTTTCACATAAAACATTTTCAAAAAGTGTGTCTTCAACAGGATTTGATCTCATACCCTCACATTCCTGAATATTCCATAGTTCCCTACTCTTAACTGCTAAGCTACCAGTTAGGTGAATTTTTTTTTTTACAAAATCCTTCCTATATTTACAAGTATGGAGTCCAGTAGAGGTCGGTGTTTGAAAGCAGCTTGGAATCGAAGAAAGCGCCGGAACCACAGCAAAATCAATGGGGTCTCGCATTTCGCAACTAACGGTTTGAAAAAGCATGTGGATCAAACAAAGCATCGGACGTCATTGATGTCGTACTTCTGATAAAGTGATACACACATCGGCACACTGGTTCGAAGTTAGCTGCTTAGCTAGGCCTGTGTAGCTCAGTTGGTAGAGCATGGTGTTTGCAATGCCAGGGTTGTGGGTTTGATTCCCCCGGGGGGCCAGTATGAAAATGTATGCACTCACTAACTGTAAGTCGCTCTGGATAAGAGCGTCTGCTTAATGACTAAAATGTAAAATGTAGCGAGGTTGACAAATTCCTCTGGGATCAAACAAAATATCAGTACCAGCCAGCATAATGTGACTTGTTGGCCTGTAATTTGTAAACCAGGATTTTCCTAACACCACTGTGTTAGGATAAAACTAGGCCATCAAAATAAAGCCTTATGATATATGTAACGTATTGTCATAGTAAAATAATTGTATGATAACATTCGCCTAGGTACTCATTTGATGAAAAACAGAGCCTTCAAAAGGAAATAATTCAGCAAACATGTCTCTGTCACTAACAAATAAAATAATGGGTGGTAACTCTACAATTCACTTGAGAAAAAAAGGCACCATGCGCAATATGCAATTCACCACCCATGCGATAGTGTTAAAACAACACCCCAAATAATTTACTGTAACAGTGTTTTTGCATAACACTAATAGGAGTTAACTCTAGATTAACACTGGTGTTGAATTGAAATAACACTGTGAATATTAATTACCCTATAGTGTTACATTTGAGTAACACTGGCAAGCGTAATACAGTATACAACATTTAAACGATGAAGTGTTACATTAACACTCAAAATGTAACACTATAATACAAGTACTTTTTAAACTCTGTAGAGTGGGACCATATGATATCTGAGGTAGTGTTCAAATTAACTCTAAATGTCCTGTGTAGTAACGAGTTTACGTTACATAACCACCACCACTGGAGGCTGGAAAGTCCAGCCTATTTCCCGTCTATTTCATTCACTGAAAGGCCCTCACTTCTCGGCAGAAAGATACAGTACGCACTGTCAAACAAAGCACAACGCTGGAAATCTATCCGCATCCACATAAGATAGTCCCAGCATCGTTCTATGACAAACACATACGGTTTTATATTGAATTCAATAGAAGAAAATGGAGAAAGGGAGAGACTGCCAATTCCTTATTAATGTAGCCATTGGCTGTATTATACACTGAGTGTGCAAAACATAATGAATTATGCTCTTTCCATGACATAGACTGACCGGGTGAATATAGGTGAAAGCTATGATCCCTTATTGACGTAATGTAATGATGTCACTTGTTGAATCCACTTCAATCAGTGTAGATGAAGGGGAGGAGACAGGTTAAATAACGTTTTTTAAGCATTGAAGGGGCTCAACTCAATATTAGGAAGATGTTCCTAATGTTTGGTATACTCAGTGTATATATACATGTGTGAATAACTAGCTTACTAACATTTACAAATGTGGGAGTAATCATTAGTAAATGGTGAGCAAAGGGTTTGAAAATGCCTTGCAGATGGTTTATTATGGACACTTAAAATAAAGTGTTACCCTATGATGTTGCTGGGCCACAGCACAGGCAGTTGGGTTCCCTGTCTTTTGGTCCCAGTAATGCTACACTGAAAAAAATAAAGGTTCTTAAATGGTTCTTTGGAGAACTCTTGCCTGATAAAGAACCTTTGAGTTAGGTGTGGGGTTCTTGATGTGGCATCTACGGTTCTTCAGAATTCTAAAAGGTTATTGAATTGTATGGAAGCCTGCAGAAAGCCCTTTTATACCACACAGCAAATTGGCCAGTGTTAACTAGTGTTTACATACCCACTTTCTCTCTCTCTCTCTCTCTCTCTCTCTCTCTCTCTCTCTCTCTCTCTCTCTCTCTCTCTCTCTCTCTCTCTCTCTCTCTCTCTCTCTCTCTCTCTCTCTCTCTCTCTCTCTCTCTCTCTCTCTCACTATGTCTCTTTTTCTCACACACAGGATACAGCTATTGTTTAACGTGATCCCTTTGCATCTGTGATGAGCCGGCTGTCATGTCAACCCTCTTGCCAGCTGTCATGTCAATTCTCTTGCTGGGTCTTGATTGAGTCATAAGCTGAAGTGGATCTTGTGTACCCATGTTAATCTAGGGAGAGCCTGACCCTATCAATACATGCCTAACTCAGTACATGCCTAACAACCCAGATGCCACTCAACAGGCTGCAATACAAGCCTGTTCTGTCACTACCACCACTGTGTAGCCAGCACACACAGAGTCTCATCTGACAACTGAGGGGTTTTAGTCTCACAACTGACAACTGGATGACATGCAACATATGCTCATATAGGCCTGCTCATTAGAATGAAAATACTCCAGCGACAATGATACGTCACCTTTTTTTATTACCCCAGTGCAATAATATTGGCATCAGTAGAGGCACCAAAAATATCAAAATGACATTATGATTTCCCCCAATGTAATTTACATTTGGCATAATTCTATATCGCAGTCTCTTCCCTTTCCTCACTGTAATAACGTTGTCATGGTATGAGGTGACTGATATCACCTACGTATCTGTCTGGAAGCATGCTAATAAAACTCCACAATTTTGAATGATTTGAACCGTCTCGCAAGCCGTGTTTATAAGGCCCTTTATTTGACATGCCACAGGGCCCTTTCCCAACCATATAAGAGAGATATAAGAAAGAAACTGGACAGCTGGAGAGGAAGGGAAAAAGACCAAGAGAAATAGAAAGAGAGTGAGCTTTGGTTACAAGAGTTTGGGAACCCAAGAGATTTCCTACCGGGTTCCGTAGACGCAAAGGCAAGTTGATTATGTTTACTCCGCAAATGCCAATCATTCGTATGCGAGGTGAGTCATTTAATCGAAAGAAAACAAGGCAGTGACAGATTTGATAATGACAGTATATCAAATCTAGTGCGGTTTTGAAATGTGATATTCCAATTTCTGTTACACGACCTTTCTCTCATGACTCATTCCTATTACTTAACACCGTGATTACGTTTTATGTTATACTTTAGTGAAGGTGGCAAGATACTCTACTTGCAGACCCAGCATTCTATAATTCATTCAATTAAGACAAAACACTGGATGTCTAATTAATAAAAGATAAAGAGCTATTAAAAGGCATCTATGATCAGAAATGTTCCATTGAATCCCAGGAGATCTTATGCTGTGAACTGTCTGCATATTTCAAACATTTATACTTGTGGGGATGGTGTTGGGTTAAGAAGCTTGCTAATTGCAGAATAGAACGCTATCTCTTATTACTAAGAGCATTAGCAACTGATTTCATACTGAACGTATTGTTTTAGCACTATCTCCTTGCAACACCATGACAAAGCTGGAAAGAAAATGTTATTTGCACTGTTGACCAAACAATACAAAAATAATTTCTCAAAGACCCAGTTCTCTTGATAGGATAAAACAGAAACTGATACTCACAAACTAACAAGAAAAGTTGTTCTCCATTCCGACTCAATACAGCACCAAAGTCAATGCATCTTCGCCTAATATGTTTAGTGTGTGGACTGTTTTCTCAAAATGGACTCCACTGTATTAGCTGTAATCAGTAATGTAACAGTAAAAATGTGGCTAAACTATAAACTCCAGTGGGGGATCGAGATAAGATGACATAACCACCGATATAAATACTTTTTTTGTATTGTTTGATTGCATTTTCATGCAGGTCTATAGGGAAGGCCTAATGTATAGTACTTTTCTGTAGTTAAAAATGACACAAAATGCATCAAGGCATCCCTCCACAAATAGTTAATTTGGACTGGACCCTAGAAAAATAGGATGTGGAGATGTTTATATCAAAATGTGTTATCCTTTCAATCACGTTCACGTTCTTAGTATCTCACATGAGCGGGACGCTAATCCAGACGCTTATAAGAAATCCCACTATGCCCTCAGACGAACTATCGAATAGGCAAAGTCTCAATACAGGACTAAGATTGAATGTGGCAGGGCTTGCAAATATTACGAATTACAAAGGGAAATTCAGCGGTGAGCTGCCCAGTGACGTGAGCCTACCAGACGCAATAAATTCCCTCTAAGCTTGCTTTGAAGCAAGCAACACTGAAGCATGTCTGAGAGCACCAGCTGTTCCAGTGTGATCACGCTCTCCGTAGCCAATTTGAGTAAGACCTTTAACCAGGTCAAAATTCACAAGGCCACGGGGCCAGACAGATTACCAGAACGTGTACTCAGAGCATGTGCGGACCAACTGGCATGTGACTTAACTGACTTTTTCAACCTTTCCCTGACCGAGTCTGTAATACCAACATGTTTCAGGCATACCACCATAGTCCCTGTGTCCAGGAACGCAAAGGTAACCTGCCTAAATGACTACCGTCCCGTAGCACTCACGTATGTAGCCATGAAGTGCTTTTAAGCTGGTCATGGCTCACATCAACACCATCATCCCGGAAAACCTAGACCCACACAATTTACTTACCGCCCCAACAGATTCATACAATGCCTTCGGAAAGTATTCAGATCCCTTGACTTTCTCCACATTGTTACGTTACAGCCTTATTCTAAAATTTTTTTTTTTTATCCCCCTCATCAATCTACACACAACACCCCATAATGTCTTCACTGACATTTTCAACCTCTCCCTGACCGTGTCTGTAATACCTACATGTTTGAAGCAGACCACCATAGTCCCTATGCCCAAGAAAGCAAAGGTAGCCTGCCTAAATGACTACCGCCCCGTAGCACTCATAACGGTAGCCATGAAGTGCTTTGAAAGGCTGGTCATGGCTCACATCAACAGCATCATCCCGGAAACCCTAGACCCACTCCAATTTGCATACCGCCCCAACAGATCCACAGATGACGCAATCTCAATCGCACTCCACACTGCCCTTTCCCGCCTGGACAAAAGGAACACCTATGTGAGAATGCTGTTCATTGACTGCAGCTCAGCATTCAACACCACAGTGCCCTCAAAACTCATCACTAAGTTAAGGACCCTCAGACTAAACACCTCCCTCTTCATCTGGACCCTGGAATTCCTAACTGGCCGCCCCCAGGTAGTAAGGGTAGGCAACAACACATCTGCCATGCTGATCCTCAACAAGGGGTCCCCTTAGTGCTTAATCCCCTACTGTACTCCCTGTTGCACGACTCCAACACCATCATGAAGTTTGCTGACGACACAACGGTGGTAGGCCTGATCACCGACAACGATGAGACAGCCTATAGGGAGGAAGTCAGAGACCTTGCAGTGTGCTGCACTATCGAGAGCATCCTGACTGGTTGCATCACCGCCTAGTACGGCAACTGCTCGGCATTCGACCGTGAGGCCCAGTACATCACTGGGGCCAAGATTCCTGCAATCCAGGACCTCTATATCAGGTGGTGTCAGAGAAAGTCCCTAACAATTGTCAAAGACTCCAGCCACCCAAGTCATAGACTGTTCTCTCTGCTATCGCACGGCAAGCAGTACCGGACCGCCAAGTCTAGGTCCAAAAGGCTCCTTAACAGCTTCTACCCCCAAGCCATAAGACTGCAGAACAATTAATCAAATGGCTACCTGGAATATTTGGCTGCTGCTACTCGCTGTTTATTATCTATGCATAATCACTTTTTACCTCTACCTACATGTACATATCACCTCAATTTGCTCGACTAACCTGTACCCCCGCACGTTGACTCGGTACCAGTACCCCCTTCATATAGCCTCGTTATTGATATTTTATTCTGTAATTTTCTTTAAACTGCATTGTTGTGTTTGATAAGATTACAGATTCTCTCAGGGGGAGCCTATTTCAATTTCAGTTTAGGAACCACTGTAATACTAACCTCTATCTGCTTGCTTCCTCGCTCTGTCTGTCTCCTATGCCTCCTGATTTGCAACATGCCACTCACCACTGTCTGTTATGAGAACTCATAGTAGCCTTTCTTTGTTAAAATTACAGTGATCTTAATTTCAGTCAACTGCTCTTGCTGAGGTCAGGCTCCGTTTAACATTAGCTTCTAACTTCATCCTTCTAGCCAGCTAGTTATAGCTAGCTATCTAGCTAACAGTAGCCAGAGACCTTGAGCTAGCTAGCTAGCCATCTGACTGAAATATCAGCGACTATTTACCAGTTGTACACTCATTCTCTGAGAGTCGGGGGTTTTATGTTTGGGGGATGTCTGTTGATACAGCAGGAGTCGAGGGACGTAAAAAAAAAAGTGCCTTATGTCCGGGATCTCGCAAGGCCACTCTCTGCCACTTGCCAGCGTTGGTCTGGGCTGAGGTAGTTTGTTTCACGTCTCGGCCTGTGCCTTGGGTAGAGTATGCAGTTAAACCAGTCATTGCGTTTGACCACAGTCTATGCGTTGGACAGAGTTGTGAATGAATGCGCTGGTGAATTAGGCCTGTCTAGACTGCCAATGCCTTATCCTGACTATTTTGGAGTGTTACATAACAAAGTTACGTTTAGTGAGTGCTTTACATTGTGCAAAAATGAGCAGTCATCTCAATTAGTAGGTACAGTATGGATACATGTCATTGGACACAAATTGCATGTGTGGAATAAGTTAGCAATTCAAACAACATGAAACCAACCAAATTCTTCAAAAACAAGGAACTAGACAACCGTGACAGATTACCAGATGACTAGCTGAATGTCAGAATAAGTACAAAGATTAATAATAAATCTCAGATCTGAGTACCCATATTTACTGACCCTCCATACAGGTGAGTGTGTTGTGTCCGTTTGTCTTGAGTCAAATTGTCCTAGGATTGCAATGTCACTTTTCAATCAAGGAAACCAGGGCAGTTAAAGGGGCAATCTGGGATAAAAAAAGAAGAAAAAGAAAATACTCACCTCACCACTTTTTGGGTAAACAGCTAAGGGATGGGGCTGCAGAAATGTCACCACTCTGAAATTCATCGACAGAGCTATGGATGCAAAGACTGACCATCCATGAGATCAAAATGATAGTTAACCATGTTTTGAAGCCATACAATGTTTGTTTACAATTACATTGTTTGCAAACAATTGAGTAAAACAAGCTTACTCATATACACTGAGTGTACAAAACATTAGGAACACCTTCCTAATATTGAGTTGAACCCCCTTGGCACAACCAGTGGCGATTTTAGCATGTAAATCTTAGTGGGGCAAACTCCCCAATGTTTTTTGGGATGCATGCCAGCAAAGCCACAACACAACACTAAACAATACATTAATTGCTCTATAACGGTGACAAACGTTATCCACAAACTGTTAGGGCCTACATAAAGCTGTCCCAACAGCAGAGCTTTCTTTTCAGCACCATGGAGTGAATCCTTACCACCGCTACACCTGGCTATCGGTGGAGCCTTGTCTGGCAGCGAAACAGTAAATTTCAGCCTCATTTACTGCCTTTTTAAAAAACATATGTGACTTGCTTAAACAGATGTGGTTTCTACTGACAATTGAGATAGTTAGGTTCTGACTAAACAGAGTAAATACTAACGGACTAGGAAAAGCTCAAACCAAGTTTATTCACCCAATGGGTCAATCAGCTGAAAAGACAAAGACATGTTCCCACCAGCACAAGTATTTATACCCCACTTTAGGCGGAGTCTCCTCCTTTTCTCTAAACATTACACGGGACACCCATCCAGTAGAGGTTAATCAAATGTTTTTGTGTGTAAAAATACCTATCACATTACACATTTAGTAAGGACAGCATTTGCTTTCCAAATGTTACGTTTGTCGTGCAATTGTATTTGGAAATTTGTGAAAGGCAAACTGACAACCGCAACCCATGAGTGTACCCATGAGTTTAACAACCAAATTGCCAGGATTAGAGGTTCCAAAACCCTATTATGGATTATATGTCTATAGCCACAAAGCAACAAGCTGTTCCACATATTTGTCACTTGCGAAGAATACAACAGGTGTAGACTTTATAGTGAAATGCTTACTTACAAGCCCTTAACCAACAATGCAGTTTTAACATAGAACACCCTAAAAATCTCACAAAAAAATACCATATAATATAATACGAATAAAAGTAACAAATAATTAAAGAGCAGAAGTAAAAATAAAAATATAGCGAGGCTATATACAGGGGGTACCGGTACTGAGTCAATGTGCAGGGGCACCGGTTAGTCAAGGTAATGGAGGTAATATGTACATGTAGGTGGAATTATTAAAGTTAATATGCATAGATAATAAACAGAGAGTAGCAGCAGCATAAAAGAGGGGGGGGGCAATTAAAATAGTCGGGTAGCCATTTGATTAGATGTTCAGGAGTCTTATGGCCTGGGGGTAGAAGCTGTTTAGAAGCCTCTTGGACCTAGACTTGGCGCTCTGGTATCGCTTGCCGTGCAGTAGCAGAGAGAATGTACTGAAGTGATGTACTGGGCCATGCGCACTACCCTCTGTAGTGCGTTGCGGTCGGAGGCCGAGCAGTTGCCATACCAGGCAGTGATGCAGCCAGTCAGGATGCTCTCGATAGTGCAGCTGTAGAACCTTTTGACGATCTGAGGACCAATGCCAAATCTTTTCAGTCTCCTCAGGGGGAATAGGTTTTGTCGTGCCCTCTTCACGAATGTCTTGGTGTGCTTAGACCATGTTAGTTTGTTGGTGATGTGGACACCAAGGAACTTGAAGCTCTCAACCTGCTCCACTACAGCCCTGTCGATGAGAATGGGGGCGTGCTCGGTCCTCTTCTTTTTCCTGTAGTCCCTAATCATCTCTTTTGTCTTGATCATGTTGAGGGTGAGGTTGTTGTCCTGGCCCCACACTTCCAGGTCTCTGACCTCCTCCCTATAGGCTGTCTTGTCGTTGTCGGTGATCAGGCCTACCACTGTTGTGTCATCGGCAAAATTAATGATGGAGTTGTAGTCGTGCCTGGCCATGCAGTCATGAATGAACAGGGAGCACAGGAGTGGCTGAGCACGCACCCCTGAGGGGCCCCCGTGTTGAGGATCAGCGTGGAGGATGTGTTGTTACCTACCCTTACGCCTGGGGGCGGCCCGTCAGGAAGTCCAGGATCCAGTTGCTGAGGGAGGTGTTTAGTCCCAGGGTCCTTAGCTTAGTGATGAGCTTTGAGGGCACTATGGTGTTGAATGCTGAGCTGTAGTGAATAGCATTCTCACATACATGTCCCTTTTGTCCAGGTGTGAAAGGGCAGTGTGGAGTGCAATAGAGATTGCATCATATGTGGATCTGTTGGGGCGGTATACAAATTGGAGTGGGTCTAGGGTTTCTGGGATAATGGTGTTGATGTGAGCCATGACCAGCCTTTCAAAGCACTTCATGGCTACAGACGTAAGTGCTACGGGTCGGTAGTCATTTTTGCAGGTTACCTTAGTGTTCTTGGGCACAGGGACTATGGTGGTATGCTTGAAACAGACTCAGACAGGGAGAGGTTGAAAATGTCAGTGAAGACACTTGCCAGTTGGTCAGCGCATGCTTGGAGTACATGTCAAGGTAATCCGTCTGCCCCTGCGGCCTTGTGAATGTTGACCTGTTTAAAGGTCTTACTCACATCGGCTACGGAGAGCGTGATCACTCAGTCATTTGCCAAATGGAGGGCGAGGGAGTGCTTTGTACGCATCTCTGTGTGTGGAGTAAAGGTGGTCTAGAGTTTTTTCCCTCTGGTTGCACATTTAACATGCTGGTAGAAATAAGGTAAAACGGATTTAAGTTTCCCTGCATTAAAGTCCTTGGCCACTAGGAGCGCCACCTCTGGATGAGCGTATTCCTGTTTGCTTATGGCTGTATACAGTTCACTGAGAGCGGACTTAGTGCCAGCATTGGTTTGTGGTGGTAAATAGACAGCTACGAAGAATATAGATGAAAACTCTCTTGGTAGATAGTGTGGTCTACAGCTTATCATGAGATACTCTACCTCAGGCGAGCAAAACCTTGGATATCGTGCACCAGCTATTGTTGAGAAATATACATAGACTACCACCCCTTGTCTTACCAGAGGCTGCTGTTCTATCCTGCCGATACAGTGTATAACTCGCCAGCTGTGTGTTATTCATGTCTTCATTCAGCCACAACTTGGTGAAACATAAGATATTACAGTTTTAATGTCCTGTTGGTAGGATATCCGTGCCTGTAGTTCGTCCACTTTATTATGAAGCGATTGTAAATTGGCAATTAGTATCGAAGGCAGATTAGCCACTCGTCGCCGGCTCCTTACCAAGCACCCCGATCTCCTTCCGCGATATCTCCTTTTCTTTCCACTGAAAAAACACACGAAATAGCATGGTTGGTTAAGAGTCCATAAAAAGAAGGAGTGATAGGAGTGGGGGAAAAGCACACCAAAGCACACCAAAGACGGCATTAACAATAATAAGATAAAGTCTGCACTTCTAAAAACCTATTTCACACCATAGCCTGCTGAATTTGCAAGATGCATTTTCTTTCATTTTGATTTCATCACAAATTAAAATGTGGCACTGACTTGCCCATGGATTGATGTTTCAGCATTGTCTCAATGAAGAGTGCAACATGCACACGCAGTTACAAGCCTGCTAGAGTTAGCGGTAAGTGGGCGAGCAATATCCGCCGTCGTAGTACTGATGAAGCCAGACCTGGAATATGAAGCTAACTGGAGCTGGCTAGCTTTATAAAAGCCTGAGTAGATCTAGCTTGCTTCGTAGTATACCACTCTAGTGACAGACACTGTGACAGACACTGTAAACCTCACACACTAACCAAAATGCCCTTTATCTCTCTCTGTTAGTCTAATGGCTGGGATGCCAGTGAGATGTTCAACAAAGAGACGTATGGAGTCAACTCCACCTATGGCTTCCTCTTCATGTACACGTGCCCAGCACTGGCTGAGAACTCGTGATGTGCGGGGCAGAAGCTCAGACCACTCAGCTACGGCAGTTCACAATGCTCTAGCAAGCCGTGAGAATACTTGATGATACTTGATGGTATGAGGTCGGTTGGTTTTGTAGAGCATTCCCCAAATCATAGCCCCCTAGATACGGCACTGCATTGTATAGCCTCATTTAAGATGGCACAGACAGACATGGCAGCTCTGCTTCTAGCTCCTTAGCAACTTTGCAGTATTTTTTTTTGTGTGTGTTATTTCTTACATTATTATACCAGAATGTTTTGTGTGTTATTACATACAGCCAGAAATAACTTTTGGATAGCAGAGCGGCGGTAACTCACCAGCATTACGACCAGGAATACGACTTTCCTGAACTGGATCCTTTATTCGTACCCCCCAGGGCAATTGAACTTATCCCAGAGGCTGCTCCAAGATGCCACCGGCGGAGAAGAGGTATTCAGAGTGGACTGTTAGTCTGACTCAGGAGGTGTGCACACCATCCACCGCTTCCGAGTATATTACTCGCTAATGTTCAGTCTCTGGACAATAAAGAAGACAAGTTCAGGGGACGAGGATCTCCTTCCAGAGAGACATCAGGGACTGTAACATACTCTGTTTCACGGAATCATGGCTCTCTCCGGATATACTGTCCCCGTCCATACAGCCAGCTGGATTCTCAGTTCATCGCGCAGACAGGAAAAAAGAACTCTCCGGGAAGAAGAAAGGTGGTGGTGTATGTTTCATGATTACCTACTCATGGTGTGATTGTGATAACATACAGAAACTCAAGTCCTCTTGTTCACCCGACCTAGAATACCTCACAATCAAATGCCAACCGTATTACTTCCCAAGATAATTCTCTTTGGTTATAGTTACAGCCGTGTATATTCCACCTCAAGCCGATACCACGATAGCCCTCAAGGAACTACACTAGACTTTATGCAAACTGTAAACCACATATCCTGACGCTGCATTTATTGTAGCTGGGGATTTTAACAATGCAAATTTGAGGAAAACGCTACCAAAGTTCTATCAACACATTGACTGTAGTACTCGCTCTGGTAAAACATTCGACCACTGCTACTCCCCCTTCCGGGATGCCTACAAGGCCCTCCCATGCCCTTCGGCAAATCAGATCACGACTCCATTTTGCTCCTCCCTTCCGATAGGGAGGAACTTAAACAGGAAGTACCCGTGTTAAGGTATATTCAACGCTGGTCTGACCAATCGGAATCCATGCTTCAAGATTGTTTTGATCACGATATGTTCCGGGTAGCCTCTGAGAATAACATTGACGTATACACAGACACAGTGACTGAGTTCATCAGGAAGTGTTTAGGGGATGTTGTTCCCACTGTGATTATTAAAACCTACCCAAACCAGAAACTGTGGATAGATGGCAGCATTCACACAAAACTGAAAGTGCGAACCACCGCATTTAACCATGTCAAGGTGACTGGGAATATCGTTGAATACAAACTGTGTAGTTTTTCCCGCCGTAAGGCAATCAAACAGGCAAACGTCCGTACAGAGACAAAGTGGAGTCGCAATTCAACGGCTCAGACATGAGACATACAGTGGGGAGAACAATTATTTGATAAACTGCCGATTTTGCAGGTTTTCCTACTTACAAAGCATGTATAGGTCTGTAATTTTTATCATAGGTACACTTCAACTGTGAGAGATCCAGAAAATCATATTGTATGATTTTTAAATAATTAATTTCCATTTTACTGCATGACATAAGTATTTGATACATCAGAAAAGCAGAACTTAATATTTGGTACAGAAACCTTTGTTTGCAATTACAGAGATCATACGTTTCCTGTAGGTCTTGACCAGGTTTGCACACACTGCAGCAGGGATTTTGGCCCACTCCTCCATACAGACCTTCTCCAGATCCTTCAGGTTTCGGGGCTGTCACTGGGCAATACGGACTTTCAGCTCCCTCCAAAGAATTTCTATTGGGTTCAGGTCTGGAGAATGGCTAGGCCACGCCAGGACCTTGAGATGCTTCTTACGGAGCCACTCCTTAGTTGCCCTGGCTGTGTGTTTCGGGTCGTTGTCATGCTGGAAGACCCATCTACGACCCATCTTCAATGCTCTTACTGAGGGAAGGAGGTTGTTGGCCAAGATCTCACGATACATGGCCCCATCCATCCTCCCCTCAATACGGTGCAGTCGTCCTGTCCCCTTTGTAGAAAAGCATCCCCAAAGAATTATGTTTCCACCTCCATGCTTCACGGTTGGGATAGTGTTCTTGGGGTTGTACTCATCCTTCTTCTTCCTCTAAACACGGCGAGTGGAGTTTAGACCAAAAAACTCTATTTTTGTCTCATCAGACCACATGACCTTCTTCCATTCCTCCTGAGGATCATCCAGATGGTCATTGGCAAACTTCAGACGGGCCTGGACATGCGCTGGCTTGAGCAAGGGGACCTTGCGTGCACTGCAGGATTTTAATCCATGACGGCGTAGTGTGTTACTAATGGTTTTCTTTGAGACTGTGGTCCCAGCTCTCTTCAGGTCATTGACCAGGTCCTGCCGTGTAGTTCTGGGCTGATCCCTCACCTTCCTCATGATCATTGATTCCCCACAAGGTGAGATCTTGCATGGAGCCCCAGACCGAGGGTGATTGACCGTCATCTTGAACTTCTCCATTTTCTAATAATTGCGCCAACAGTTGTTGCCTTCTCACCAAGCTGCTTGCCTATTGTCCTGTAGCCCATCCCAGCCTTGTGCAGGTCTACAATTTTATCCCTTATGTCCTTACACAGCTCTCTGGTCTTGCCATTGTGGAGAGTTTGGAGTCTGTTTGATTGAGTGTGTGGACAGGTGTATTTTATACAGGTAACGAGTTCAAACAGGTGCAGTTAATACAGGTAATGAGTGGAGAACAGGAGGGCTTCTTAAAGAAAAACTAACAGGTCTGTGAGAGCCGGAATTCTTACTGGTTGGTAGGTGATCAAATACTTATGTCATGCAATAAAATGCAAATTAATTACTTAAAAATCATACAATGTGATTTTCTGGATTTTTGTTTTAGATTCCGTCTCTCACAGTTGAAGTTTACCTATGATTTAAAAAAATACAGACCTCTACATGCTTTGTAAGTAGGAAAACCTGCAAAATCGGCAGTGTATCAAAAACTTGTTCTCCCCACTGTATGTGGCAGGGTCTACAGACAATCACGGATTACAAAGGGAAAACCAGCCACGTCGTGGACACCGACGTCTTACTCTCGGACAAGCTAAACACCTTTGCCCGCTTTGAGGATAACACAGTGCCACCTACGCAGCCCGCTCCCAAGGACTGTGGGCTCTCGTTCTCCGTGGCTGACGTGAGACATTTGAGCTTGTTAACCCTCGCAAGGCTGCCGGCCACGACGGCATCCCGATCCACGTCCTCAGACATGCGCAGACCAGCTGGCCATGATGGCACCGGAGAAGATGGCTGCCGTTTTACAGCCCTCTAACCAATTTGTAATTTATTTGTAATTTATTCTGTACATAATGTTTCTGCCATCGTCTCTTATAACCAAAAAGAGCTTCTGGATATCAGGACAGTGATTACTCACCTCGTATTGGACGAAGATTTTTTTCAATGAGTCGGACGTGAAGGATATCCTACAGACACCCGACAAGGCACAAATCCCCGTCATTCGCAGGAGAAAGAGACAGATATCGTGGACGTAGGTCGAGGTGCCTTGTAAGAATCTGACGGCGAGCAAGTAAACTGTCTCTTCCATCAATCCTATTAGCCAATCTTCAATCATTTGAAAATATATTAGATGATCTAAGATTACGGTTATCCTACCAACGGGACATTAAAAACTGTAATATCTTATGTTTCACCGAGTCGTGGCTGAACGATGACATGGTCAACATACAGCTAGCGGGCAATACACTACATCGGCAGGATAGAACAGCTGACTCCTGTAAGACAAGGGGTGGCGGTCTGTGTATATTTATAAACAATAGCTGGTGCACAAAATCAAATACTAAGGAAGTCTCAAGGTTTTGCTCGCCTGAGGTAGAGTATCTTATGATAAGCTGTAGACCACACTATTTACCAAGAGAGTTTTCATCTATATTTTTCATAGCCGTCTATTTACCACCACAAACCAATGCTAGCATTAAGATTGCACTCAATGAGCTCTATAAGGCCATAACTAAACAGGAAAACGCTCATCCAGAAGCAGCGCCCCTAGTGGCCGGGGACTTTAATGTAGGGAAACTTAAATCCGTTCTGCCTAATTTCTACCAGCATGTTAAATGTGCAACCAGAGGGAAAAGAACTCTATACCACCTTTACTCCACACACAGATACGCATACAAAGCCCTCTCTTGCCCTCCATTTGGCAAATCTGACCATAACTCTATCCTCCTGATTCCTGCTTATAAGCAAAAACTAAAGCAGGAAGCATCAGTGACTCGGTTAATAAAAAAGTGGTCAGATGATGCAGATGCTAAGCTACAGGACTGTTTTGCTAGCACAGACTGGAACATGTTCCGGGATTCTTCAGATAGCATTGAGGAGTACACCACATCAGTCACTGGCTTCATCAATAAGTTAATCGATGACGTCGTCCCCACAGTGACCGTACGTACATACCCCAAAGAGAAGCCATGGCTTACAGGCAACATCCGCACTGAGCTAAAGGGTAGAGCTGCCGCTTTCAAGGAGCGGGACTCTAACCCGGACGCTTATAAGAAATCCCGCTATGCCCTCCGACGAACCATCAAACAGGCAAAGAGTCAATACAGCACTAAGATTGAATTGTACTACACTGGCTTTGACGCTCGTCGGATGTGGCATGGCTTGAAAACTATTACAGACTACAAAGGGAAGCACAGCCGCGAGCTGCCTAGTGACATTAGCCTACCAGACGAGCTAAACCACTTCTATACTCGCTTCGAGGCAAGCAACACTGAAGCATGCATGAGAGCACCAGCTGTTCCGGATGACTATGTGATCACGCTCTCCGTAGCCTATGTGAGTAAGACTTCTAAGCAGGTCAACATTCACAAGGCCGCAGGGCCAGACGGATTACCAGGATATGTACTCCGAGCATGTGCTGACCAACTGGCAAGTGTCTTCACCGACATTTTCAACATGTCCCAGACTGAGTCTGTAATACCAACATGTTTCAAGCAGATCACCATAGTCCCCGTGCCCAAGCACACTAAGATAACCTGCCTAAATGACTACCGACCTGTAGCACTGACGTCTGTAGCCATGAAGTGCTTTGAAAGGCTGGTCATGGCTCACATCAACACCATTATCCCAGAAACCCTAGACCCATTCCAATTTGCATACCGCCCCAACAGATCCACAGATGATGCAATCTCTATTGCACTCCACACTGCCCTTTCCCATTTGGACAAGAGGAACACCTACATGAGAATGCTATTCATTGACTACAGTTCAGCGTTCAACACCATAGTGCCCTCAAAGCTCATCACTAAGCCAAGGTTCCTGGGACTAAACACTTCCCTCTGCAACTGGATCCTGGACCTCCTGACGGTTCACCCCCAGGTGGGAAGGGTAGGTAACAACACATCTGCCACGCTTATCCTCAACACGGGGGCCCCTCAGGGGTGCGTGCTCAGTCCCCTCCTGTACTCCCTGTTCGCCCATGACTGCATGGCCAGGCACGACTCCAACACCATCATTAAGTTTGCCGACGACACAACCGTGGTAGGCCTGATCATCGACAACGATGGGACAACCTATAGAGAGGATGTCAGAGACCTGCCCGTGTGGTGCCAGGAAAAAAACTACCTCTCCCTCAACGTGACCAAGACAAAGGAGATGATTGTGGACTACAGGAAAAAAAAGAGGACTCTGTACGCCCCCATTCTCATCGATGGGCTGTAGTGGAACAGGTTGAGAGCTTCAAGTTCCTTGGTGTCCACATCACCAACGAACTATCATGGTCCAAACACACCAAGACAGTCGTGAAGAGGGCACGACAAAGCCTATTCCCCCTCAGGAGACTGAAAAGATTTGGCATGGGTCCTCAGATCCTCAAAAGGTTCTACAGCTGCACCATCGAGAGCATTCTGACTGGTTGCATCACTGCCTGGTATGGCAACTGCTCGGCCTCCGAACGCAAGGCACTACAGAGGTTATGTGCGTACGGCCCAGTACATCACTGGGGCCAAGCTTCCTGCCATCCAGGTCCTCTATACCAGGAGGTGTAAGAGGAAGGCCCTCAAAATTGTCAAAGACTCCAGCCACCCTAGTCATAGACTGTTCTCTCTGCTACCGCAAAGGCAAGCGGTACCGGAGCGCCAAGTCTAGGTCCAAAAGGCTTCTCAACAGCTTCTACCCCCAAGCTATAAGACTCCTGAACAGCTAATCATGGCTACCCGGACTATTTGCACTGCCTCCCCACCCCCGCTGCTGCTACTCTGTTCATTATTTATGCATAGTCACTTTAACTCTACCCACATGTACATTTTACCTCAACTACCTCAACTAGCCGGTGCCCCCGCACATTGACTCTGCACTGGTACCCCTCCGTATATAGCCTCCCTACTGTTATTTTATTTTATTTCTGCTCTTTTTTTCTCAACACTTTTTTGTTGTTGTTGTTTGATTTGATTTTTTTATAAAAAAATAAATGCATTGTTGTTAAGGGCTGTAAGTAAGCATTTCACTGTAATGTCTACACCTGTTGTATTCGCCGCATGTGGCAAATAAAATTTGATTTGATTTGATTCAATCTCTCCCTTTCCCAGTCTGCTGTCCCCACTTGCTTCAATATTTCCACCATTGCTTTCTTGGGTACAGGAACAAAGGTAACTGAACTAAATGACTATCGCCCCGTAGCTCTCACTTCATCATGAAGTGCTTTGAGAGGCTAGTTAAGTATCATATCACCTCTACCTTACCTGACACCCTAGACCGACTTCAATTTGCTTACCGCCGCAATAGATCCACAGACGATGCATCACACTGCACACTGCCTTATCCCATCTGGACAAGAGGAATACCTATGTAAGAATGCTGTTCATTGACTGTAGCTCAGCCTTCAACACCATAGTGCCCTGCAAGCTCATCATTAAGCTTGGGGCCCTGTGTCTGAACCCCGCCCTGTGCAACTGGGTCCTGGACTTCCTGATGGGCCGCCCCCAGGTGGTGAAGGTAGGTTAACACTTCCACTTCGCTGATCCTCAACACAGGCGCCCCACAAGGGTGCGTGCTCTGGCCAACGCATCACCGGGGGCACACTGCCTGCCTTCGAGAACACCTACAGCACCCGATTTCACAGGAAGGCCAAAAAGATAATCAAGGACATCAACAACCCGAGCCATGGCCTGTTAACCCCGCTACCGTCCAGAAGGTGAGGTCAGTACAGGTGCATCAAAGCTGGGACCGAGAGACTGAAAAACAGCTTCTATCTCAAGGCAATCAGAGTGTTAAATAGCCATCACTAGCCGGCTCCCACCCGGTTACTCAACCCTGCATCTTAGAGGCTGCTGCTCTATATACATAGACATGGAATCACTGGCCACTTTACTAATGGTACACTAGTCACTTTAATAATGTTTACATACGGCTTTACTCATCTCATATTTATATACTGTATTCTATTCTACTTTATTTTAGTCAATGCCACTCCGACATTGCTAGTCCTAATATTTATATATTTCTTAATTCCATTATTTTACTTTTAGATTTGTTGTTTATTGTTGTGAATTGTTAGATACTACTGCACTGTTGAAGCTAGGAACACAAGCGTTTCGCTACATCCGCAATAACATCTGCTAAATATGTGAATGTGACCAATAAAATTTGATTTGAAACACCGCTTCCAACTGCCCCCTGGCGGCAATTCTTAACATTCAATATTCATTCAAATCCTCATGATGCAGGATTATTTTCCTCCTGTGACAAAATGGGTCATATTAAGATCCAACACCTTTACATTGAGATAAACAATGACATTAATCCGATTGGTATTTGATCATTTATTTCTGCAAAACATGCAGTATTTTGTTGATGGAGTTGTTGTAGCTTGCTAGCAAGCTTATTCCATCCCCAAACTCCATGCTAGATTCGTGTGAGTAGGCCAGTTCGTTTTACATGGCCCGGTGCACTTAGATAGACAGCCATCTTCACAACATAACATGACAAAACTCTTTGGGCACTTCAGTACCTACCCACTGGCCACACCACATAATTTCAACATGGAAATGTGGGTAATATTTGGTTGAGACACTGATCAATGAGATTTTGACGTTTATTCACCCACTCAAAAAGACAGCCAGAGTTGTTGAATTCCCAATGTGTTATCACTATGCTTTCAACCATCTAAAAGCACAACCAAATTCCAAAGGAATACCGCGGACAAGCCACCAGGGGGAGACTCGTCGAGGCCTGGTGACAGACAGAGTCTACATCTCGCGGTGGTGGCTCCCTCTGCTGGACGTGCCAGGTCTCGACGGGTCTTCCGGTCAGGACAAATTGGGTCTGATTGAGGCTGATGAGTAATCAAGGGGCTGATTGCTCACCAGCCATACGGGGCCCATAAAGCTGCCAGGAGGGCAGCACATGGGAGGGTTGGAGGTAGTTAGAGGTTACTACCGGACAGACATCCTCAGCATATCCTCCTGCTTCACAGCCTTCCTTCGGTATGGCCTCCTTCTTACCATTTCGGAGGACCCGTCGAGACCTGGCACATCCAGTAGAGAGAGCCACTGTCGTGTGATGTAGACTCCGTCTGACACCAGGCATCGACGAGTTTCCCCCTAGGAGATTTTTGGTTGAGATGGATACGTGAATCCAACATATCAATTATTAATTTGTAGACAAACTGGAATTAAAGCCAACCTAAGTCAGTGGCACAGATGGAACTATCCGAGCAGAAGATACATCTCCTTCAAATGTTGATATTTGGTTGCGTTGACAACCAAACACAATTCAAAATGTATAATTGATATGTTGGATTCAGGTCTCCATCTCAACCAAAAATCAAATTTAAAGAATAGGACTTAATCTAATCTTATCTTGATTTAGTCCTATTCTTTAACTTTGATTTTTGGTTGAGATGGAGACGTGAATCTAACATATTAATGATTAACTTGAAGAATACATTTGAAATCAACCAAAGCTTGAAACCCTAGGCCTATATGTATTGACTATTTTTAGTTGAACCCTGGGTATAATTGAAACGATAGCTGTTGATGACTTTGCAAATGCTATATGCTGTACACTGCATATACCAAACATTAGGAACACCTTCCTAATATTGAGTTGCACAATTATACTGATATTGCCTGTAATTCAGTGTAGGCAGAGCATCTACAGTATTAGCAGATATTGAGCCTTGCAGAGACAAAGGGATGGCTATATGGTCGTGGAAAAATGAGGGGCCTGCCTTGAGCCCGTCGAACATAAAAAAAATCCACGTCGGAGCATTTCAGAATCATTCAGCGAGATAATAATAGCAGCGAGGAGCGTGATGGTGCCGTGCGCTGAGCAACTAAAGCAATTTAGGGGCCCCGCCCGACTGTTCACTTAAGAAATGCAATTGGAGCCAAGAGCGGAATGTGATTATTTATATCTTATGCCATTATACATTCTCCTTTTTTTTATTGTATTATTTTCTCTCAGCCGACTGATTGATCGGTCATTTAATGAATGAAAAGAAAAACAGAATGACAAATACAGGGGGAAGAAATTAAACATGCTACAATATTATTCCAATTATCTTTCTGTGGTTTATAGTGGTGACCCGATCCTGCAGGTTCATGCTCTACAACATTCGCAGAGTACGACCCTACCTTACACAGAAAGCGGCACAGGTCCTAATCCAGGCACTTGTCATCTCCCGTCTGGATTACTGCAACTCGCTGTTGGCTGGGCTCCCTGCCTGTGCCATTAAACCCCTACAACATATCCAGAACGCCGCAGCCCGTCTGGTGTTCGACCTTCCCAAGTTCTCTCATGTTACCCCGCTCCTCCGCACACTCCACTGGCCTCCAGTTGAGGCTTGCATCTACTACAAGACCATGATGCTTGCCTATGGAGCTGTGAGGGGAACGGCACCTCCTTACCTTCAGGCTCTGATCAGACCCTACACCCAAACGAGGGCACTACGTTCATCCACCTCTGGCCTGCTAGCTCCCCTACCTCTACAGAAGCACAGTTCCCGCTCAGCCCAGTCAAAGCTATTTGCTGCTCTGGCACACCAATGGTGGAACAAGCTCCTCCACGACGCCAGGACAGCGGAGTCACTGACCACCTTCCGGAGACACTTGAAACCATATCTCTTTAAGGAATACCTGGAATAGTATGAAGCAATCCTTCTACCCCCCCCCCCCCCACCCCCCAAATATAGGGACTTTACATTTTTATGCCAACCATGTGCCATCTCCATCTTTTGGTTTGATTGGCATGCACTCTCTCATTGTCTCATGCACTCGGATGGTCTCTTCACCTCGAGTTGGGGGGGGGGGGTGCTTTCTAATCACTCCAAACTCACCCCCGAATGCCAGTACTGCAGTCTAAGTCCTCTTGCCCTCTTCCAGCCCAATCATTCCCAATCAAGTCATATGAATGTGGGTGTTTGTGTGTGTGTGTGAACATCCAGGCATGTTTGCGACAGATGACCTAATTAGAGGTAATTGTGGCAGTATAAGTTCACCTCACTGCGCCTTAACTCTGCTGTGGGGTCGCCCAATGCCTACCTGTCATTCAGGTGCATTCCCCTCTCTTTGCCCACTTGCATCTGCGCATTGTCCGTATATTGCTCTCCTCTCACACATGCCTACGTCTTACCCTGCTCTCTCGTACACTCTTCACTGCTCTTTTTTGGCATGTCTTGACTTGTACTTGTCTCGACGTGATATGTACAGGTTTAAGTGTCGATTTTGTCCATTCCTCACTGGGCTTGAACCAGCAATATTCTGTTATTCTTACCATTATTCTTTCCCACAAGAAGAGCAAGGGAAACAACAACTTTTAGGTCACAGACCAGTGATCACGGATGGACGCTGCTAGCGCGCACACAACTAGCTAGGTAGCCATTCCACATCGGCTACACAGGCGCCCAAAGTCTTATTACCATAGGGATTTGAAGTCTCATCGACTCTATAGTGTGTGTCGACAGTCTGTAAAGTACCATGTATGTCAAATACAGACTAACTACTGTATTCATTGACTTCCTTTTGTCTTGTTCCATTTTATTCCTATGCAGTTCCGTATATGTGTCTTGGTATGTCACTGTAAAATCTGGATAATTGAGATAGACGATTCCAGATCTTGCTGTTCTAACCTCCTCCTCCCCTCGTGAATTTGGGACGTAGATAAAGAAAGATAATTCAAAGCATTGTTAGTGTGATTTATTACCCTCGTCAGGAGCCTCTGTAAGGATCCAAACCCCAGGTTGAAGATGATTGATATGGAGGGAGGAGAAGACACTAGAGAAATACAGGAGCCGTCTCTGTTGCTGTCCATCCAGCTGTCACTCCATGTAGAGCATTCCACTAGCGTCCACACGTGGGTGCAATATTAGATCTATCTATATTATATATATCTGGGATAGAATCATGACACCATCAAACCACTGTTAGTGAACTTCCGTTTTACAATATGGTATTTTATATACGTACACCAACTTAGTGGCCTTGTGGTTAGTGTCCGCCCTGAGATTGGAAGTTCGATATCTGGCTGAATCATACCAAACACTGTAAAAATGGGACCCCATGCATCTCTGCTTGGCACTCACCATTCCAGCTCAAGGCTACTTATCTACTTACTTTGTTGTATACACAAACTATCAAATGCAGGAGAGGCAACAACTCAACAAACACGTTGGCTGTAAGGCCATCATGTTTGTTGAGTGTCTCTCCACATACGGCTTCATATCATCAGTGATAAATTACTCATTTGACATACAGGTCCTACAGGTCATTGTTTGAAAACATCCTAGCCCAGATTTAGTTGTAGAAGCCATGTTTTGGATCACAGTGCCACGGCCCAGTATGTACAAGACCTGCACTCCCAACTTTTACAGTTCCTGCTTCATACAGAGAAAGCCCCTGCCCTCTAATCAACGAACACCCCCACCCTCCCAACGCACACACACATACCCCATGACTCCCAGCATCATCCGCAATGATCAAAATGAAAGGAACAACACTGATGAGGCGCACTATTCTTACCAAGCAGACAGAGTACAGGTATTGCACTTACTGGGCCATGGCACTGTGATCCAAAACATAACATGGCCTCATGAGATACCAAACTCATTCACAAGGTTGGTTAACTCTCGAAGTTCCTCGGGTCTCCACCAGACTAGGTATATCCACTTTTAGTTTAAAAGCACCTCAATGCTGGAATCAACTACAAAATACATTACAATTGGATGTTCTGGTGCCGCTCGGGCTATTTAAAATAATGATTGGGGACCACCTTCTTGAATATTTGTGTTGTGCTGTATTTTACTTGTTTTATATTGTATTTGTCTTATGAAACTGTATATGCAGGGCTCCCTTGTGAAAGTGACCCTGCTTAAATAAAGGTAAAATTAATTAAATAGATGCTAATGATAATAGCTGTGATCATTTCCCCTGCTCTGCCTTCCTTCTCCCACTGTCCTCATTCATTAAGACTTTTACCGGCCAGAGCTGCCAAAACAACAAATCACTGATTCTTTGACTTTAGCACCACTTAGCACTTATTGTGCTTATTCGGCAGCTTGTTTGCTAACAGGGAGATGGATATGTGGCGTGATAGGTGATCTAGCGGCGCAGCATTCCTTCCCTGATTTAGGGGGGAACTAAATCAGAGTAGTTGTGCCTCAGCGGCCACTATGAAATACAGCCGATGTGTTGGCGTAACTCTTCATTCCGCGCCGTCTTTGTACTCAGTCATGGAGGAAATCAAGATTTGTTAACTTCGTGTTAGTCATAAACACGTGTAATCCATTCCAAATTGGCCATCATAAAAACATGGGAAAGTTGAGAACTCAGGGTAGTGGCCTGCCTGGATAGGCTGTATTCACACAGTTGCATGTGACTTATCTGGCACAGTTACTGTAAGTGAAATATGGTTTCCATAGATCAAATTCCTCTGACAAATTATTCAATGGTTACGTACCAATGGCATGGTACGATGAAAGACGCTGAATGCATGTGCTTCTATTTGTAAATTATTTCATAGTCAATGAATCAGTTGTAAATTATTTGATACGAAAGTGCCCCCTGTGGTTGCCACCATCATGAAAACTATTTGGCAACATTCTGATTACATACTTTTTTCCTAAGTGTGCACTTGTATATTCTCCCTTATCGATTTAAAAGGAATAAAATGGACTTTTTTATAACGCTTGCGGAAAATAAAAAACTTTGTGTGTAAATGCAACAACTCTACAAGTGTTTATCCTCCATTACACCACTGACTTCAACCATAGTAGTTGGCTACAGCACAAACAGATCTGAGACCAGGCTCCCGAGTGGCGCAGCGTGGGCTCCCGAGTGGCGCAGTGGTCTAAGGCACTGCATCTCAGTGCTTGAGGCGTCACTACAGACCCCCTGGTTCGATTCCAGGCTGTATCACAACCGGCCGTGATTGGGAGTCCCATAGTGCGGCGCACAATTGGCTCAGCGTCATCCGGGTTTGGCCGGTGTAGGCCGTCATTGTAAATAAGATTTTGTTCTTAACTGACTTGCCTAGTTAAATAAAGGTTAAAAAAAATTGTAAATAAAAAAATGTGCCATCCACTCTCCTGACATGACTGGGCCTTTTTCCTTCCAAACAAACTCTGATATTACCGGAAACATACAATGGCTTATTTTTTTCTTTGACACTGGGCTACATGTCTCTTAGACTCACCACATTTGTATTTATTGTGGATCCCCATTAGCTGCTGACAATTAAGGCAGTTATACAAAAATTATTTTAATAAAAGTTCAATTTGTCTTAGTCCAAAAAACAACTGAAGAAAAGGAACAGAGTGGGCTAGTCGGCTCTGGAGGAAGGAGAGGCTGAGGCAGGCAGGCAGGCAGGAAGGCAGGCAGGCAGGTTGGGAGGTATGTCTGAACTGAAGACAAAACAAACGACAGGTTAAGGAGAGTAAAAAGCCAGGCTGAAGACAAAGACAATATAACTTTACTGGTGAGCCAAGTTACCGCTCTAGTAAGAACAACGATCTGGCGCCGGTGGAGAGCCATGCCCAGGAATTAGTAGTGCAGGTTGATGAGAGAATAGGATGCAGCTGCGTAGGCAGGAATCACTGGAAACAGCCCGCAGCTGCACAGGAGAGGCAGATCCTGAGCACGCCCCCCGATCCACTCCAGACACACCCACATAATGGGGACAAACACACATACAGATACAACAGACAAAGAGGGGACAAAACAAGGAGGAAGGGAAACAGAAAAGGGAGAGACAAGCTGCCCACATAACAACATTCACAGATTTCACAACACACTGTGTACCCTCAGGCCCCTACTCCACCACTACCACATATCTACAATACAAACTACAAAATCCTTAAATTGAATTATGCCAATAAATGTTGTTTTAAAATTAATCTAGTCGTACCTCCTTTCTTTCGTGATAACTTACCTGCAAGAACTTGAGTGAAATCCATAGTGTGGCAAGAAGCCCTTTCATTAGTCAGTGATAATGATGACCAAGGTGACAATAGGCCATTAAAGAGGTTTCTGACTATTTATAATGGGGTTCAGAAGGCTGGTACAGTTAACTCCGTTTTTTGGGTATACAGATAGCCTGACCTTGTCCCTCAATGCAGATAACTGGTACCCACTTTAGTAAAAGTAACAGGTCAAGTCTTACTTTAGCTTGGGGTAACCTGTGTCTTGCCAGCCTAGAGTCAGCGTAGACTAGAATAGATGATGCAGAGACAAAGCCAATGTGATTTACCCATGCGGTAGAACAGTATCTCCCCCCGTGGTCTCTCTCAGCATCCAGCCACATTTCAAGTATCCCAAAGGTGACGGCGGCGGCAGAAATAAACAGTCAAATTAAAGTCAGACGTAATGAAAGCCAGCCAAGTAATTGCCGATCAAAGCTTCTCTATTTCTCATGTTCTTCTTTTCCAATCTAGCCGCTATCAAGCAAATCTCAGGTGACACCGGGACAGGTGGGCGGCCGTAAACATGGCAGCACTTCTTATTAAGTTCTCATGTTCCCTCGTTTTATTGTGCTCGGACTGCACACCGCCAGTAATAATAATTAAAGCCAAACCCCCTTTATGAACGTGATTTATGCACTAATTGAGAGGAAGAAAAGGGGGAGAGCATATCTGCGGCGGCCTTACTTATTTGTTTTAGCTCAGAGCCAGCCAAGCAATATTGCATTGTGCTTTTGGTGGCCCATAATTTGATCTGATAATTATAATTCATAGAACATTTCAGAAAGATAAAACATTACCCAGGCACTTGTTCCTAGCAGGAACGGGGGGGGGGGGACAGACGACTCACTGGCCTTTTTCCATCAATTACTTTATTTCGCTTTACGAGGGGGAGAATTACAACCATAAACAATGCAGCAATACCTGTGGGGGAGTAGATAAGAGACAGCAAAAGTGGACTTTGTTTGAACCAGAAGTAAAAGAGAAATAATTTTGGGATGTGACGGGTTGGTCTGAATAAACCGCTCAGTCAACATTCCCTTCATGGTTAGCGCTTACCGAGTGAGTAGCGAGCGATGGCGCCACGTGAAACAGTAACTGGCCATGGGGGTGAGGTAAACTGTAGTTCAAATGCAAAAACAAGCCATGCAGACAATGACAAGCTCCAGGAACATCTGAGTTGTAGCGAGCGGCCTTGTTCCCGGGTCCCCTCGCAGCTCTCTGTTCACCAGAGATGAGAGTTGAAGGGAGAGGATGAAAGAGATGGAAGTTACAGAAGTGCGACTCATCAGTCAAACTGGAAGGCTGAAAGCTCTAGAGACATCCTGTCATCGGCTGGTTAATTACTCTCAGCATCTTGATCACCCCTCTGACAGCTTGACTGTGCACCAGCCTTGCATGTTGGTTACAGCTCTGTCGTGGACGCTATGGATCGGTCCATCTCATGCCATGGAGATAAGAGGGGGATAAGAGGGGAGCGACCATTTGAGGATAGTCTGAAAAGGGGTGCTTGAGTAGACTGAATCACAAATATATACACTGAGTATACAAAACATTAAGAACACTCTTTCCATGACATACACTGACCAGGTTAATCCAGGTGAAAGTTATGATCCCTTATTGATGTCACTTGTTAAATCCACTTCAATCAGTGTAGATGAAGGAGAGGAGACCGGTTAACCATAGAACTACTAAAGCAGTCATTTTGACTGCTAATTAATAATTTGTACTTATTACTCTTTAATTGTTTAAGTCATGCCCCCCTCTGTCTTTGACTTTTCCTAAATAAGGCTATATAACAAGTGTTAGGAGGGCATGTCATTTTTTGAATGGTTTTCCCCCATTGCCCCTCCTTCTCCTAACAGTAGGGCCTGCTACTCTCCTTCTTCTGACAGTTGAAAGTGCAGTGCCCAGCTGAACTATACCAGAACTATACCAAAACTAACTTCACACATATAACAAAATATTAAATAAATTAAGTAAAGTATGATGGGGAGAAAGGGGGAGAATGGGTTAGTTGATGAGCGAGGGGAAGTGAAAAATGTATAATTGTGTAATCACCAATTGTGAATAACGAACAGGGTGGCCATTCTATTGTATTGATCCATTCTAATTATAATCGTAAAATGGTATGTACCCTATATCAGCCCAACGAATCAAAGCAGTCTTATCAGTCTACTCTGGCCTACTTGTAGTAGGCTACACACTGAGAGTGTACGTAATTGTACATGCTGAACGACTTTCAATATCTGGTTAAATATCCACATCGGGCAGCAGGTGAGTGAGTGTCAGAGAATGTGGTGATTGGGCTTGTGGAACCTTGCGCTGGCAAGCGGTGAAATGTCACCATGGAAAATTTCTTCACTTCACTGTCATTGGCGAACAAGTTGCTTGCAAAGAAAACAAGTCTGGCTGGCACCATGAACAAAGTGAGAAGGGAGCTCCCTCCCTCCGCGCAAAATAAGGCACCTGCACAGCCGTTGTACTTCACAATGGTGCTGAAGAATTACAAGACAACAGGAACACAATAAAGGGAGACAATTATGCACTACAACCAAACAAACATATGTCAAAGTGTGTCAAGCAAGTGAATGTTACAAAAATTGTGTCAACTGTTAGGACAAGGGATAACAGCTAAATTAAATCTAACAGATGACGTTGCGTGAAGATACATACCACCCGACAATAATTGACCATTTTTTACTCCTGTCATATCGACATTTATATTAAATATAATGGCATTATTGCTTTTGTACCAAGTTTCACTATTTATCATGGCCACTTGGCGTCTTTTTGTCACGTTCGTTTAAGGACGGGTCAGACCAAGGCGCAGCGTGAAATGCGTACATGTTTATTTAAATGATAAACACACGACAAAACAACAAACCAACGAAACGTGAAGTCCTAAGGCTACACACAAAACAAGCCTACTCACGGAACAAGATCCCACAACTAACGAATGCCAACAGGCTGCCTAAGTATGATTCCCAATCAGAGACAACGAGCGACAGCTGCCTCTGATTGGGAACCACACCGGCCAACATAGATCTACACATACTAGATCATACACCGGTGGAACGGGCACGGACCACAGGTCTGGTGCGAGGAGCAGGACGGGCCGGGCCGGACTGAGAACACGCAACCCTGGCTTGGTGCGGGGAGCAGGCATTGGCCGGGCCGGACTGGGCACACACACCACTGGCTTGGTGCGAGGAACAGGAACGGGCCGGACCGGACTGTGAAGGCGGACTGGAGGTCTGGAGCAGAGAGCTGGCACAACCCGTCCTGGCTGGCTGCCCACTTTCGCACGACACGTGCAGGGTGCTGGCACAGAACGCACTGGGCTGTGCATGCGCACTGGCGATACATTGCGTTTCTCCGCATACCTGGGTTCCTCTATTAACCCCCGCTCCTTATATTGCCTAACCAGCTCCTCTCTCCGTGCCTCTACTTCCTCCTTCTCCTTACGAGCCTCCTGCAGTGCCTCCTCTTGAATGGATCTCTCCCGCTCTATTCTATCTATCAGCCCCCGTAATATGGTGGCCTCCTCTCTTACCCTGCAGATCCGATCCTTCTCTCTCTCTCGGCACTCCTCCTCCAGTGAGGATTCCTCCGGGAGCCCCCACGAGTTAGGGAACAGAAACTCATCGTCGTCGTCATCCTCCGACTCCTCAGTATAATACTGTTCCCACTCTTCTTCCCATGGTCGTAGGGACTCAATCTGGAAACCCACAGGGTGCAGTGGTCGGGGCTCTTCTCTCTCGCTCCCCGACCACCCCTTTAGCCCCCCCCAAAAAAAATGTATTGGGGCTGCTTCTCGGGCTTCCTCCTCGGCCGGCTTCTGTGTTGCCGTTGTTCCTCTCCTGCCTGGGCTTCCTTCTTCGCCCAGGGTCCTTTTCCCGCAAATATCTCCTCCCAAGACCAAATCATCCCCACCTGTGTCCAGGGTGTTTGCTCCTGGGCACGCTGCTTGGTCCGTGTTTAGTGGGATCTTCTGTCACGTTCGTTTAAGGACGGGTCAGAACAAGGCGCAGCGTGAAATGCGTACATGTTTATTTAAATGATAAACACACGACAAAACAACAAACCAACGAAACGTGAAGTCCAATGCCAACAGGCTGCCTAAGTATGATCCCCAATCAGAGACAACGAGCGACAGCTGCCTCTGATTGGGAACCACACCGGCCAACATAGATCTACACATACTAGATCATACACATAGATATACACAACATAGAATATACACACCCTGACTCAACATATAAGAGTCCCTTGAGTCAGGGGGTGACACTTTTGACCATGCGTCTTGGTGGTTGGGGAATTTTTATTTGTATTTTGTTGATAGAAATAAGCTGTTACCGTGTTCCAACACATATGCTTTCTGTTTCATAGTTGTAACAAAGGCACTCCACAAATAAATTGACTGAACACTTGAATTGTGGCATTTGTTGTTGTTGTTTGTTTTTACATATAACCTACAATAATGAAAATGCTACTGTGTTAATTGAAATAAAATAAAAATCGTATTTTAATGTAACCCAAGGCCTTCATAAACACAACCAAATCATCATTTTTGTGATAGCGTATATGAAATATATTAATTATACTGGGGGGGTTGCAACTCAATATTAGAAAGGTGTTCCTAATGTTTGGTATACTCAGTGTAGTTCCTATTCAATCAAAACCCCTAACTAGCTTCCCGATTACTCCAAACAAGTTTCATTTAAAAAGGTCATTACTTTTGCACTACAAGAATACACCAAGTTGTGGATTCATACACTCAACAAAACAATATGTGTAAACAGGAACAATAATACTCAACATTTTATGCAGGGGGAGGAGAGGGCAGGAGAAGAGCAGAGAGATGAGGAGAGGCCAGGCCAGGAGCGAAGTAGAGAGAGGAGGTGGCTGAAAGGGCAGGAGGGTGAGGAGGTCAGAAGAGGAGCAGAAGGAGGAGAACACGAGGACTTCTAAGGATAGATGTCCATTGAAATAAATCCCCATTGAGGGATTATTCCACAATAGAGAGGGAACGGGCCAGAAAGAGATGCTGGTACGTTGGCTTCCATGCCAAGTGTGTGGGAAGATATGTAAGCTAACATGGGAACCAGAGAGAACCATCAAAGTTCTTAGTGAGATGGATATTCTATACAGAGGGCTTCCTCTCTTGGTGCTGTTGTTGTCGTATCAAGTTCCAGCTTTCCTACTTGATTCAGTATACAATTGAGATCCAATCCACCTTATTATTGTCATCATCGCAGAAATTAATTTTACAGGTTTACTTGAATAGGGCCCATAATGTCTGCCTGTCAGATGTGCTTAAGTTTCCCAGCTACATAAAAAGGGTTGGGTGGACGGGAAAGTCCTGTATTGTGAATTGTAATCCTGTTGTCGCTTGTGTTAATTCTACATGTGTTTGCGTAAATTATACATAAAATTGTAAAAATATAGATTTTTTTTTATGTGCTAAAGTTGCTGTCACCCCTGGTTCAATTCCACACATGACTCGTTTCAGGAAACTAGGCGTATGTCGCGGGTCACTACTACACGGGAGAGCCATTTGAACGGAAACTTTTATTTTTTATCAAAATGCGTTTTTGGGCAGAAATGCCTTCTGGAACATGTGAACTTTCATGTGCCTTAATAACAAACTTGTATGCCATCTGTAAATACGAATACAATTGTTAAATTACAAGCCTAGTTGGTTAAGCCACAGAACAAGACACCAACCTTCCAACTAGCCATGATTGTGACTGAGATAATGAGTGGGCTGGACATGCCGAGAGAGGAGTTCGGATTCTGTCTATTTGAGCTGGTCAGTATGTGTAGGTAATCCTGTCTAATGCGGCTTTTTTTAATGTATCGTGTAGTGGAGCTGCATAATTGTTGCTCTCCACTGTCTGGAGGATCGAGTTTTGAAATCAGTGGAATTAGAGTATGATAGCTAAAGAGATGGAGAAAACACCTGTCTCCGGATTACATCTTCAAACTAAGGGCAACCATGGCATCCGTGACAGGGAGACGCGTCCATCATGCATGATGTATACAGGTAAGATAATCTAGCTAGCTATATTTTCAGATATTACACATTTCAAATTTTTACAGAAAGTGGTTTCATTTCAAGTTAAAGTGTACTGTTAGCTAGCTAGCTAACGTTAGCTGGCTGGCTCGCTAGCGAACGTTACGTGTATGATGTTATTATTCGTATCTCAGAGCCATTTGTTTTGCTAGTTAGAGCCTAATGTTAGGTAGCTAACATTGAACCTGGTTGGTTAGCTACCAGCAGATTCATGCAGGGTAGTAACGTCATGAGTCGGCACTATGGTTAATTGTTTAACTAGCTAACGTTAGCTGGCTGGCTCGCTAGCTAACGTTACGTGTATGATGTTATTATTCGTATCCCAAAGCCATTTGCTTTGCTAGTTAGAGCCTAATGTTAGCTAGCTAACACTGAACCTGGATGGTTAGCTACCAGCAGATTCATGCAGGGTAGTAACGCCATGAGTTGGCACTATGGTTCATTGTTTAACTAGCTAACGTTAGCTGGCTGGCTCGCTAGCTAATGTTACATGTATGATGTTTTATTCATATATCAGAGCCATTTGCTTTGCGAGTTAGAGCCTAATGTTAGGTAGCTAACATTGAACCTGGTTGGTTAGCTACCAGCAGATTCATGCAGGGTAGTAACATCATGATTCGGGACTATGGTTCATTGTTTAACTAGCTAACGTTAGCTGGATGGCTCGCTAGCTAACGTTACGTGTACGATGTTATTATTCGTATCCCAAAGCCATTTGCTTTGCTAGTTAGAGCCTAATGTTAGCTAGCTAACACTGAACCTGGTTGGTTAGCTACCAGCAGATTCATGCAGGGTAGTAACGTCATGAGTTGGCACTATGGTTCATTGTTTAACTAGCTAACATTAGCTGGCTGGCTCGCTAGCTAGCTAACGTTACGTGTATGATGTTATTATTCGTATCTCAGAGCCATTTGCTTTGCTAGTTAGAACCTAATGTTAGCTAGCTAACACTGAACCTGGTTGGTTAGCTACCTGCAGATTCATGCAGGGTAGTAACGTCATGACTTGGCACTATGGTTCATTGCTAGCTAACGTTACGTGATGTGTATGATCTTACACGTTGTTTACCTAGCTAGGTTCATTGTTTACCTAGCTAGCTAGCTACATGTCGTAACAAAAGACTCCACTATGCAAGTAACCATTTCGGGTGCTTTCGTAAATTCAGTCTGAGTATGCCAGATCACTGAATAACTGATGAATTTACAAAAGCACAACATCCGTTGAATATGGCCGGTGTCAGTAAACATTGGCAAAAAAACATAATTAAATTGTTGCCAGCGGACCTGGTTAGACTGTTTTCATGTTATCCAGAGGTAAACAATGAACCATAATCCCATTTTTGTGTGTAAAAGTAACCAATTAGCTAGCCAATTAGCTTGGGTGCTTGACTGCCATTGTGAGGTCAGAACGCTCGGATCAACCCTGCTCATCGGCAAGAGTGTCAAGTGTGCGCTCTGAACGCTCAGAGAACGAAACTAGATGGGTGGAGCTAAAGCTTAAGAGGGTGTGAGCGATGCTGAATGGGTGTAGACAAAGAAGAGCTCTTCACTTGGGGCCAAAACATTCAAAGGCCATTTTCTCAAAAGTGAGAGTACAAGTTTATCAACTTTCAAAGCAGAATTACTTTCCCATTGTTCCCTTAAATGCAGTGTATGATATACAATTTTGTAGCTCGGTGTCTCTGCTTTTATCCAATGTAAAAAACACAATTTCAAATTTTGCTTCATAAGACCAAATTAAGGCGGTCGGTCACATATCTCTCCTTCTATAGCTCATTCCATGTGAAACCGGAGATCAACCGATGAGTCATTGTAGAGCCAAGCGGCTGAACAGTCTCCCACTGAACTGACGAGACACCATTAGTTTAGTCGAGCTAAATGCCAGCTTCCTGACCGAAACGGCAATCCAATTCTTCTTGCTTACTTGTTCTTCTTCACTGGTCATAGAGATCCTGTCTGAGGGTCACTGATCCCTCCCGATCCCATCTCACCTTGGTCCTGAACAGCCAACCGAACCACTACTGATTAAGAATAGACCAGCTTGTAGAGTGGTGCAGGAATTACTTTGTCCTTGAATACAAAAAAAACAAAGGATGTTATTTTTTACTTCAGAATCTGGACACCTTTTATTGATTCATATTCTCTCAAACAAAGTACATTGACGTTGAACTTTGAACATTGCATATTATTTCAGCTGTTTAAGCACAGTCTTAGATAACAAACTATATTGGAACTTCAACACGTATGGAAAATGCTCTAAACAAAAAGGATTACAAATACTTACTTTTTTATTTCACATAGAAAAACGCATCATGACCCCCCTCTTGAGACGATCTTTCAAGGACAGCATGTTTGACGCAGATGTTAAGCTACAGGACTGTTTTGCTAGCACAGACTGGAACATGTTCCGGGATTCTTCAGACAGCATTGAGGAGTACACCACATCAGTCACTGGCTTCATCAATAAGTGCATCGATGATGTCGTCCCCACAGTGACCGTACGTACATACCCCAACCAGAAGCCATGGATTACAGGAAACATCCGCACTGAGCTAAAGGGTAGAGCTGCCGCTTTCAAGGAACGGGACTCTAACCTGGACGCTTATAAGAAATCCCGCTATGACCTCCGACGAACCATCAAACAGGCAAAGAGTCAATACAGGTCTAAGATTGAATCATACTACACTGGCTCTGACGCTCGTCGGATGTGGCAGGGCTTGAAAACTATTACAGACTACAAAGGGAAGCACAGCCGCGAGCTGCCCAGTGACACAAGCCTACCAGACGAGCTAAACCACATCTATGCTCGCTTCGAGGCAAGCAACACTGAAGCATGCATGAGAGCACCAGCTGTTCCGGATGACTATGTGATCACGCTCTCCGTAGCCGATGTGAGTAAGACTTTTAAGCAGGTCAACATTCACAAGGCCGCAGGGCCAGACGGATTACCAGGACGTGTACTCCGAGCATGTGCTGACCAACTGGCAAGTGTCTTCACTGACATTTTCAACATGTCCCTGACTGAGTCTGTAATACCAACATGTTTCAAGCAGACCACCATAGTCCCCGTGCCCAAGAACTCTAAGATAACCTGCCTAAATGACTACCGACCCGTAGCACTGACGTCTGTAGCCATGAAGTGCTTTGAAAGACTGGTCATGGCTCACATCAACAGCATAACCCCAGAAACCCTAGACCCACTCCAATTTGCATACCGCCCCAACAGATCCACAGATGATGCAATCTCTATCGCACTCCACACTGCCCTTTCCCACCTGGACAAGAGGAACACCTACGTGAGAATGCTATTCATTGACTACAGCTCAGCATTCAACACCATAGTGCCCTCTAAGCTCATCACTAAGCTAAGGATCCTGGGACTAAACACCTCCCTCTGCAACTGGATCCTGGACTTCCTGACGGGCCGCCCCCAGGTGGTAAGGGTAGGTAACAACACATCTGCCACACTGATCCTCAACACGGGGGCCCCTCAGGGGTGCGTGCTCAGTCCCCCTCCTGTACTCTCTGTTCACCCATGACTGCATGGCCAGGCACGACTCCAACACCATCATTAAGTTTGCCGACGACACAACAGTGGTAGGCCTGATCACCGACAACGATGAGACAGCCTATAGGGAGGAGGTCAGAGATCTGGCCGTGTGGTGCCAGGACAACAACCTCTCCCTCAACGTGACCAAGACAAAGGAGATGATTGTGGACTACAGGAAAAAAAAGAGGACTGAGCACGCCCCCATTCTCATCGACGGGGCTGTAGTGGAACAGGTTGAGAGCTTCAAGTTCCTTGGTGTCCACATCACCAACGAACTATCATGGTCCAAACACACCAAGACAGTCGTGAAGAGGGCACGACAAAGCCTATTCCCCCTCAGGAGACTAAAAAGATTTGGCATGGGTCCTCAGATCCTAAAAAAATTATACAGCTGCACCATCGAGAGCATCCTGACTGGTTGCATCACCGCCTGGTATGGCAACTGCTTGGCCTCCGACCGCAAGGCACTACAGAGGGTAGTGCGTACTGCCCAGTACATCACTGGGGCAAAGCTTCCTGCCATCCAGGACCTCTATACCAGGCGGTGTCAGAGGAAGGCCCTCAAAATTGTCAAAGACTCCAGCCACCCTAGTCATAGACTGTTCTCTCTGCTACCGCACGGCAAGCGGTACCGGAGTGCCAAGTCTAGGTCCAAAAGACTTCTCAACAGCTTCTACCCCCAAGCCATAAGACTCCTGAACAGCTAATCATGGCTACCCGGACTATTTGCACTGCCCCCCCACCCCATCCTTTTTACGCTGCTGCTACTCTGTTAAGTATTTATGCATAGTCACTTTAACTCTACCCACATGTACATATTACCTCAACTACCTCAACTAGCCGGTGCCCCCGCACATTGACTCTGCAACGGTACCCCCCTGTATATATAGCCTCCCTACTGTCACTTTATTTTACTTCTGCTCTTTTTTTCTCAACACTTTTTTTGTTGTTGTTTTATTCTTACTTTTTTTGTTTAAAATAAATGCACTGTTGGTTAAGGGCTGTAAGTAAGCATTTCACTGTAATGTCTGCACCTGTTGTATTCGGCGCATGTGACCAATAAAATTTGATTTGATTTGATTTGATTTGATTTGTTTACCTTTTGCTTTATCTCCTCCCTGTCTGTAACCTACAATAAAAATATTGACAGGATTGTAAACATCTCAGGTAAAATAGTCAGAGCTCAGTGTTTGTGGGTACAAATAAGTGTACATCATACAACTCATCTCCACTTTTTTGGACGAGTTGCATACAATGTGTGTGTTTTTTTGTGTCTCCGTTGTCATTCATCCGGTGTACTCTATTCCTAACACAAGCCAATGAATATGCATCCAGGAATTTATTGCAGACTTTCTGTTGTGTTATGTTATATTTGGGAAACCTTGCCTTAGGGGACAAGATAGTACACATACAAAAGCGTACCATTAGAAAAGGTACAAATGCCTTTTTAGGGTACCACCACAGCTGTTTGTTTCTTTTAAGTGGCAAAATGTACTTCTAAAAAACACTGTAGGGTGTAAAACCTTATTTGCATATTTCCCAGGGTGCCTTTAACGTGAATTGTAGGGTTACCAGTACCACCCATGACTGTGTTTGCTAGTGACAGAGACAGCATTGTTGCATTCAATGGCTTTCAGTCCTGTAGCCTTCAGCAAGTGAGTGCCTAAGTTAATAGTTTATCATTGAAATTAAACTCTTTATGACAACACATTACATATATCATAAGGCCATACTTTGACAGCCTAGTTTTACCTTAACACTAGATCCGCCAAGACAGTCAATCTGACCGTTTTCAATTAATTTCAATAAAAACGTTGAACCCACCTGTCCCTGACTTTTCCTAAATATATGTATTTTACACTCTTGCAGTACTTTCAAATAAATATCATAAAATATTAAAACCTTCGAAGCAGTTCATTCTCAAGGCGCCATGACGGTCAAAATGACCATATGCATATTTTACATTAGAATAGCTGGCCTCGAGGAGTACCAAAAGCCACCAGTGTAATCAATCCATTTAACTATAAAATCCTGGACCATTGGACCCCCCTTCGTGCCAATGTCATTTGGTTGCTTTTACGAAGGTCTTAGGTAACAGTAGAATACGAAATGTAAATATTTGAAATAACATAACATGTTCATTAGTTTATGCTATTGTAGGCTATATGTAAAAACGAAAAACCACTGAAAACTGAATTTCATACCTAACCCACAAGACATGCGGTCAATTAAGAAAATATCAGAAAATATCAGTATATGTGGTCAATGAAGAAAATATCAGTATAAGCGCGAAGCGTGTTTATGAATAGGGAAAATCTGCACAAAAGCAATAACGGCCATATAAATAATATATGTCGACATGACAGCGGTCAAAAAAAGTATATTATGGTCAGTTATTGCACACATTATTTGCTGCCTCGCTCGTGCTTACAGTATGGTGTGCGTCTTCACGCAACAGTTGGATCTCATTTAGCTGTTATCCCTTGTCATAACAGTCACCACAAATCTTTGTCACTTTCACTTGAGTACAACACTTCCCACAAACAAGTCACTTGTAGCTTAAATAGGTGTCTTGGGATCTGTTCCGAGTGCATCTCCACCTTGCAGTTTCTCCTCCTGGGGAGCTGTGCGCAATTTGGCTTGTTAAATGGCTCGCATGGAATCTTTGCTGCTGCCTTGGCCCTCATATGTCTCTCACATAGCTGTAATATTCATATGTGTCAGCATACTGAATTGTAATTGGATGCATTCTACCATCATATCATACTGTGCTATGATTGGTTAAGACCACCCAGGTGGTGAGGTCATTCTAAAGATGATCATGGCCAGAGACACATGAACATGCCAGTTATAGCTAGTTAATAAAGAGCTACGTTTATAAAGATCCTGTCGTCCTGCATTTTATTATTTTGTACAAAGCATACAAAACAAGACAATAGCGCGTATGCCAGACTCTTGATGAAGTCTCTCCTGCTCATGATGTTGTTCATGCACTGCTTGAACAACAAGTTTGCGTTGATAGCAGCCAAGGCAAGCATGTTGTAGAACACAGCAACAGGCCAGCAACGAGTTCCTCCATTCACCTAGTATAGACTGACAAAATATTATCCAACACTCGCTCACCTGCTGCCCGTTATGGATCCTTTCCCAGATATGGAAAGCCGTTCAGTATGAATCATAATAATCATCATCAGAGATGTCATGATCCATTTCTTCCCCACCATCTGAGTAATTTTCATTCAGATTTTGTAGCAACGCTAACGCAGCATGTGCATCCATTTGTTTAGTTTTTACCATTGTAAATTACGCACGCTCTCACTGTGTAGTGTACTCCAAGCAGGCCTAGAGTAGACGAGTAAAACTGCTTGGATTCGGTGGACACCGTTTTGAGATTATAATTAGGATAGATTAATACAACAGAATGGCCCGCCGTGTTCTTCATTCACAATTGGTGATTACATAATTATGCATTGTTCGTATTCCCTCACTCATCAACTCACCGTTGTATCTTCGGCAAACGTAATGATGTTGTTGGAGTCGTGCTTGGCCACACAGTCGTATAACTCAAGTTCTGTTTGTGATATTAAGATTCTAACAACGACATTATGTTATATAGACTTATTTACGAAAAGTCAAGGACAAGGGGGACATGACTTTAAAAATGACAGAGTAATTAAACATTTACATTTGTTTTGTGTAATTGAGATGCGTGATTTGAAGGAGTCAGGCGCAGGAAGGTAAATCACATTATACAGAGTTTATTCCGTAATCCAGCGTAACCAGTCCAGTGCACAGAACAGGCGCACTGGAACAAACATGCACACGGGAAAATACCCCGGCAATACAAAATACTGAAAACCGAGCTACTAAGAACAATCACCCACAAGGACAAGGGGGGCAGAGGGAACACCTAAACACATACTAATGAGGGGAATATGAACCAGGTGTGTGTGATTGAAAGACAAATGGAATGATGAGATATGGAGCAGCAGTGGCTAGAAGGCCGGTGACGACGAACGCCGAAGCCTTCCCAAACAAGGAGGGGAGGCAATCTATGGCTGCACCATGCCAATGAAATCAACTTGTTAATTTAGCTGACATTACAGGCCCTGCCCTACCACAGTCAACAAACATACACTACCAGTCAAAAGTTTGGACACACCTACTCATTTAAGGGTTTTTCTTTATTTTTTTCCTATTTTTTACCTTGTATAATAATAGTGAAGACATGAAAAAAACTATGAAATAACACATATGGAATCATGTAGTAACCAAAAAAGTGTTAAACAAATCAAAATATATTTTATATTTGAGATTTTTCAAAGTAGCCACCCTTTGCCTTGATGAAAGCTTTGCACACTCTTGGCATTCTCTCAACCAGCTTCATGAGGTAGTCACCTGGAATGCATTCCAATTAACAGGTGTGCCTTCTTAAAAGTTAATTTGTGGAATTTCTTTCCTTCTTAATGTGTTTGAGCCAATCAGTTGTGTTGTGACAAGGTAGGGGGGTATACATAAAATAGCCCTATTTGGTAAAAGACCAAGTCCATATTATGGCAAGAGCAGTTCAAATAAGCAAAGAGAAACAACAGTCTATCATTACTTTAAGACATGAAGGTCAGTCAATTTGGAACATTTCAAGAACTTTGAAAGTTTCTTCAAGTGCAGTGGCAAAAATCATCAAGCACTATGATGAATCTGGCTCTCATGAGGACCGCCACAGGAATGGAAGACCCAGAGTTACCTCTGCTGCAGAGGATAAGTTAATTAGTTACCAGCTTTAGAAATTGCAGCCCAAATAAATGCTTCACAGAGTTCAAGTCACAGACACATCTCAACATCAACTGTTCAGAGGGGACTGTGTGAATCAGGCCTTCATGGTCGAATTGCTGCAAAGAAACCACTACTAAAGGACACCAATAATAAGAAGAGACCTGCTTAGGCCAAGAAGCACAAGCAATCGACATTAGACCGGTGGAAATTTGTCCTTTGGTCTGGATTCCAAATTGGAGATTTTTGGTTCCAACTGCTGTGTCTTTGTGAGACGCAGTGTGGGTGAACGGATGATCTCTGCATGTGTAGTTCCCACCATAAAGCATGGAGGAGGAGGTGTTATGGTGTGGGGGTGCTTTGCTGGTGACACTGTCTGCGATTTACTTAGAATTCAAGACACACTTAACCAGCATGGCTACCACAGCATTCTGCAGCGATACGCCATCCCATCTGGTTTGGGCTTAGAGGGACTATCATTTATTTTTGACCCAACACACCTCCAGGCTGTGTAAGGACTATTTTACCAAGAAAGAGAGTGATAGAGGGCTCCATCAGATGACCTGGCCTCCACAATCCCCGACCTCGACCCAATTCTACAATGTAGAAAATAGTAAAAAATCAAGAAAGACCCTTAAATGAGTAGGTGTGTCCAAACTTTTGACTAGTACTGTACATGCTCATTTCCATCTGAAATTGTTGCCCCACAATGTTTTAGCAAAAACCTTACTGCCGTAAACAACAGTCTTTATACATTTCACCTCGTTTATCGGCATTTCAAGCGATGTCTGCTAACTAACTACTCTGACCAACCGATACTTACAGATGTATAATTAGTTGACTGTTAGTGTTCGGTAGTTAGGATGACGTCTCCTTGGCAACTCACAAGATCTTCAAAGACCTGACTGATATTGTAAAACCCACCACCATGCCGTCTCAACAAGTGACTCTTGAGTTTTGTTTACACATCCACCCCAATTCCGATGTATAGGCATATCTGATACATATCTGATCCCAATGTGTAAACAGCAAAAAAACATGAACCAACACTTAAAGGAACAGCAATATTAAATGAGCATTGCGTTTCTGTGCTATTTCAGTGGCTACATTAGCATGGCTGTGAGAATATTTTTTTTCTGTGAGAATATTATTTTTTTTACTTCCCGCGGCTATGTCAGTGTGAATATGCAAATCTGATGAGGACCACATGTAAAGCTGAGTGTAAACATAGCCTTGGTATCCCACATTAGAAATGGACAGACAATACCAACTGTGTGGAATGCTAGTGGTATAGCATTGCCTACATACACACACCATTTGTATTGCTTTCCTTTTTGAAAAATCTGCCTGGAAGTTGGGCCCTCTACCTGTTTTTGCATACCTGCATCTTGCTTAGGAACTGCTTAACTCAATAATATCAACGCCTCTACCTAGGTACATCAGCCCTGTGCGACAAACTCGGCCATCGCTTGTGTTGGAAGCTGTTATAAAGCAGTATTAATGATATTCCCGGAGCACAGGCCACTGAGAACACAGCTCCCCTAATCAACAACGACCCTGGGAGGACATTTTCCAATAAATAGTGCAATTAACACACAATTAGGGGCCCACATATTGCATCTCTTTATTACATTCTACCAATTAACAGTCAGGGGAAACCTAATTTGTATTGGGTTCCATCTGTCATGGGCGCAACTTTGGTTTTAGAAGTGGGGGGGACATAATGTAAAGCTTTATTATTGCAGATAGATTGTGGCTTCCATCAATGTAATTGTCTGCATCATTTCCAATCCCCCATATATTTTTTTGTAAATATATATTTTGTATATTTTTATATTCCCCTAACCCTACCATCCCTGCCCTAATTGGAGTAAACTATTAGACAACAACATTTAGGCTTCAACTTCCAGCTTATACAAACGATATACATTTTACGAACACAGTATATTTTACAAACATTATCTTTTGTTTGTTTTTAGTCCCATCCTTCAGCTCCATTCAACCCCTCCCATCTATCTCTGAACACCATCCAGTTTTGATTTATATTTGCCATATATTTTTCAACTGCGCAGTGATGTTTCAAAAAAGTTCTGAACCTTTCCATTCTCATAGATTCTACATATTGTAAATTAAAAATATTTTTTTTTGCTAAGAGTATTATTATATTATTGATCAGTTGACTATTACTTTTTAAATCACCCAGCAGTGCTATTTGCAGAGGGGGACATAACTTGGCAGGGGGTATGTGGGTCCTGCTGAAATTTTGGGGCATCTGAAGCACATTTCCTGCATTTCTACACAATCTAATATGACCCTTCTAGCCATCTCTATTTACAAAAAAAAGTAAGTAAAAATGCCCAGAGTCATCAAGCTAGGTAAGAGATTATTAATTATATTATTATTAAGTAGGTTTAAGTGATTAATAAGACTGAACTAGATCAATGCAAATTCAATAATCAATATTGTGTTGCACCTTTAACCAATAGCCTAACAACTTAACAACTCCTGCAAATATAGTACAAAGGCAACTTTTGATTGTCTGTAAGACATCCTCTATTTCAAATTTCAGCCAGACCGCCCAGCCAACCCGAGCCGCCTACACGCCCGACCCCCACCAGTCTAGTCAATAACTCAACTTCCTTCCCATCTTTTTTTTTTTATGTCTCAAGGGCAAGCTTTGGAAAACAAAAGTTGAATGAAAACACACATACACATTAACACACAGAAACAGTACATATCATTTATATCATAGGCCTAATAGTACTGTAGAGCTCTTTTTACTTGCACATAATGTAGCTGGGTCATCCCGTCCTTCCCCTAGTGGTCAACGACCCTGTAGCGCCCTAACCCAACACACCCCACTCAGCTTTAGGATCTTAGTGAAACATTATTATTGGTTTCAGCTGTGTTAGGCGAACGTACAACAGTACAGCAGACCCTCAGGGCCAGGACTGAGCAGCCCAGCAGCTAGCGATTGCCTCAATAGGTACAGTAGTTCTTCCTTTAAAAGTTTTGAGCTTATGCCGCGACCGTTTGTTGTAGATGGTGGCAGATTGTGGTAAATTTCGTCATTCTGTCATTGCACCACACTACCACAAGTGAGAGTTAGAATGCTGATCTATCGGTAGTCTAAACTGTGGCACAAATTGACTATCTTTTTTGTAAATTTATGGAGGTGTGACTGTTTCAGTCCGAGAGTCTCTCTTCTCTGGCACTAGAGTCCTGCATCAGGCAACAAAAACAAATTGCTGGCAGTGGTCCTGGAGTTGAGAGAGAACTTGGGTAAATACAATGACGCAATTACACCTGACATGTGGACTGACGATTTTCAAAAATATGCACGGTGGGCTTTTGGTTTCTCTCCCTCTAAAAACAGAAATAAATAATTATAAATAACAAAGTGGCTTTATTTACCACAGTGTGAAAGAGTGATAGCCCCTCTATATAAAGTGAGTTTCTGAAACACAGATGTGAAGAAGAAATGGAATGAAAGAGTCCAGCGAGGATAGGGAGGGGAAAAACGTGTAATGTATTTGATGCTTGTACTCTAAGGTTTTACATTTCTAACTCAATATCACAGCCAGATTTGCCCTAACGAAAAATGCATAAATCCCTGCAAATATATTGATTTATTATAATCCACATAATAATTGCTAAAGACAATCAGAAAGAATGTGTCTTTAACCCTGCATTATAATTTAGGCAATTTAATACATTTGTTTAGGCTTGGCCTATTTAGTAGACTATTTCGCAGCGTAAATCTATATTTGTCAGCATAAAGCTGACTCACTCATTCGTGGCTTTGGATCAAAATAAATAAGTACCAACATTCTTTATGATAGTCTTTAATAAAGAAATGTTTTGACCAAGTTAATCTGCTCATGTTGTGTGTGTTCAATTCTTTGTGACATTGTGGTTACACTAACAAAAGACCCATCATATCTGGCCCTGTGCCCTCTCTGAATCGTGGCATTGAACATTTTAGCAGGATTCTTTCTCTTCGCAACTGGCTACGTGATTATTGCAGCTCAATGGGTGTAACTTTTGTTGACAATTTCGATACCTTTTGGAAACAAAACATGTTTTATAAGGAGGATGGGATCCACCCAAATCATTTGGGTTCCTGGATCCTTTCACAGCATTATAAGGCTAGGTTGAGACAATTACTTATCAATGACCCAAGCACAGCTCAGCTAATCCATACCATTGTGACGCAGAGTTGTCAAAATGCTTCAGCAAATGTACATTACACCAGGGTCGTTGGTAGACAGAATGTAAGTAACCTAATTTATGTCCCTCTAACTGCCCTGAATGCCTCTGCTGATCCTACATGTATTGTATGCAGTAATCATGTGCCTATGAACCAGATTTATTCTGTTAGCACTTAGGCGGTGTGCCATTGTAGGAAGTCCACTGTGTGCAGCTCACCCTGCACTAACATAAAAAACATGAGCATATCTAGTTCTGCTAAGCTTCCACGTAAAGCAATGAAAACAAGTAAGCATCCCAGAAGAAAAGTGCTCAAAATAGCCCACTTTAAGATATGTAGCTTAAGAAACAATGTTCATGAAATCAATAATTTGCTTGTAACAGATGACATTCATATTCTGATTATCTCTGAAACTCACTTAGATAATACCTTTGATGATACAGAAAATATACAAATGCCAATGGTGGAGGTGTTACTGTTTATATTCAGAACCACATTCCGGTAAAGACTGGAGAAGATCTCATGTTAAATACTGTTGAAGTAATATGACTACAGGTTCATCTGCCTCACCGAAATCCCATTATGGTGGGAAGCTGCTATAGCCCACCAAGTGCTAACGGTCAGTATCTGAATAGCATGTGTGAAAAGCTTGATAATGTATGTGATATCAACAGAGAGGTATATTTTCTGGGTAATTTAAATATTGACTGGCTTTCATCAAGCCGCCCACTCAAGAAAAAACTTCAAACTGTAACCAGCATCACGACTCAGGATATGACCCAGATGCAGACACAGGAGGCGGATAGTTCTATTCTCCGAATATTTATTATAACAAAGGGGCAGGCAAAGGGTAGGTCGAGGGCAGACAGAGGATCGTGATCCAAGGCAGAGTCAATCAGGGACAGAACGGCAGGCAGGCTCAGGGTCAGGACAGGCAGAAAGGTCAGAACCGGAAATACTAGAAAACAAAAATGTATTATGGATCCCCATAAGTCAGAACAAATACTTATTTCACTTTTATAATATTCCTGTTGCTATTGTTATATGTAAATACAAGACATGTGTATGTAGAGGGGTAACTTTCTTCACTAGTTCTTACAATTTTGTACAATGGTGTGATTAGCCTACCAGTTGGGATAACTGTAATGTTAATTCTCTTGAGAGGACTTATGGTGTGTTATTTTTCTCGTATTGTCAATTGTGTATAGAGATTGTTGACATTACTGTTTAATGTAATATTGTTTATTGAATTTACATTGTAGTAGTTTTCTATTTCTTTTAACCTGTTTCCCTCTGTACACAGACCACATGGATACTTTGGTTCATCATTCAACTCCTAGACTGGGCTTCTGTGTCTGTCATCACTCTTTGACCAGAATGCACATTAGAGAGCACCAGACTCTGTTTTAATAATATAACTTATTTTGAACAAAATCCAGGAATGAGTGAGTCACTCAGCCCTATGCTGTTCCAGCTTCTGTTGCTTATTTGAGTGTTTTTTAAATATCCTACTGCAAGCCTCATGCAACCGCAAAATGTCGGATAAAGAAATTTCACACAAAATAATAGACACGTATTTTTTCGACTTTGTCAGAAGTTGTAACTGGACCATGTAACACGCATATAGACGCATATACAGTATTTGTTCATCAACATCTTTATGCTTTCATTAATAAAATAATGAGAAAAAAGACTCTGTTTCTGTCAATGAGTGATGCAACCCGAAAAAGTGTTAAAGACAGAGTTAATGAGTACTTGAGGTCACCGAGAAAGTCTGGACATGGCCTGCTCTCCCTTATGTAAGGAATTAGGCACTTACTATGTTTACTATGTAGGATACAGTAAACATCTTATTGTCCTGCTGGTTTTTACCAGACTGCACAGTAGCCTAATAAACATATACATTTTAAAACAGTTTAAAAAAATAGAATTCAATAATATATTTGTACCACAGTAGAGTAGTGCTTTTATTTTTAGAATTGAGTTCTCGGTTTACAGTAGTGATGGACAGCTGGAGGCATTTTGAAAACATGTTTTTAAACACTTGTTTTCACAAGTGTAGCAGGTTGTGAACTCTGCAAACAACATTTCCACTCCGCGAATGAGAATGGTAAATGACTGTAATTAATACATTGGAACACAAAAGTAGCCATCCACCCATGATGGGCTAGTAACAGGACAATAGACTCTTGCCAAGAAGGAGATCAACAAGAAGGGTAGGAGGAGCATTGTATTTAAAGACACTGCACAGTAGCCAATAAACATGCATTTTGAAATAGTAAAAAAAAAAAATGAATTCAATAACATATTTCTACCACGGTAGATGCTGTGTTTTTGGTTGATGGCCAATTTTAAAAACAGTCTAATGCATTCGCAAATTCAATTGCTTTAGCCGACATGTTGCGGTTCATTCATTGTTTAATTATTCAAGGCTCCTTTCTCTTCTCTGTGCTGGAGTTCTTTTAAGAATACAAAAGAAGCCATCCACCCAGTAGGACCAGACTTTTGCCGAGTTTAGGAACTTTACATTTATTAATGGATGTTTGCGAGGCATGTCACTTCTCCCATCTCTTTTGCATAGCCCACCAAATTCACTGTTTTCTAACCACATCTGGATGGATCCATTATGAATTACTGTGGGAATAAATATCACTGAATGACAGAAATATGGGAATAAAGTAGGCTAATAAAGGCAACAAATCGTTGCTTACTGAAACACCCAAAGTCCTCCAATTGTTATAATAGGATTTGAAGCAATAGCCTAACTGCGTGTGGTCAACTATTTCAGCACCGTTTCGTGCTGCTCTGAGACAAGCATGGGGACTGGTCTTGATAAATCAATCAGATTTTTATTTTCACTGAATCTCTGTTTGGGTATTGGTTAGCCTACAATTAGGGTGTGGAAATGTTAGGATTATTTTGCTCTTCACTCGCAGTCACTTAGTAGCCTAGGCCTACTCCTGACCAGTCACGTTGTACAGCGGCATATTTTCCTAACGGAAACCCTGAGGCCTACATAGGCTACTGTAAAATGCTTTTTTTTTTTTTGAAACACCATAATATTAATCAATTTAATTAAGCTAAATTTATGTCAATAAGTAAGTTACGCTAAAAAAAGCTACAGTAAACAGGACTCTTAGGCCTACAGCTCCATGTCATTTCAATAACTTAGCTTCTCAAAGATGCCCTCTGGTGGTCAAACTAGCATTAACTAGCATTAATGCAACAATGGCTGACAGTTAAATAACGTGCCATAGAATTCTGCGGCACCCCTCAAGTGTGCTGCAGTAACACGCAACTTTTAAAGGAACAACCACTGTATCTCCCGTGACATGGACATGTTTTCAATTCAGACTCCTTTTGTCATACAGTATTCCATATAAGGCATCCAGACCTTATGAAAGTTGCACTGTATACCCTTAATCTTAAAACAAATCTAGTGATACTGTACATAACTTGACATTTCTTCCATACATTGTGGGAGGATAACCAACCTTCCAATTAATGGCAATGCATTTATTAGCCACTATAAATGCTAGGTTACACAGTTTCTTCTGATAACAGTCTCCAGTATCAACATGTCCAAGCAAACATATGCAAACATACCACAACATATGCAAATATGTCCCCTTTTGTGCTTTACACCTCCAGCAGAATAATACAATTTCTGAGTGCATGATATTCAGTTTCACTGGCATATAGTATATTCTATGGATGGTCTTAAAACTGCAGTAATTTATGTATGAGATTATATGAAAATGACTGGGCATTCTAACATATCTGTATCCATTCATCATCATCAATAGCATCTCCCAGGTCTTCCTCACATTTTTGTTTTACATGTTTTGTGTCATCGGGAAAAGCCTCTATCAAACCTTGATACAGTTTGGAAATCAACTTTGGAGGTTTGTCAGACTACCTTAAATTAGCATCTGGCTTGTCCAGTGTTTGCTGGACAGAGAGAATAAAGTGTTGTATCTGCAAAAAGTCACCTCACCTCTGTCACAGACTGGTCTTTCCTGGCTGCCTGACCCTGCTGAGACCCCTGTCACCATCTGATCCTCCTAAAATGAGGCATGACAAAGAATTACCTTGGTGTACATTTATACGTTATATTATCCAAGAATATAATTAATGGTTCAATAATTGAAATGACCATTATTCCCAGATCCCAGACCGTAGCTTTAAGCTTAAGCTGCTGTCCTGTAGCTACTGTAGGTCTACCCATCAATTCAAGATGGAACTTTGTAACATTCACTGAATATACTGCAAAATTCACCTGAGCTCCGTAGACTGGTCTTCCCTGGCTGTCTGACCCTCTGGGACCCCTGTCACCATCTGATCCTGCTAAGACATGATGAAGACAGTGTTGTGTACTAACTGCACTAGAGGGCTGCATTCCCGCGGGATACCCTGCGGGTCCCGACAGAGATCATTGCAGCGCGGTTAGCATTGTTCATGCTGCAGGGCATTCAGACAGACGACTTTGGGATAAAAACATTTTTGTTGTTCCACAGATTATTTGGAAACAGTCCTCGTTCTGATTTCTATGCGTTAGCCTACATATTGTATTAAAAGCACATATTTTTAGCATATTCACACACTCAGAATTCACTGCGTCAACTTCAGTAGCCTATCTCTCCTAGTTGGGCGTGAGAGTTCAAGTGTGCCTAGTATGTGTGATCTCATTGAAATAGAGTAGGCTGCCTACATGAGCGGAGAATCACATGGGAGTTAACTTGAATATTAAATTAACTTAAATATGATTAGACTACAGTGTCTGTAAATAAATATTGATAATGATAAGAAATGGAGGGCGCTCAACCAACGTGAGTCAAAGTGCAATCAAAAAATTTACTCATCATTGAAAAGGAAAAGGCACAACGCACAGATAAATTAGGTTAGGCTACTATGGTGAGCGAGCGTTGCACCTTTTCATTTTCAGTAAGTATGGATTACCCATTTATTTGTCTCTGCCTGCAAATCGTCCTCCTAAAAGGTAGGCTATATCCTATATCCTATAGTGTGGTCTCAATTAAATAGAGTAGGCTATAGCCTGTGTATACATGGCGGAGAAGCACGGGGCAGTTATCTTTCCAGGGAAACATACTTTCTAAATAGGCCTATGATTAGGCTATAGTTTACTACATTGCCTAGTAATAGGCCTAAATATTGAACACCCATATTTCTCAGTCTGAAGATCTTCCCACTCCTAAAAGGTAGGCTATAAAAATTGCTCAAGAGAAAGTCTAAGTATCTCTAACTCTGCTCTCTTCAAACCAGTTCTTGCGGAAGTGGGTGGGAGTTGGACAGAAAGCCAGCGGGTGCAGGCGGGATGAAGAAATTGGTCCCGCGCAGACCTCTACTGTGCACCATGACAGTGAAGCCTGTAACTGTTTATTACTGTGTCAGTGTGAAAAGTAGGGAATTAACTAGGGAAACTGACAGATCAATAACGTTACATTGACATACTGACTAATACAACTCATATTGCACTGGTTGGCCGATGGTTTCATTGTTTGATTCAGGTCTAGTTTGATTGAGGCAAAAATAATAGCTAATGTAAGCCAACTTTTGGCCAGCTCTCTCTGTCTCTAACGGTATATCAACTGGTGAAAGCTTGCCAAGTTAATTTACTTCTGAAATGTGACAAAACAAAGGCTACAAAACATTTCCATACAAACAACTGCTGTTAGATAGTAATAATAGCCACCTCATATTGCTATCTGAAAGATAACTAGAAGCTAGAGCTGCTGGTAGCTATTCACTAGCGTAGCTTATTCATTCACCTCAGTCGAGAGGGGAGGAAACATTAGCTAATGTTACATGTCAGTTACAATACTAGCTCAGCAATGCGAATAAACACTCATTCGTTTTTTTTCTGTTAAGTTAAACAGCAGTTACCTTGTCAGCTACACCAGTCAACCAAAGAGTAGCCCGTTTCTGTTCTGCTTCCTTTTACAACTCGGTGAAAGAGCGCAACATGTACACACTATGTTCAACTCTCCAGTGCTGGTCCAGCCAGCCTTCCAGAAGCTTTGCCTTCACACAGCCTGTCAGCCCGCTCTGTGGTGTCCGCACGGTCCTAAATCCAGTCGGATAAACACACCAAACAGCCTACCCATCCGCATGGTCTTAAAGCACACCGTTGCCACATTTTGTATCACATTCCAATGATAAAACTGGGGGGAACAAAAATAAAATTTCAGAATGTTGGGGGGACATGTCCCCCCTGTTCGCAGTGAGAGTTGCACCCCTGCCGTCTGTAATCAGAAATGTCGTAATGCACCTAGCCACAGCAGCCTCAACATATAATAACCAGAAAGAGAGGGAGTGAGAGGGATAGAGAGAGCGTGAACAGAGCACAGAGAGGAACCTTTCTCAACTATCATTCTGCCATCAGAGGACTGTTGTTGGTGATCATTTCCCCAGTTACACCTCATATTTGGATGACCCATTTTCTAGGCTCCAATGCAGCCTGCAGTTCTATTAAAAAGCTGTAGATGCTATATCAATTTAACATCAACATAGGGTCATAAGGTGAGATGTAAAAGATAATATTTGCATTGTCACTCAGTTATCTTATAGGAATTAATTTCTGTGCTCTTACTGTATATACTGTGTTACCGCCAATGGTTATTTTCACTCAAATCTGGAAAACAACACAAACACTGTTATTAACTCATTTGTTTTAACTAGCAGTTTGGCCATATTCTCTCTCGAAGCTGGCAATTTGAAAAATATCAATATGATCTACTGTATATGGAAAACCAAAAAACTCACCAGTGAAATATTTAATATGTACAGTGCATTCGGAAAGTATTCAGACCCCTTGACTTTTTTCACATTTTGTTACGTTACAGCCTTATTCTAAAATGTATTTAATTGTTTTCTTCCCTCATAAATCTACACACCAAAATGACAAAGCAAAAATAGGTTATTAGAAATGTTTGCACATTTATAAAAAAATTATAATATCACATTTACATTAGTATTCAGACAGCTTAAAGGGTCTGAATACTTTCCGAATGCACTGTATTCATAGACTGATTTTGATTATGCAAAGAGGGTTTACATGTTGGTGGCATAGATTTACTATTATGGGAGTAATTATTATTGACTGTGGAAAAAGTAATTTTTATTTTCTTTACACAATAGATTGTTCTGTCTTGTGTAGAGTTGTCAACTGTTTTTGCAAAAAGTGTCTTGGTAAAAAGTTGTTTACTGTATTGTAAACAATTGTTTAGGAATGTTATTGTTTTGGCCATCAGATTCCCAATTTCATTCAGTGTTCAAGCGATCAAGAAAAACTGTAAGATGGTCTTCAACTGCAGGATGGCCGGAAGATGTTATGCTTGCCTGCCATCTAGTGTCCACGGTGTGTGAATGCGTGTGCATGTGAGTGTGTGTGTGTGTGTGTGTGTGTGTGTGTGTGTGCATGGTGCGAATTATGGGGGGGGGGGGTCTCTAAATAATGCTAATTTAACCATTCTCTTATTTGTTTAAAATGCAGTGGTAAATATATTTTACAATGGTAAAAATGAAAATATTCCAATGACCTCTCTGTCATGGTTTAAACCATTTATGTATATGTGGCGGTGCTGTCCATCCAGTAGTGCTGAATTTCGGCCTCAACTGAGCTCCTTTATGCATACAGTATATTTTCCTTTGTAAACTACTTCCTCAAGTTCCACTCAGGTAATCCCAATATAAATTAAAATATAATAAATTATCGGCATTATCATCATACTGCAGGCCCGGAACTGATAACCATCATTGACTTTGTTTCAGCCCACGTCCTCGCTCAAAGCATAGGCCCAATGGTACAGTTCTAGAAAATCTTGTATCTATGCCAATTCAAGCTAGTCCTATGGCATTTTCAAATACTAACTGAGGGGTTACCAACTGAGCATAGTATGCTTGTATTAGAGACTCCATCTGATCTGAAATACGGCAGCTGCGACATTGGACTGATTCATGTTAATGCCAGAAGTTTGATCTCAAAAATTGATTTTATTATAACTCTAGCCTATCAAACCAATGTGGACATTCTGGTAATGCCTCTGGCTGGTTTTAATGTTTTTAGATCTGACAATTGGCAGAGGTGGAGGTGTCCCCATATGTACAAAGGACAACTTAAATGTTTCTGTATCTCTCACTACCTCTCTCTCTAAGCAATTTGAATGTAGTCCTAAATATGGGCCTTGGTAATAATGCCCAATTTACACTATAGTGGGAATTTATCGCCCTCTGTCTGTGCTATTAGTCATTTTGAATGATCTTAATCTGGATTGGTTGATGCCAATTTCTGATATGCTGAAAGATATCTGCATTGAGCTAAATTTAACTCAGCTGATAACTGAACCAACCCCGCCAAACTGTAAACACCTTGAAAAATCTACTATTTTAGATATTATTTTGACAAACGCCCCATCATAAGTATACATCCAATCTTTTAGATGCTTGAGAAATAGATGTCTATCCCTGGTTAGAAAAGCAAAATTGACATACAGTACTTCTTGAACTGTGTATCTCAGAAATGTGGGACTCCTGCTGCCTTCTGGAAGGTAGTCATATCTCTGAAACAAAACTCCATCCTCTCATTACCCCAGCACGTTATGACAGCCTCTGGTCACATAACAGCTAAGACGGACATTTATGGTGCTTTTAATAACCACTTTGCCACAGCTGGCCACCTACAGTGAGGGAAAAAAGTATTTGATCCCCTGCTGATTTTGTACGTTTGCCCACTGACAAAGACATGATCAGTCTATAATTTTAATGGTAGGTTTATTTGAACAGTGAGAGACAGAATAACAACAACAAAGTCCAGAAAAAAGCATGTCAAAAATGTTATAAATTGATTTGCATTTTAATTAGGGAAATAAGTATTTGACCCCCTCTCAATCAGAAAGATTTCTGGCTCCCAGGTGTCTTTTATACAGGTAACGAGCTGAGATTAGGAGCACATTTAGAGGGAGTGCTCCTAATCTCAGTTTGTTACCTGTATAAAAGACACCTGTCCACAGAAGCAATCAATCAATCAGATTCCAAACTCTCCACCATGGCCAAGACCAAAGAGCTCTCCAAGGATGTCAGGGACAAGATTGTAGACCTACACAAGGCTGGACTGGTCTACAAGACCATCGCCAAGCAGCTTGGTGAGAAGGTGACAACAGTTGGTGCGATTATTCGCAAATGGAAGAAACACAAAATAACTGTCAATTTTCCTCGGCCTGGGGCTCCATGCAATATCTCACCTCGTGGAGTTGCAATGATCATGAGAACAGTGAGGAATCAGCCCAGAACTACACAGGAGGATCTTGTCAATGATCTCAAGGCAGCTGGGACCATAGTCACCAAGAAACCAATTGGTAACAACCTACGCTGTGAAGGACTGAAATCCTGCAGCGCCCGCAAGGTCCCCCTGCTCAAGAAAGCACATATACAGGCCCATCTGAAGTTTGCCAATGAACATCTGAATGATTCAGAGGAGAACTGGGTGAAAGTGTTGTGGTCAGATGAGACCAAAATAGAACTCTTTGGCATCAACTCAACTCGCCGTGTTTGGAGGAGGAGGAATGCTGCCTATTACCCGAAGAACACCATCCCCACCGTCAAACATGGAGTTGGAAACATTATGCTTTGGGGGTGTTTTTCTGCTAAGGGGACGACAGGACAACTTCACCACATCAAAGGGACGATGGACGGGGCCATGTACCGTCAAATCTTGGGTGAGAACCTCCTTCTCTCAGCCAGGGCATTGAAAATGGGTCGTGGATGGGTATTCCAGCATTACAATGACCCAAAACACACGGCCAAGGCAACAAAGGAGTGGCTCAAGAAGAAGCACATTAAGGTCCTGGAGTGGCCTAGCCAGTCTCCAGACCTTAATCCCATAGAAAATCTGTGGAGGGAGCTGAAGGTTCGAGTTGCCAAACGTCAGCCTCGAAACCTTAATGACT